>NC_057390.1:72337762-72689256 GCF_019320065.1 Cervus canadensis
TTAGGGTGATGGTGGCCTCATAGAATGAGTTTGGAAGTTTACCTTCTTCTGCAATTTTTCTGGAAGAGTTTGAGTAAGATAGGTGTTAGCTCTTCTCTAAATTTTTGGTAGAATTCAGCTGTGAAGCCATCTGGTCCTGGGCTTTTGTTTGCTGGAAGATTTTTGATTACAGTTTCGATTTCCTTGCTTGTGATGGGTCTGTTAAGATCTTCTATTTCTTCCTGGTTCAGTTTTGGAAAGTTATACTTTTCTAAGAATTTGTCCATTTCATCCAAGTTGTCCATTTTATTGGCATAGAGCTGCTGGTAGTAGTCTCTTATGATCCTTCGTATTTCAGTGTTGTCTGCTGTGATCTCTCCATTTTCATTTCTAATTTTGTTAATTTGGTTCTTCTCTCTTTGCTTCTTAATGAGTCTTGCTAATGGTTTGTCAATTTTGTTTATTTTTTCAAAAAACCAGCTTTTAGCTTTGTTGATTTTTTTTTTTTTTTTTTTAGTTTCTTTTGCATTTATTTCTGCCCTAATTTTTAAGATTTCTTTCCTTCTGCTAACCCTGGGGTTCTTCATTTCTTCCTTCTCTAATTGCTTTAGGTGTAGAGTTAGGTTATTTATTTGGCTTTTTTCTTGTTTCTTGATGTGAACCTGTAATGCTATGAACCTTCCCCTTAGCACTGCTTTTACAGTATCCCATAGGTTTTGGGTTGTTGTGTTTTCATTTTCATTCATTTCTATACATATTTTGATTTCTTTTTTGATTTCTTCTATGATTTGTTGGTTATCAGAAGTGTGTTATTTAAGCTCGCATAATGTTGAATTTTTAAAAAGCAATTTTTTTCCTGTAATTGAATCTAAATCTTACTGCACTGTGGTCAGAAAAAGATGACTGGAATGATTTCAATTTTTTTGAATTTTCCAAGAACTAGATTTATGGGCCCAGGATGTGACCTATTCTGGAGAAGGTTCCGTGTGCACTTGAGAAAAAGGTGAGGTTGATTGTTTTGGGGTGAAATGTCCTATAGATATCAATTAGGTCTAGCTGGTCCATTGTGTCATTTAAGGTTTGTGTTTCCTTGTTAATTTTTTGTTTGGTTGATCTATCCATAGTTGTGAGTGGGGTATTAAAGTCTCCCACTATTATTGTGTTACTATTAATTTCCTCTTTCATACTCGTTAGTGTTTGTCGTACATATTGCGGTGCTCCTATGTTGGGTGCATATATATTATAATTGTTATATCTTCTTCTTGGATTGATCCTTTGATCATTATGTAGTTAGTCTCTTCATTTTGTCTCTTTCACTCCTTTATTTGAAAGCTCTATTTATCTGAATATGAGTATTGTGACTCCTGCTTTCTTTTGGTATCCGTTTGCATGAAATATTTTTTTCCAGCCCTTCACTTTTAGTCTGTATGTGTCTGTTGCTTTGAGGTGGGTCTCTTGTAGACAGCATATATAGGGGTCTTGTTTTTGTATCCATTCAGCCAATCTTTGTCTTTTGGTTGGGGCATTCAACCCATTTACATTTAAGGTAATTATTGATAGGTGTGGTCCCTTTGCCATTTACTTTGTTGTTTTTGGGTTCACGTTTATACAACCTTTCTGCATTTCCTGTCTAGAGAAGATCCTTTAGCATTTGTTGAAGAGCTGGTTTGGTGGTGCTGAATTCTCTCAGCTTTTGCTTGTCTGTAAAGCTTTTGAATTCTCCTTCATATCTGAATGAGATCCTTGCTGGGTACAGTAATCTAGGTTGTAGGTTATTCTCTTTCATTACTTTCAGTATGTCTTGCCATTCCCTTCTGGCCTGGAGGGTTTCTATTGATAGATCAGCTGTTATCCTTATGGGAATCCCTTTGTGTGTTATTTGTTGTTTCTCCCTTGCTGCTTTTAATATTTGTTCTTTGTGTTTGATCTTTGTGAATTTGATTAATATGTGTCTTGGGGTGTTTCGCCTTGGGTTTATCCTGTTTGGGACTCTCTGGGTTTCTTGGACTTGGGTGGCTATTTCCTTCCCCATTTTAGGGAAATTTTCAGCTATTATCTCCTCGAGTATTTTCTCATGGCCTTTCTTTTTGTCTTCTTCTTCTGGGATTCCTATGATTCGAATGTTGGGGCGTTTCACATTGTCCCAGAGGTCCCTGAGGTTGTCCTCATTTCTTTTGATCCTTTTTTCTTTTTTCCTCTCTGTTTCATTTACTTCCACCATTTTATCTTCTACTCACTTATCCTATCTTCTGTCTCCGTTATTCTACTCTTGGTTCCCTCCAAAGTGTTTTTGATCTCATTCATTGCATTATTCATTTTTAATTGACTCTTTTTTTATTTCTTCTTGGTCTTTATTAAACATTTCTTGTATCTTTTCAATCTTTGTTTCCAGGCTATTTATCTGTAACTCCATTTTGTTTTCAAGATTTTGGATCATTTTTATTATCATTATTCTAAATTCTTTTTCAGGTAGATTCCCTATCTCCTCCTCTTTTGCTTGACTTGGTGGGCATTTTTCATGTTCCTTTACCTGTTGGGTATTTCTCTGCCTTTTCATCTTGTTTAGATTGCTGTGTCTGGACTGGGCTTTTTGTATTCTGGAGGTCTGTGGTTCCTTTTTATTGTGGAGGTTTTTCCCAGTGGGTGGGGTTAGACGATGTTTCTTGATTAGGAAAGTTTGTGTCGGTGTTCTGGTGCATGGAACTTGATTTCTTCTCTCTGGAGAGCAATGGAGTGCTCAGTAATGAGTTTTGAGATGGGTCTATGTGTTAGGTGTCACCTTGGGCAGCCTATATGTTGACGTTTAGGGCTATGTTCCTGCGTTGCTGGAGAATTTGCTTGGTATGTCTTGCTCTAAAACTTATTGGCTCTTGGGTGGTGGTTGGTTTCAGTGTAGGTATGGAGGCTTTTGGACGGTCACTTATTACTTAAAGTTCCATGTAGTCAGGAGTTTTCTGGTGTTCTCAGGTTTTGGGCTTAAGTCTCCTGCCTCTGGATTTCAGTTTTATTCTTCCTGTAGTCTCAGGACTTCTCCAACTATACAGCACTGATAATAAAACTTCTAGGTTAATGGCGAAAAGATTCTCCCCCGTTAGGGACACCCAGAGAGGTTCACAGAGTTACATGAAGAAGAGGAGAGGGAGGAGGGAGATAGTGTTGAGCAGGAGGAGAAAAAGGGGGACTCAAGAGGAGAGAGACAGATCTACGCAGTTGTCTGTTCCTGCATCAGTTCTTATTAAGTCACATAGTCCAAGGGAATTTGGGGAATTGAAATTTGAAATCCCTGTGTGGGATTAGCTTCATTTTAAAAAAATCAGCCAGTTTGTTTTTACCTATTATTTTAGCCAAGCACATTTTTCTTAGATCTTGATAATATCATCATATGTATTAGTGACTGTTCTCAGCCTTTAGGTAACCACTATCTAAATTATTCAGAATATTCATGTTGTTCTTTTTTAATCTCATGCTATACTGCATGGGAAGAGTGAGAATTTAGGTTTATTCACTCTTCTTGGTATAGGAAATATATTACATATTTCAGAAAGGCCATTTATCCTTCTTCACTATAACCATCTTTTGGAAAGACAAGCATTCAAATGGTCCTTCCTCCACTATGCAAAGTAGCATAGCCATGGAAACCACAGAAATATATATTCATTAATGAATGAAAGAAAAGTAAAGGATATGCAAAGACTTTGCCTTATCATAGGTCAGGTGTTATTTGGTACAGACATTGTCAGCTTAAGCATCCAGAATTGTAGTTCAACACATTTCTGAAAAGGAGGAATTAAAAAATACTGTCTCCCCCACTGTGCCTTCAAAAATGACTTATGTTGCTTTATGCTAATACTAACAGGCTGCTTCAGGCTGTAACAACATGCTGGAAAATCGTGGTCCGCAGTGCATTTCCTTTGAAGTTACTCCATGCTGAATTAGCAGGGAGTACGCACAACCTTGGCTGGGTGTAGTTACCCGAGTTTAGAACTCTTTGCATCTATGTCTGGGGACAGCTCCCTGTACATAGCTATCATCTTCCATTTCATTTAAGGCTCTTCCACAAAGAACAACTTATGATCTCCAAGGAAATGTTTTGTCCTTGCCCTTGTTTTAGGTAGCACTTGCTTAGTGGTTTGCTTGAATTCAATTCCTTCTTCCTCTTTCTCTTCTTCCACTCTTTCCTCCTCTACCTCCTCCCCTCCCCCTACTCCTCCTGTCTTCCTGCTTCTTCTTCCTCCTCCTCCTCTTCCTATTGTTATATTTGTTATTATCAAAGCAGAATGAAATTTGAGAGAACGAATGGTATATCACCATAAAAGATGCATTATTCGATGGCTCAAAATTTGTGTAAATTAAACGTTGGATAGAGCTTCCATTCTGATAACATGATAACCACCTTCTCATGACAAAACACTAAAGTTACTGTCACACTGCAAAGCATTACTTAATGAGCTTTAGCATAAAAATAATTTTTGAAGAATATGTGCTAAATTCTTTAACTTCATTATCTCTTAAAATCCCCATCATAAGCCTACAAGGTTGATGCCATTGTAAAGGCTAGTTGCTCAGGCTTTGACGGTAGGGTGCCTGATTCAAATCCTGGCTCCACCTCTTGTCTCATGAGTTAAATTGGTAAAATCCCTTAAGCTCTCAGTTTTCCATCTGTTAAATATTGCTAATGGTTTTATATACACACACACACACACACACACACACACACACACACACACACATAATGTATATATTAGGGTTATCATAAGAATCAGCATAAGATAATAGATGTAAAGTGTTTATTAAAATGTCTAGAAAATGGTAATTAAAATGGCTAACATTTAATAAGTACTTACCCTGTGTTAGGGCTTCCTTGGTGGCTCAGATTGTTAAGAATCTGCCTGCAATGCAGAAGATTCGATTTTGATCCCTAGATTGGGAAGATCCCCTGGAAAAGGGAATGGCTACCCACTCCAGTATCCTTGCCTGGAGAATTCCATGACAGAGGAGCCTATCTGGCTACAGTCCATGGGGTTGCAAAGAGTAGGACATGACTGAGTGACTAACGCTTTCACACTTAACCTGTGTTAGCCACTGACCTAAAAGCTTTATATATAGCACTGATTTAGTTCTCACAAAGACCACTATCTTCTTCAGTTTACTTATTAGGAAAATTAAGGCTAGTGAGGAAAGGTATCCAAGGGTACACAGCTCACTGGGAAGTAGATAGTAATAACAGAACCTGAATCTGGACGTGTATGTTCCTGGCTCAGATTGAAAAATCAGTCAGCGTTCATTTTTGTGATCATGATTGCTGTTTGAAACCTCAAATATAAAGGTAGATACACTTCCCTAACATAATGAGAGAAAAGATGATTTGACAATTGCTTTGCAGAATGAAATTTATAGACACAATCTACTGAGCATGATGATTAGTATAATTAAACCACTTACTGAGCACTTGAAGGCTGGATAACACCTTAGGCTTGTTTCTTTCAGAAACAGCTCCATACTGTCTCTGTGGTCTCTGTTTTACTAGACAAAAAACTGAGAGCAAGCCTTGGGAGTGAGGGGTGAGGGGAGTCAGATCGAGTTTGTACACCAAAGCTCTCTTACCTGCTTTATGCTTCTCTTGAAAATCATCCACTCAATGAAGGGAGTCTTCAGATGGTTGGAAGGATAACATAGAAATGTTTAACTCATTGTAATAAGGCTGTCCCATGGACCTTTTCTGTGATGAAGGAAATCTACAGCTGCGCTCACCTACACAGTAACCACTAGACTAGTATAGCTCTTGAGTACTTGAAATGTGGCTACTATGACTGAAGAATTAAACCTTTAATTGTATTTAATTTTAATTAATTCTAGTTACTACCATCTCATTTCTTTTATCATACAATCTGGCTTCTTCTTTCACTGTCTTCCCCATATTGTTTCCCTTAATTCTTTTTCCCCTGGGTCTGGAACTCCACTTAGAATTGTATGAGGCTTGATGCAGGGAACTGGTGACTAGCTTTCATTGAACAGTACCATAAAACATATTCTCTTTCTCACTCTCCATCAGATACAACATCCAAAGCTGCATTCCTTTCATTCAATGCCCTGTCTGGATGGTTACCTTGCAAATGATGCGTCCAAACCATGCTATAGACCTACGAGTGAGCCACCTCAAAACAGCACTGGGCAGTATCATAGATGTGGCAGCTTTTTCAGAATCTTTACTTTGGTGCTTGCTCTGTGTTATGGCACTGTGGCCAGATGAGCTTGATGTCACATAGCCATTAGCTTTCATTAGTGACAGGCTGTCAGTGACATTGAGGGATTATCTGCCAGTTGTATACAATTTCTCGAGGACAGTGTTTCCAGTAACAAGGACTGAAGCATATGCCTTGAAACTTTGCAGACATGAAATATTTTCTAGCTTCTTAATTTGCAAAATCCCCATCCCAAATATGAATTGTGGGGGTATTAAAGGACAAAGCTGGAAGAGTTGAGGAAAAGAAATAAAATAACATATGTGCCTGGAGATCAGTTATATTTTTGAATAAGCTTTCTTTAGAAGTGATAGAAATGAATTCAATCAGATGAGGCTGTGAGGACTCTTTCAATTTGGCAGAGACTCAATGTTCTATTGCAGAACAGAATTTAGTGTTGACAGACAGCCCAGGGAGAAGAGAAAAATGCATGTCTTCTGTTCCTGACTTCTGGTCCATGGGAGGACCAGATTTTTGTGGTCTCACTTACCTGGTGTTGGTGAAATTTTTTTTAGTCATACTTCCAACAGGACAACATGTTATAAAATGACTGCATGTTTCAGGACAACTAAAGTACCATATAAAAAAGCAGCTTTCAAACTCAACCATTTTTTTTTGGTCCCACATCCAATTTCAGAGTTCACCAAATGGAAGCCGATGATTCTGGCATCAACATCTTAGAGATTTGCATCTGAAACACAGTCTGACCTTTACAGACATGTGCTTGTTTTTGGCTCTGTGGTAACTGACTTCCAGAAATCTTTAACTTCCCTGTTATATCTTAAAATAGATGCCTGATATTGGAGGAAATAGATAGATGACACATTATCAGTAACAAGGCCAATCTAATAAGCCACATGGCCAGAGACTATCGTTGAAGGAACAATGGGAGAAGGGCAATACTGATGAAGATGATATGACCTTCTGCCTTGACTAACATGGTCCTGTAGAAAAAGCCCTCACCGGGGAGTCAGACGACCGGGGTTCAACCCTGATACTGATATCTAGGTCACCGATTTAACCCCCTCTTTCCATTTCTTTGTTTGCAAAGAAGAAATGATAACTTTTCCTACTCCTATCTCAA
This sequence comes from Cervus canadensis, assembly GCF_019320065.1. Taxonomy (NCBI): domain Eukaryota; kingdom Metazoa; phylum Chordata; class Mammalia; order Artiodactyla; family Cervidae; genus Cervus; species Cervus canadensis. The sequence goes on from NC_057390.1 coordinate 72,345,068, forward strand.
GTGCTATTTGAATACCAAATAAAATAATGTTTGTGAAAATGCTTTGGGAATTACATGGATTTGAAAATACAGTGATTTGTTTACAGATAGCACTGCAGACACAAATTTCCAGTAGTCTGATTTGTAGAAAGATGACACAGAGGCTTGTAAGAAAGGTTTCTTGTGGGCAAAAGGGGACAGAGCCAGAGAAAGGGTGTAGGAGGGAGAAAGCTACGAATAGGCTTCATGCAACATTTAATTATGGAATGTGATAAAATGTTGCTGCGTCCGAGAGAGGGTAAATTATCAAATATATTACAGGATAAATTCCAGTAATGACTTCATTCCATAAATAATAAAGTCATCCAAATTCAATTTGGAAATTGTTAAATTTCACATAAACCAGGATGTTTTATATGCATTATATCTATATGCAGGAAATCAAACTATAAGTAAATCCCATATGTTAGGTTCAAAGAACAGTTTTTTCCCAAAGGAAAGAAGGTGTATCATGAAGTGCTCTGATTTTTCATGGTATATGTTGTACTTGGGCTTATCGCTCCCAGTTTTGAAAAACATGATGTTGAGTTCCTATGTACCAAGGTACAATCCATTGTGAATTCCTGGAAAAAGCCTGTGTGTGCGGCAATAATAATAATGTAAGGGGGGGAAAAAAGATTGTAAAATGAAAGGACAGAGTTTCCTGTTTGTTATTTTTCAAAATAATGACTGTGGGTTCTTTCCCCACAGAAAAGATGCTATTTATTTTTTAATGATGAGCTGTTTCTCAGAGAAACAAAGTGGCATTCTGTCGACACCATATGGCGGCGGAAAAACAGATTCCACCGTGTTCCATTTGTTAGACTGTCTTCTGCATTTCTGTATCCATAATTTATGTGGGGGCCTCTGTGATTGCCAAAATATTCAAATAGATTTCTCTTAGCGGGGCAGCCTGCATGGGGGGAGAAAGGTTTTCAAAGCAGCAGGACCTGAACAGTCTCCTGCTGCTCAGAGAAGAGAGCGCTTCCAACTCCTGTCCTTCTGGCGGCTTTCATTGTAATACTAATTTACATCCTCGGTTTAGGGACCATGTTTGCATTCAGAAAAAGCAGCTTATGTTCTTTTATGCTAATACAATCATACTTGAATTATCACCCACACCCTTAAAGTCATATTACTCCTGCCCCAGTGGAAGCATAGAACCTGGCCTTTAAGAAATTAATGGGAGCTGGTACATAGCAACGGCTGAACGAGAACCATTTTCAACACATTGATTCTGCAGCTGGTTTCCAAAAAGACATCTGAAGTGGTTATAGATACATTAAAAATAGTCATGAAGGCTTCCTTTGCTGTCTAAGCATATGATTACCATCTCTGCATTCAAAGACTGTTTTCAGTGGAAGTTTGACTGGTGTTCTCTGGTGCAGAAATAGAAACATGTTCAATACATGATATGGAATTGAAAGAGGGGATTTGATGAGTCAGACTAATTGATGTTTTGGCAAAACGAGATGTCTGAAAAAAGTTACATGTTCATATGCATACCCAGATAACAAGAATCTAAACCATAAGGAATGTTGCAAATATTTTTTTCTTTTTTTGCTTCAGAGAATCTCAGATGTTCTTTCAGTAAGTTTAGCCATTGCATGTTCTATTGTAGTGCATTCAGGGAAACATAAAATAATTTCATAAGGAAAAAGAAAACAGATGTAGGAAATGCTGTTCAATTACAGATGGAAGGAATAGCAATAATGCAATAATATTGCTAGAAGGTTCTTTGCCTCAATCTGTAGTAGAATGGCTAAAATTTTAGGCTGCCAAAAATAGGACATTATTTGTTGTGTGTAAGTATAAATAAAAGGTTAAAGCTTTGGCATACAAAGGATAGAACTAAAGGCCCAGAGACCTTAATTGACCCCATCTTTTGTTCATTATGTAAAACATGAAAATTTTTGCCTGGAGATGGGTCAAAATGTCAGAGGTAGAGTTGAGGGTAGTCCCAACTGTCTTGCCACATTATTCACTCTGACCTGACTCTAACCTCTCTGCGCTGTGCTCAGTCGCTTCAGCCGTGTCTGACTCTGTGTGACCCCATGGACTGTAGCCCACCAGGCTCCTCTGTCCATGGGATTCTCCAGGCAAGGATACTGGAGTGTGTTGCCATTTCCTTCTCCCTAACTTCTCTAACCCTGGTTTAATAGATAACACCATTCGAACTCATTTCTCCAAATTCCAAAATGCTTTATTTGTGCAATGTTGATACCTGACAATTAGGACATTTTTAAGAATCTCAATTCTCCCAGGAAAGCTTTTTAGAAAGGAAGGATTTAACTTGAGTCTCACCCTATTGTTAGAACTCAAATCTCATACTTTTCCCCTTTTCAATTAAAAAGTCATACATTCAATTAGACTACATCTGTGAACCTGCTTTAGCAGTAATTAAGATGAACATTATGATATGGGTAGTAAAAAGTAATAGTTTCCTTCAATCTCTTGGGTTTTTTGAAATACATTTTCTCGATGGAAATCAAATTATTTTATTTCATAGAAGTGATTCCTCTCTATTCAATAGGGTGAAACCATGCATGAGGTGTTGCTTGTGTAACTACTAAGTCAGAATCATTAAGAATGAAGTTTAGTAAATAAAGTTATTGGGTGGCTGCTTTTTCACAAAAGGTTTGGAACTGTATTAAATTAACAGGAAATAGGTTTAGAGTTTTCTCTAACTAACTGATCCTCAGTGGAGAACAGAAATGAAATGGCCTTATTCAAGGACATCCATTTGAAATCCATAAATATTTTATAAGCATGGAATAAATTGCTTATTTTCAAACAGGTGCTATTGTGAAAATTATTTTGATTTTTCTTTTGCCTCAGGGCTCTTGAACAAAATAACAATATATCATGTATATAGTGCTTAGACATTAGGTTATGTCTGTATTTTCCATAATTGGCTCAGCTAAGTGGAGGGAAGCTCGTATGTAGGGTTCCTCTGCTGTGTCCCCAGTGTCTTTCCATAAGGAAAATCATGCCTTAAATAGGACCCGCATCTCATTGCTCATTCTGCAAATTGTCAACTAAAATGGTGTCATTTCCTTCAAGATAATGACAATAGATTGAAATGTATTCTGCTAACATATGTGATAGATAATTTTTACCCTTCATCAACACATTCAAATGTTCCCTATGCATTGAGGGTGGTTTTTCATTTGAACAACAGAAGCACTCTATTAGGAAAAAATATTATTTTTCTTCTTTATTTTTTATTTTGACTGCATTTCTCTTTTGGATTGCAGTCTTTCTCTAAGTAATGTGTACAGATGTTTGATATGGAAAAATTTTGTCCTTTAAAGAAATGATATATAAAAAAAGAAGATGGTTCCACTATCCCACCATCTGCTTACTTCTTGTTATATCTCCAGGAGGGGAAAGAATCTGAGTTGAGTCATCCAAATTCTGCTTCTGTATTCTCTATAAGACCAATGGCATAAGGACTTCCCTGGTGGTCCAGTGGCTAAGACTCCACAATCCCAATGCATGGGGCTGGGTTTGATCCCTGGTCAGGGAACTAGATTCCACATGCTGCAAGTAAGGCCCATTGCAGCCAAATAAATAATTTATTTTTAAAGGGCAATGGCATCCATTATTGAGGTTAGCAGCAAGCTGAAGTCAGGGCCTGCTCTGTGGTCAGGGCAAGGACCAGTGAGTGGCCAGAGACATCATTTATTTCATAGAGAGTGCTCAGGTGTTGTTGAGATAAAGACTAGATCATTTTCTGGCCATGGTCAGGTGGTCAGTAAGAAATTGTGAAATGTTGTCAAATGAATCAATTTCTATGAATATAAAAGTCTTGGAATAATAGATGTGCAATCTCAAGGGGAAGTTGCCCCCAAGAGAAGCGAAACAGTGAGAGACCAAGAGAATCAGCAGCAGAAAATGATATCAACTAAAGCAAAACTACCCTGGGTATGTCTGTAATCACTGTCCCCCTGTTTGCATCCTCTTTAAAGAGAATATGCCTCTGATTGACCCAGGGAACTCACTGACCCCCGAGGAACCAATGATAAGCCAGGCTGGTACAGTCCGGCTTTTCCTTTTGGAACTCTGAATTGAGACACATACGAAATTGCAAGTTTGTGGCTGAGTTGACATAAGCATGGGGCTAGAATGAAGGTTCAAAATATACTGCTGCTGGGGCCACTGGAGTTTCTGTGGCTGTGCAGTTGGCCACATGTGGTGAAAGTGAAAGTCGCTCGGTTGTGTCCGATTCTTTGCAACCTCATGGACTACAGAGTCCATGGAATTTTCCAGGTCAGAATACTGGAGTGGGTAGCCCATTCCCTTCTCCAGGGGATCTTCCCAATCTAGGGATTGAACCCAGGTCTCCCACATTGCAAGCAAATTCCTTACCAGCTGAACCACCAGGGAGGCCACATGTGGTAAATGGCATTATTTGGCCCTGACTCTCTCTCTCTCCAAGTCCTTGGCCATGTAACTTCACAGCTGCTCCTACTAAATAAGCAGAGTTTATTTCCCTTTCCTTTGTTATTGTGTTTGTTTATTTGACCTGCTTTAACCAACAGAATGGAGGGACATGACTGTCATTGTGCCACTTCTGAGAGGAGATTTTAAGTGGTCTTGAATATTTCCACTTGTCATCTTATGCCTTTGCTATAGATAGGATCAAGGAAAGTTAAAATCTAAATTAGTAATCCAAAGATTTTTGTGAACATGGAATTAGAGTAACAGAAAGTTTACTACAGGATGTAGATGTTCAAAGATGTCAAGCATGTTACAGCATCTCCATAATAACCTGCAGCGGGTCCTGGTGTGCCTGAAATCACTCAGTGAGGACCCTGCACATTGGCTGGCATTGCCAGTACCTGCGTGCATCTCTGTGACATGACCTTCCTGGCTTAATGTTCTTCAGCTGTGTTCATAACTTGAATTTACTGTTCTGCTCTGAAAACATCTTCCTCTTTAGTATGAACTGTGTATCCCTCTTCTGATTGAATGTATGTATTGATAGAATTTCATAATCAAAGAGAATATTATAATTTCTCTTTTAATAACATCTTTGGGGAACACACTTCTGTTGGTCCAGGGAGAAGAATAGACTGAACCACTGATCAATTTTTGTACAAATAACATTTGTTGTTCATCTTCTCTGAAGATAACAATTTTATCTAATATTTCTGGCAAAGTGTGGGAATATTATTTTATCTTGTGAGCAACATAGTATCTTGCTTTTTTCCCCCTTTCCCCTTCATGGTGCTCTGAGTGGTAATAGAGTTGGAAGTGTTATTATGTAGAGGAATTCTGACCTTCTCCTTCGGGGCTGAGAGATCACACGGAGAGCACGATGCACAGGACCGGTGATCTGTTCCCGACGGAGCTAATTGATAAGGAACATATTTTATGAATGAAGTTACAAGATAAAAAATGAGACTAATGAAATACCCCAATGACTCCAAAGTAATTAAGGAAGGCATTCCATACACTACCTCTAATTAGACGCTGAGGCTGAGAATTCACAATTGACTTGATATTCTCCAGTGGTGCTGACCCCTTGTTTAATACGACAGCAACTGTGAGTATTCATAACTAAGGAAAGTAAAACCTCACTTCCAGAATGGCAATAGCCCATTTAAGTGAGGCTGGTGGGTACTAGGTAATTACAATCACAGTGAATTGAGCACAGCCTCCATTTTTTCAAGTGATTCCTTGAGCCAAAGAAGCTCAAGAGATGTTTTTAAAAATAATTTTTGTAAGACAACTCTTTTCAGCATTAAAAAAAAATGGTTAAAAATAAGGTCACAAACCTTTTTAAAATGTGTTTATTTTCCTTTATCGGTTTTTCCTTAGCTCTTTAATCCAGTCTTATAGTTTCCCTTAATCATTATTCCTTTCAAATATAAAACTCTCAACTTGCATTGATTCTTGCACGTTGAACAATGCTTGCTCCTCACTTCTTAGCTCTCTTTCAAAAGACTGTCCTTTGAATTACCCTTGGTGGAGATCTTATTGTTCCTCCAAGTAGACAGAAGCTAAAAATTTTTTTTAGTCAATAAGTATTTTTTAAGTATATAATGTGTGTTTTAACCATAATGAGAAAGCAGAAGAAAATTTGACTAAGTACTTATGATCCAGAATATTACAGTCTTTTCTCCAAAATGAGGCAACATACGAGACAGAGAAAGTAAGAGCACATGACAGAATGTGACTATGTGTGGAACAGCGACCAGACTGTTTTGTAGGAGTTTGGATGAGGAGAGGTGAGCAAAGCCTAAAATACCAGGTAGGGTTTCTGAGTGAGAGAAGAAATAGAGGGTATGTGAAAGGCACTGAATTTGGGCAAGTGGAATAGGAAGTAGTGGGCAAAAATTTGAGTGAATGTGCCAGAAAGAGCTTTAGCATGGGGTCTTCATGACAGAGGGAGAAAGAGGTGGTTTATCTCCACCACGCCTAAATCATATGCAGCTGACGCTTGAATAAGGAGGGTGGGCGGAGATGGAATGCTGATCCTCCCCAGCCATCAAAAATCCACATGTAACTTATAGTCAGCCCTCCCTATACGTGATTTCTCTGTATCTGTGGTTTCACATCTGCAGATTCAACCAACTACAGATAGTATAGTACTACAGTATTAACTGTTAAAAAAAAAAAAAAAATTCAAGTGAATCTGCCCAGTCCAAACCTGTGTTATTCAAGGGTCAACTGTATAATTATTTCACTTGCAATAAATCAGGGCCATCTTGCCAGTTTATAAGTAATTAAAGAGAGCAAGGTGGAATAATTTAAAATCACTTTGAATCCTTTTTAATTTTAAAAATCTTCCCTAAAGAATAATAGGATCTAAGAGCAGACAGAGACCCTGGGGACCAGATACTTAAAGTTTCCTCCACGTGTAGAAACTTATTCTAAGTCATTGATGGGGGCCGTGGAGTATGAACCCCTAATGTAATGTAATATGTTATATAATATGTAATGTAATATTTTATCAATATACATATTTTTACATAGGGGAGTTTCATAGCTCTATTGTATTTCTCTTGGCTTCAAAACCCTTGCAAGGGTTAAGTACCACTGGTCTAGAGCACCTTTGTTAGGTGGTGATTAACAAATAATGACAGGTAGTTCATTATCCATCAAGGAGCCAGTTTTAATTTCAATAGCTCTAAATTTGCCTGAGTTACACTGAGAAGAGTCCTCTCAACCAGAAGTCCTAGTTTGGTCCCACTTCGGGGGTCCCAAACTGAACTGACTAGGAGCCAGTCAAGATGAGACCTTGGTACAGTGCACTCAGGTATTGATTGTTGTTGTTGTTCAGTTGCTAAGTCATATCCGACTCTTTGCAACCCCATGGACTGCAGCACATCAGGCTTCCCTGTCCTTCACTATCTCCCTGAGTTTGATCAAACTCATGTCCACTGAGTAAGTGATGCCATCCAACCATCTCATCCTCTCTTGCCCCCTTCTCCTCTTGCCCTCCACCTTTCCCAGCATCAGGGTCTTTTCCAGGGAGTCTGCTCTTCCCATCAGGTGGCGAAAGTGTTGGAGATTCAGCACCAGTCCTTCCAATGAGTATTCAGGGTTGATTTCCTTCAGGATTGACTGGTTTGATCTCCTTGGTGTCCAAGGGACACTCAAGAGTCTTGTCCAGCACCACAGTTCTAAAGCATAATTTATTCAGTGTTCAGCCTTCTTTATGGTCTAACTCTCACATCTATATATGACTACTGGAAAAAACCATAGCTTTGACTATATAGTATTGATAACTAATGCATATCCTCTGTAAGAAGGATGTGAAGATTGAGTTTTTTGTTTTTATTCCCATATAAAATGAAATTAAAATAAAGAATAAGACCAAAGAGCCCATCTGACTTAGCCCACAGAGTGTTAAACAGACGCAGAACAGCATCAGAACAGTGACCAACAGACAAACCCATTTCCATTGTTCATCTGTGTTTTGCTGAGTGACTTTGGGAGTATTTTTACTGTAGGTTCATAAGTTTCCTTCCTAAATGAGTAGAAGCTGTTTAAAATAATGTACTGATTTAGAGTTTTCTCTGACTTATTTTTTAATGTGATATATTAGAATCCCCTTTCCACTCACATCTTTCAGAAGTGGTGCCAATAACGTGGGGAACAATAAATTATTCAAAGTGGGCGAGCCATATAACAACCAGGAAGCCAGTAGTTTATTAGAGATAGCTGCACACAAATGCACATTTGCCAGCAGTGTCGACAACAAATCAGAAGTGATATATGTCCTTTCTCACATGCCTGCAACGTTTAATATCTTTGAAAGACATTAAAGATGTCAAATGTTTAGACCACAATCTGAGAAGCAGTGAAAATATAGGATCACTGTTTACAAACGGGCTCAGAGCTGGGTCACAATTACCTATGCCTGTCTTCTAAAGGGTAAACATCTTTCACATATTTGTTTGCTAATGTACTTTGCTTTGCAAAATAGTTCTGATCCTGAGGTGGTGTTGGTTAATCCAATCCCACTTTATCATAAACTAGAATTATCATTTCAGAGGCAGTTATACTTCATTTATGTTCAATTTCCAATTCATATAGGCTTCCATAATTCACAATTGTTTATCCCCTCCCCTCCTTTGTTTAATATTGAATGATTTATAAGGCAACCACTTTAAAGCACTGAAGGAAATGTTTCTTTTTAAGCAGACAATAGTAAGTATTTGGGATATCATTTCACTAGTTCTTTTGTTTTAAAAGTTGGATTTGTCTACATTCTTAAAATTCATTTTATTATAGAACATAAACATATACAACAATAGAGAGAATTATATAATTGATGCTATGTACCCACCATGCAACATGAAACCTCAGCAATTATCAACTCAGGACTAGTCATGTTTTAATTATACCCCTGTATTGCTTTATTTTAATTTGAGGCAAATATTAAACACCATATTAGATCACTTAATTCATAAATATTTTATGAATTTTAAAAGATGACGGCATTTTTTAAAAATGTAACTGAATTACCATAGTTACACAATTAAGATTAGAACAATTAAGATTTTAGGACAATTAAGATTTTAATATCATCACATATCATTGCTTGAAATTTCTGGATTTTCTTGTCCTTTTTGGCAGTTTGTTTGAATCAGAATCTTTATAACATCTTTTCATTTGTAATTGCTTGATATGTTTCTTAAAAGTCTTTTATCATTTCTTCCTCTATCCATCTCTTCTTTTTCTTTACATTTTAGTTGTGGAAGAAAACCTGATTTGGGGCCTCTCCACTTTACATTTATGTAGTTTATATTTTATATAGAGTTTGTAATTATTGCCCAGGGAAGTGTGTCTGATGCAAACGACTTTACCCTTAGCAACAGCAGAACTCCTCTTTGTCTTTATATTTATTTATTTTTAACTGGAGTATAACTGCTATACAATGTTGTGAAGACATACAGATGGCCAACATGAAATAACACTTAATGTCGCTCATTATTAGAGAAATGCAAATCAAAACTAAAACGAGGTATCACCTCAACACTGTTCAGAATGGCCATCATCAAAAAATCCTCTTAGTCTTTTAATCCCACCCCAGTCAGGCTGTTGTCCCCTCCGTTCTACTCATCCTGTTCTCACAAGGGTCATTAATGGCCTCCATATTGACAGATTCAATAGTCATTTCTCAGTCCTTTTTCTTTGTTTTTTAACTGGTCTATGCCCAGCATTTGACCTTGCTTTTTTTTTTTTCTTGACTCTACTTGGTGTCAGGACCTAACACTCTTTAATCTTCTTCTAGTAGATTTTATCTGGTTGCTACTTCTTCATGTTCTTTTATTTACTCAACTCATATTCTTCCCATAGCATTTTGGAGGGCAACAGTGTTCAGACCTGGTACATCTTCAATTCTCCACAGTCACTTCCAAGTTGACCTCATCTAGTATCATGCTTTTAAATACTATGCAACAGCACAACAAAGGAAACTATAAGCAAGGTGAAGAGACAGCCCTCAGATTGGGAGAAAATAATAGCAAATGAAGAAACAGACAAAGGATTAATCTCAAAAATATACAAGCAACTCTTGAAGCTCAATTCCAGAAAAATAAATGACCCAATCAAAAAATGGGCCAAAGAACTAAACAGACATTTCTCCAAAGAAGACATACAGATGGCTAACAAACACATGAAAAGATGCTCAACATCACTCATTATTAGAGAAATGCAAATCAAAACCACAATGAGGTACCATTACACGCCAGTCAGGATGGCTGCTATCCAAAAGTCTACAAGCAATAAATGCTGGAGAGGGTGTGGAGAAAAGGGAACCCTCTTACACTGTTGGTGGGAATGCAAACTAGTACAGCCGCTATGGAGAACAGTGTGGAGATTTCTTAAAAAACTGGAAATAGAACTGCCATATGACCCAGCAATCCCACTTCTGGGCATACACACTGAGGAAACCAGATCTGAAAGAGACACGTGCACCCCAATGTTCATCGCAGCACTGTTTATAATAGCCAGGACATGGAAGCAACCTAGATGCCCATCAGCAGATAAATGGATAAGGAAGCTGTGGTACATATACACCATGGAATATTACTCAGCCATTAAAAAGAATTCATTTGAATCAGTTCTAATGAGATGGATGAAACTGGAGCCCATTATACAGAGTGAAGTAAGCCAGAAAGATAAAGAACATTACAGCATACTAACACATACATATGGAATTTAGAAAGATGGTAATGATAACCCTATATGCAAAACAGAAAAAGAGACACAGATGTACAGAACAGACTTTTGGACTCTGTGGGAGAAGGCGAGGGTGGGATGTTTCAAGAGAACAGCATCGAAACATGTATATTATCTAGGGTGAAACAGATCACCAGCCCAGGTTGGATGCATGAGACAAGTGCTTGGGCCTGGTACACTGGGAAGACCCAGAGGGATAGGGTAGAGAGGGAGGTGGGAGGGGGGATCGGGATGGGGAATACATGTAAATCCATGGCTAATTCATGTCAATGTATGACAAAAACCACTACAATATTTTAAAGTAATTAGCCTCCAACTAATAAAAATAAATGAAAAAAAAAATACTATGCAACAATTCTTTATCCCTGGCTACATTTCCCTCCTGACTTCCAGAATCAGAAATCTCACTATCTTATTGAAATTGCTCATTTGAAGTTTGTTAGACATCTCAAACTTACCCTATCTTAAGTCTTAATTGTTGGTCTCATCCCAAAACCATTTTCCTGCTCACCTCCCAGGAAAATATTTTCTGCTCAGAAAAATTAACTTCATTCATGCTTTTTCTTAGTCCTCAATACATAGAATAATTCCTCATTTTTACCCAAATTTTCCATTAACAGCACCTGAAAGTTGTCTCTGCTAACCTTCAAAATACGTTCAGAAACTGACCACTTTGTACTACCTTCTCTTCTACCAATCCAATTAAAGACAATATCAGCTTTCATCAGTTATTATGAGTGCTTAACTTTATTCTTATTTCCTTGTCCTGTTATAGTCTTACAGGCTGTTAACCACACAGAAGCCAGAGTAATATTTTAAAAAACCTGATTTAGATCATGTTACTGCTTTGCTCAAAGTCTCCCGATGACTACCAGCTCCATCTCACCCAGAATAATGTCTAAAATCCTCCCCACTGCCTACATGTCCCTTTGTGATTTTGTCTCCCTGATGATCTCTCTAACCCAGCTTCTCTAAATTGCATTCCATTTACTGCAGCTACTCTGGCCTCCTTGCTGGGCCTCTGTGCTTGCTGTATCTTCTGATATGAAGGGTGTTATCAAAACAACACAAGATAAGTGTTGGTGAGGATGTAGAGGTATTAGAACCTGTATACTGGAATGTGAATTGGTGAAGCCACTGTGGAAAACAGTATGGACGCTCCTTGAAAAACTAAAAGTAGAACTACCATACAATCTAGCAATCCCACTTTTGCGTATATATCCAAAATTATTAAAATCAGGATCTCGAAGATTTATTTGTGCCCCTATGTTCACAGCAGCATTATTCACAAGAGCCAAGATCAGCCTCTATATCCACAAACAGATAAATAGATAAACATGTGGTATATACACACAGTGGAATATTACTCAGCCTTACACATCCTGCCATATGTGACAACACAGATGAACCTGGAAGATATTATGCTAAGTGAAAGAAGCCCATCACAGAACAAAAATACTGCATGATTCCACGCATATGAGGTGTCTAAAATAGTCAAACTCATAGAAACAGACAGGAGCATGGTGGTTGCCAGGGGCTGGAGGAAGGCAGAAATGACGAGTTGCTATTCATGGGAATAAAGTTTCAGTTATGTAAGATAAATAAATTCCAGAGATTTGCTGTGCAACATTGCACCTAAACTTAACAGCATTTTTAATTTTAGGTCTTGAGCTACAACATTGTTTGTTTAGTATCCATATTCCCAGCTACAAAAATCTAAGCTCCATATGCACAGGCAATTAGTTCTTTTTTTAAAATTTTTTATTTTTGGTTTTTGCTGTATATTCTATATCTTCAATCACTGCCTAGGCCCCTGTAGGTGTTCAATAATATGTGTGGAATGAATGAATGTAGTGAGAAGGAACACAGGGAATTTTGCCAAGTAAAAGAGGGCCCTTATGAAAAATTGATGTGGGGGTGGGTGGTGGTGAGTTAGACTGTACAGAATTTTGTAAACCACATAAGGATTTTTTTTTTCTTTTTCGAAAGAACAGTGTAATGTGCAGCCACTGGAGTGTTTTAAGCAGATGGACTGATGTGATCAGCTTTCAGGTTTTGAAAAAATAACTCTCATCTGAAAAGTGTATGTTCATTTGGGCAATTGCTTTCAGCCTCAGACTAATTAAATCAGACCCTCTAGATGGTGGTGGGGCGGGGGGTGGTGAAGCCCAGTAAATAGCAAGGGTGAAAGCTTTTCAGGAGATTCCAACGCATAGTCATAATTAGAAACAAGTGGTTTGGGGTCTGGTTCTGAGAAGGCAAGATGGACAAGATTCAAAACACGGAGGAGAGATTTCTGGTCTCAGCTTTGATATGTTAGGAGTTTAGCAGTCATGGTTCATGTCCTTGGAGGTGGCAATGAGTCGGACATCACTGAGGGGGCAGGCACATGCTCATGTCCTTAGAATGAGCAAATGTTGTGCAAGCTGAAAATTAATGACTTTCTTGGACCAATCAGAGACTTACCGTTACAGGGTGAGGTCCAATCAGACCTAACTTTGTTGCGCTAGCCACCCGCCCTGAAATAGAGTCAGGTGCATCTGGAGAGGTTCATTACCTGAGATCTTCTAACCTGGAGTGGACGCCGCTGGGACCCTAAGCTGGTAGGAACGCTACCCTGCTTCTTTTTGTCAAGTTCCTGGAGTCCAAATCAGGCTAACTGAGAGTGAGAAGTGCCTCATAGTTTCTCAGGGTTTTCCTGCAGGAACCACCTACCCCCGCCCGCCCCACCCGTCACCCCCGTTTTTCAAGGGGAGGATCTGAGAAAGCTCCTCATGTAGTCTTGGCAAGGCAGGGATGAGGGAAGGAAGGGCAGCTATGGTAAATCCTCGAGGACGCTCCTCCCAAGGAAAGGACTGATCTCCTGGATGAAGGACTTGGCCAGAGGGCAGTTTTGAAACCTTATTCCAGCTCCAGGAAGGGAACCACGCCTCATGGCCTCCTGTCCCAGCCTTCTTGCCTAAGAGAAAAATAAAGCCTGGTCCATAGGGGAAAGGGCTTGAAAGAATTAGACTGAACATGTTGTAGCTGAAAAGCGACCAGGGCACAGTGGCGAAAAGTCTGTCTTAGGAGGACAGACAGACTCCTGAAGTCCACACCCTTGGACTCAGGCCCACTAAAGACTGAGCCCAGAATGTTCCCTCCCCCCACGCCTTACCCAGGCACCACAGGAGCCTGGGGACAGTGGATTACAGGAGAGAAAGCTGCAGGACACAAACTGTCTGAGGAGGACGTGGGGAAGCTCCCAAGCTGAGAGGGAGGAGAAAACAATTTTATCAGAGGAATTTGAAGCATCTGTTGTCTCTAGCGACAGCGAATATTAATCAGAGCCCACCTCCTAGCCAGATTATCATAGTCCTCACACCAAAGGCCTGTTCACTGTAGTACCTATTACCCTAAACAACCCTGGCTTTCAACCAAAGATTACAAGTCAGGTCAGAAGGCAAAATAACACCTTCTCTGGAGACAAATAATTTTCACAACTAGACTCAGATATGACAGAGATGTTGGATTCATTAGGAAAGAGTCTAAAATTATTATAATTAAGATGTTAAAGGCTCTCATGGAAAAAGTAGATACCATGCATAATCATATATATGGGTTATATAAGCTGAGAGATGGGCACCATAATAAAGAATCAAAACACAGGGGAAGAGGGATTTCCCTGGTGGGCCAGTGGTTGAGAGTCTGACTGCCGGTGCAGGGGAGATGGGTTCAACTTACTGGTCTGGGAAGATTCCACATGCTGCAGAGTTGAAACCCACAGGCCCAGAGCCTGTACTCTGCAACAAGAGACACCTTTGTCACGAGAAGCCCACACACAGGAACAGAGAGGAGCCCCTGTTTGCAGCAGCGAAGACCCAGCACAGCCAAAAATAAATGTAATAATAGGTGAAGGAGTTAGCTTTACCCTGGGATAGGGTCAACTCCTTTAATGTAAGAGGGAAAAGGAATATTGGTACCGATGTGGATGTGCATTTTTAGGTATGTTCTCATGTGCTATTGGTGACTTCTGTTAATTTTGGTCCTCTGTCCATGCACCCTCCCTTGCCCCCAGAAACAAATGTCTACTGACTGGGGAGGTGTCTGGTAAGGACAGACAGTGTTAGGAGACCCTCCTTATGCCCTTTCTTGTCCTCCTCCTGGGGCTGTTAACTGGCCTTATCTCCCCAGGGAACTTGGGATGGCTGTGAGAAAGCAAATACATGTAACACGTGAAGAAGTACATCCCTCATTATGATTTGTGGGTGAGGCTTTACATACACCGATGATCATTCAAGCTTAATTCTGTTACCCAGCCAATTAAAATAAATGCTCAAAAAGATGTCTTTAACTTAGCTATGGTTGGCTATTGTGCTACAATCTCAAATCAAATTACTATTCTTATACTAGATCTGGGCTTCCCTGGGGGCTCAGTGGCAAAGAATCTGCCTGCAGTGCTGGAGATCTGAGTTCAGTTCTGGGTTGGGAACATCCTTTGGAGAAGGGAATGGCGACCCACTCCAGTATTCTTGCCTGGAGAATCCCATGGACAGAGAACCTGGTAGGCTGCAGTTCCTGGGGTCACAAGGCGTCAGATGTAACTGAGTGACCAACACTTTTACTTTCATACTAGATCTAGTGATTAAAAAAAAAATAGATGCGAGGGAATACATGTTATCTTAAACTACCATTTATGGGGCAGCTATTATGTTTTGAGCCCTGTTCTATACCAAATGTTTTGCAGAACTCACAATGCACCTTCCAGGTAGGCTTTTTAAAATCTTCATTTTATGCTTGATGGGGCAGAAGCCCAGAGAAATAAATAAATGCACAGAGCTGGGAAGAGGTACCCATCCCATACAAACTCAGGTTTTTTTTTGTTTTTCAACTCCATTCTCCAAAGCTACTGCTTATTCCACCATAATTTTGAAACATGACAAAATTTACAAGTAGCAGAGAAAACACAAATGGGCCCTGGAACAGAGGAAAGTGTTTTTGGCACAAGTATTGAAAGTATTTTACTTGGGAACTTTCTATCTAAACACTATTTAAATCTAAATATTTTCTATATAAATAAGGATGGGACTATTTGCAAGGGCAACTGTCAGGAAATTCCTGTACTTTATTTTCTACCAGAATTAATTGGTGTTGTGGTTTTTCATACTCCTGTCTGGAGCATTACTGAGGAGCCGGAATAATATGCAATGATTTCTTGATTCTAAGATTCATACTTTATCTTCAAATTTTAACAGTTTGGAAGCTGGGATCCATCTTATCACTGTGTCTGGAGAAACTGTCCATGGGCCAGGCAGAAGGGTAAGTTGTGATGATTTTCTTTTATTGCCTAAATAAATGAAAACTTAGCTCTATATTAGAGATGACAGTTTATCTGATTTGTACCTCAGTTAAATAATTTGCATTGGTAGCATTTTACTCTATTGATTTAAATGTAAATTTGGATCCCCAACGATTACTTTTAATGCTTTTACAAGATTATATTATGAGGCAACACTGAAGAAACTTACTGTGACTGTGGCAGTTTCCTTACCAAATGCCAGAAAGTGCAATTAAGTGCAATGGAAATTGCTAAATATTTTTAAATAGGTCATATAATTTTGAAAGCTTGAGAGGCTGATGTAACCAAGTGATGCACTGTGAAGGCCTCTCACTGGGGCTCTGAATTTCTGTTTTGTTACTAGCTTCCAGCTGGCTTTGTAAACAAAGTTGTTTAACTTCCAGTGATACAAAATAAATTAATAGAATGAGCTAACTGAAAGATTGACCAGATAGTCAATGCAGATAAAACTTTTTACACCTCAAATTCATATTGTCAGTTGTAGAGGAACTAAAACTACCCTGTGCTTATGGAGAATTTGTGATTGATGGGGGTTGGGGGAGGAAGACTGAGATAGAAATTCTACCAGGGATGCTAAATAACAATACAAGGTTTCATTAATGCCATATAAACATTGTGCAAGAGGGTTTCCAGGAAAGCTTTTGCATAAGCCACATAATTGTTATGAGCACAAATTTATGCAGGGATTGAAGAAGACAACAATTGTGTGTAATAGTGATCAGGGGGAGACTTCCTAGGAAAAGTGTTAAAGGGTAAGAGTCTCAAGAGGTTGGAAAGTGAAGGATGGGAACTATCTTGTATATTTACCTTCCTCCACCCACCTAGCATCCACAGCAGAATCGTCCATGTAGTTGCACTAAAAAGTGTTTGAAAAGCTTGAAAAATGAAGAATGGCACCTCTTAATAGCTATAGAATGTTTAAGGTCATGGAAAAGCATAAAAAAAAAAAAAAAGCCTGACAGAGACTATTCCACTCTTCATACACCCACTCCAGACACATTCTCAGAATCAGCACCATACCTATTTTTAAACATTTCATTTGTCAGCTTTTTATTATTTAAAAAAAAGTCCAATTTGCTTAAAACGCCTTAGGGAAAGTATGATCAAATTCATTGATGATACTGACATTGAATCAGAATGGACAGGGACAGAAATACTAGGGCCCATTAAAATGAACCCATGGATTAAGAGTCCTCTCAGCTCTGTGCTCTACCACATCCAGGGTTTAGTGAAATAAAACCAGAGACAAGCATAGACTGATTCCAGATTGACCTCAGAGGCCATGTTTTTACAGCCTAAGGGACTGAATAGTGCTCTGGCCAGACCAAGAGATCCCAGAGGATTGTCTGAATAATCACCTTGTCTCCACGTGGTATCTCGGCTTAAACTGTTTCCTTCAAGAATGTGTCAGGGAAGGAATGGCTCTTGACATCCTTATGTGGAAATGTTACCTCAAGCTCACACAGGTTTAAATGATGTTAAATGAGGGTTGTTTGTATTCTGTGAGTACAGCTGTGACATATATGATCCATTAGGATATGCAGAAGGCAGAAGAGAGCCCAGGTGGTTTCGTGTATTCTCTTCCATTAGCCCACAAACAAGTCTTTGCTTATTACGTGGGACAGATATCCGAGCATGACAAATTCTTTCAGTATGGTAGCCTTAAACTAAAATAGTAAACAAGGAACTAGGACACAGTGTGATGTACTGTGAAATTGGGGAATCAAGTCCAGGGAAATCCAGACATGTTAGATTAAAACTCCTGTTTCTGCAAGTGAGTTGTCATATATAAGCAACGGTGGTATCTCTTTAGTTCTTTGAGGTCAAAGTTGTGCAAAGAGGGTGGGGAAGAAGGCAAGGCAAGCAAGCAAGCTGTACAGAGGGTAATTCTTGTTGAAATTCTTGAAGGTTTTTTAAGATTTATAGTCCTGCCCTTGTGGATGTTCTTACTTTATCTTTGAAGACACATTGAGCAGTTGGGATGCTCCAGACACCATGGCTTTGATAGAAGGCCACAGTGAAGACTTTTGGAAGTCTGGGTAAGCAGGGAGGAGGTAAGACATCATGAAAGTCAGAGAACAGAGGCCTCACCTGAGAGAGCCAAAGGCAAAGAGTAGATGGAGAGGCTACCATTCAAAAGTACCTGCTATGCTTTCTCCACAAGTGGTGCTTAGGCGATTGGGCATCCATTGGCCAAAAAAAGAAAAAGGATGAAGGAAAAAGAATAGAAGGACTTTGATCCAAACTTCACACCTTATAAAAAAAATTAACTCAAAATGGATCACGGACTTAAATGTAAAACATAAAGCTATAAAGCTTTTAGAAAAAAAAGACAATTTTGAAATCTAGGGCTAGACATGAACTCTTAGATGTGACCCCAAACCACCATTCATAAAAGGGAAATTGTTTAATTAGATTGCATCAAAAATTGATCATTTAGATCACATCAAAAATTAATTTTTTTCTTTTGTTTTGTAAAAAAAAAAAAAAAAAAGCCCCTGTTAACAGGATTAAAAGATAAGCTACAGTCTGGGAGAAAATATTTGCAAACCACATATCCTGTAAAGATTTGTTATTTAGTGTATAAATAACTCACAACCCATTAGTTAAAAACTCAAGAAAACTATGAGCAAATGACATGAACAGATATTTTATCAAAGAGGATATAAAGTAACAAGCATGAGAAAAGATTATTCACCAATATTTACCATTAGGAAAATACAAATTAAGTTCACAGTGAGATATTACTACATACCCATGATTCTGGTGAACCCATTTGCAGGGCAGGACTAGAGACGTAGACTTAGAGAAGAGACTTGTTAACACAGTTGGGGAAGGAGAGGGTGAGACCAGCTGAAAAAGTTGCATTGGAAGATGTACACTACCATATGTAAAATAGATTGCTAGTGGGAAGTTTCTGTATAACACAGGGAGCTCACCTTGGTGCTCTGTGACAACCTAGAGGGACGGGATGGGTCGAGGGTAGCAGGGAAGCTCAAGAGGAAGGGGACATATGTATACTTTGGGACTGTTTCATGTTGTGGTATGGCAGAAGCCAACACAATTTGTAAAGCTATTATCCTCCAATTAAAATGTTTTTTAAAAATGCCAAAAATAGGATAGCTAGTATTAAAAAGAAAAATAGTGATAACACCAAATTCTGGCAGTGCTGTAGGGAAACTGGTTTACTCACATATTGCTAGTGTCAATATAATATAGTCCAACCACTCACAAAAACAGTTTGGCAGTTGCTTTTAAAACTAAACATGCAGCTCTTACACAGCTTAGAAATTGGACTGGGGGAAAATGACCCAGAGAAATTAAAATTTATGTTAACACTCATACAAGGATGTGCATAGCAGTTTTATTTGCAATAGACAAAATTTGGAAACAACCTAGATATCCTTCACCAAATGTATGATTTAAAAATTGATGGCATATCCATACTGTGGAATACATCTCAGCGATAAAAAGGAACTAGCTATTGATATCTGCAATACTTTAGATTAATCTCCAGAGAATTATGCTGTATGAAAACAGATTCCAAAAGGATGTATACTGTATGATTTTATTTCTATAACACTGTTGAATTTACACAATTTAAGAATGGAGAACAGATTAGTAGTTGCTAGAAATTAGAGACAAAGGTTGGTGAACAGAAGGATGAGAGTTAGGTGTGGTTGTGCATGTGTGCTATGTCACTTCAGTGGTGTTTGACTCTTTCTGACCCTATGGACTATAGTTCGCCAGGCTCCTCTGTCCATGTGATTCTTTAGGTAAGAATACTGGAGCGGGTTGCCATGCCCTCCTCCAGGGAATCTTTCCAACCCAGGGGTGGAACACACCTCTCTTATGCCACCTTCTCTAGCAGGTGGACCCTTTACCACTTGCGCCCCCTGAGAAGCCCAGGTGTGTCTATTAAAGAACAATAAAAGCATCCTTGAGCTGATAGAAATATTCTGTGTCTTAACTGTGTTACTGCCAATATTTTGATTGTGATTTCTTTTTGTACTCCAGTTTTGCAAGATATCACCATTGGGGGAAACTGTAAAGGGTGTAAAAGATCTCTCTGTAGTATTTCTTAAAACTGCCTGTGAATCTACAATTAATGTAAATCTAAATGTTTGATTTAGAGACACAGCCATAGAGAACAAATATATGGATACCGAGGGGGAATGGGGGTTGGGAGCAATTGGGAGGTTGGGATTGACACATATACACTTCTGATACTGTGCATAAAATAGATAACTGATGAGAACCTACTTTATAGCACAGGGAACTATACTCAGGGCTCTGTGGTGACCTGAAGAAGAAGGCAGTCCAACAGGGAGGGGATATATGTATGGCTGATTTGTTTCCCTATATAATAGAAACTCACAACACAATAAAGCAACTATACTAAAATAAAAACACATTTAAAAAACTTGAACAATTAAAAAGAATAAATATGTGCCTGATTGTCCATAAAGTTAAGTGTGTGTGTGTGTATGTGTGTGTATCATCTCCTTCCCAGAGTGCAAATCACATATAAATTAGCTAGATTCTGGGGATACAGAGAGCAGTGGAACTGAGGAAGTACTTGGACTTTATTTTATAGCTATAAAAATGAATTTGAATTGTTTAAAGCAGAGAAATACCATGGGAAGTTTTGTATATAAGAGAAGTCATGGTTTTTTTTTTTCTCTGTGATGTGGATTTGAAGTATTAAGGTATTTAGGACTTGGGTAAGGAGAGTAGATAAACTGTAATGAGACAGAGGTGATCACTTTATCCAACCAGGAGGGCATGGTAAGGAACTAGCTATCAAGGTAGAAGCTTTGCAGGTAGCGAGGCGGGGGAAAACACAAGAAATACACAGGTCAATAGCTTGTAGCCGTTGCTTTGATTTGAGGTGATACCTGGGCAAAGAAGAACATGAAGGACCATTTTCAGTGTGTTCGGTCACTAGAGGCATGGTGGTGCTTTTCAGCAAACAAGTTGCAGGAAGGCAATTGCTAGGGATAGGGGCTGTAGGCAGGAGAGTCCCTTGTCTAATGTTCAGTCATTTCCCTCCCCCACCACCCCATTATCTTTCCATTGGGAAAACTGTGATCCAATATGTGAGGTCATTGGTCTAGTTTACAAATCTTAAATTCCTAACCCTATGAATTATAATTCTGAAAGAAATATCATGCTAATTTGTCCAGAACTTACATCATCCGTAGAAGAGTTCTATTTTTTGACCTACTTATGAAATTAAACGTAAGCAACTTTCCATGGAACTACAGTACTGCAACTCTATTTCGGGGAAGCAGAGAGAACAGCATAGTCATTGCGAATCCACTCAAAAACTGTGGTGCTTCTCAGGAGGAGGTGTCCAGGGTGAATGTGGTGTGGGATGCTTATTGAAACTCTGACTCAAGCAGGCTCCATCCAGATTGCAGCATCCTAGGTAGCCTTGCTTGTGGATCCTTAATTGGAGTCAGATACTAGAGACCTCACACAGAAGAGTGTGTGCCCGCCGAGGCTGCAGCTCTTTTCCAGCCTTTCAACTAAGGAGTCTTCTAGCCCAGAAAGGATCCCGAGGGTTTCTGAGAATCTGCAGATGTTCTTCTGGTATTTCCCTGTTAGGGAGAGAAAGAATTCTGCCTTCCTTTAACATCCTTTCGGTCCCCATCAAACAGCAGTACAGTATCAGGAGAAGGGAGCTTTAGGTTGTAGATTCTTCCTTTCAGAAGCCCTCACTCTTAAGAAACTTAAGATGGTCTGTGCTGGCAGAGATTGGTACCCTGTAACACTGGCCTTCTGATCAGTTCTCCCTAGTGCCCCCTGGCTAAGCACATGAACCTGACACAGATTCCCTTTTGCTGAGAACTGATGTGTCTGGGAGATGGTTTCTATTCGTGATGTGCGCTCACACCATCCACAAGCCATCTCTATAGCGCCTTCAGGGGAAGAGAGAAGAAGTACCACATAGAAGGAGCCGCCCAAGTTGTCACATGAACACTTGCTTGCACAGCAGAGACTTAGGGAATAATTAAATTCTGCTGATACGCTATCATCTTTAAGGTTGAGTTTCATCCTTCTATAAATACCAAATTACCCTGTGGTGTTTATTTAACAAAATACCCTGAAGATCCAAAACGTGCTTTCCCGTAAGACTTTTCCCCCACCTCTTTCTCTGCATCTGTCTCGCTGTTTCTCTAGGCCCTCCCAAGGGATTCAGGCTAACCCTGGAAAGCTCTTCCTGATGCTGAGAGCTGTACTAAGTTTGGCCATGGGGAATGGAAGCTCCTTCCAGGGAAATACTATTTTTGTTTTAGTGTCTGCTTGAATAGACATGGATAAGAAATTAAATCTGGCCAGGTAGTTGCTGCTGAAGCTTGTGGGGGAAAGGGGCATGTGGAAGGGTCACGGATAGAGAGAAAAGCCTGGCTAGGATGTAGTCACTAAGGTGATAAAAGAAGACGATCTGGAAGCTTGCCAAAGCAGATCAGTGTGGCATTAGCAGCAGAAGAGATGTGCCAGGAGCTGATGAAATATGATCTTAAGGGAAAGCTCAAATCTAGTTATTAGTGGAAGGAAAAGAACTGGCCTGGGCGAGAGAAGTGATTTGAAGAGGACAGACATAAATAGAAACTGTGATTAGATAATACCGGTCACTTTCCCTCCTGTCCAAAGATCCAGTGAGGGAGAACTGTGTTAGAACATGCGAGGTTCCTAACATACAAGGTTCGTCAGTGTCACTATTACATACAGCATGCAAAGGAAAGCTCGTATGCACAGACCAGCCCATCTGTGCATTGGCAGATGGGATGGGAGCTGTCCGAGTGAAGAGCACAGTATGATTTAGGGATATGAATGGACTATTCTGAGGATAGTAGTTCAAACACAATTGCCTTAATATTGCTATCTCAGATTTTAACTGAATGAATAGTTTCTGAATTGATTTTATTGTTTAAAGTCATGCTAGTTAATGGCTTTTCAAAATAAAATTGACTTCGGCTGACTTAAACATCAATGGAAGATCTAAAAAAGATTGATTCGATTATCCAATCCCCAAATCAAGTTTTCTGGAAATTTGGATATGTTCCATCTCCCCTTTTGTAAAGTGGCTTATTTGTGAACAAGCAACGAGCAAAACCAAGCCAAATTACAAGGGAATTCTGAAAAACCTTAACTCAAACCTTAGCCACACCTTCTATTCTCTATGAATCACTGGATAAGTTGCTTAATTCCTCAGTTTTCTCAATAGAAAGAAAAAAAAAGCTACTATATGCTAGTATTGTGAAGATAATTATAAAGAGTCTAATATAGTGCTCAGTCTATAGTAGACTTCAGCAAAGGTTTGCTACCCTGTTGTGTTTATTTTGCATACAGTTAGTTCTTCCCTGGTGGCTCAGATGGTAAAGAATCTGCCTGCAATGCAGGAGACAAGGGTTTGATCCCTGGATTGGGAAGATCCCGTGGAGAAGGGAACGGCTACCCACTCAAGTATTCTTGCCTGGAGAATCCCATGGACAGAGGAGCCTGGCAGGCTATAGTCCATGGGCTTGCAAAGCGTTAGACATGACTGAGCAACTTTCACTTCTTTACTTTTTATGTGTGTAGATGTGCAACGTTGATAAAGACCTAGATAGGGGGACAGGACATTCTGATTATATCTAACAGTGGGGAAAAAGCACAGAAAATAATAGGCATGATATGTTTGGAAATATTTTTTCCAGAGCATTAATCCTGATCAGTAAGTAAGAAAATTAGCAGAAAGTTAGACTATGGAGAATCTTAGATATCAGAAGTTTAGATTTAATTCCTTAGGTCAGTGGTCAGCAAACTTTTTCTGTACGAAGTCAGAGAGAAAGTATGTTCAGCCTTATGGACCACACAGTTGTGTCACAAATATTGGGCTCCGCTGTGATAGCATAACAGCAGTCTTCAATAGACAATATGTTAGTTCATGAACACGTCTATGTTCTGAAAAAAAACTTTATTTACAAAACCAGGCAGTGGGCCTGATTTCTTTTATGGGCTATAGTTTACCAAACCCTAGTCTAGATGACAGGACATAGATCCAACATCCTATCTTATTATTTCTTCATTTAGAAATCCACAAATGTTTTTACTTTTTGAATTGGTTAGGTGACAGCTAACCCCAAGCTATTGATATGTTCATTGATGAGGTAACTTTATAGATATTTGAGCATCTCCTGTCATTAGCCAATGCCCTAGGTGCTGGAAGAATAGCTGTGAGCAAACAGACAAAGCAGAGTTGCTAACTCTGAGGAACTCATTTTCTAATAGTTAGCTACCCTGTCATAAAAACCCAGCTCTACAAACATAGTGTTTATCAATATTTTCAGTAGTGCTCGTGGATTTTCTGTACCCAGTATCCCTATATTATTAAATCGAGGTCTGATCTAGCAAGGCGTATCTGGATATCAGGAAGACATTTGACAAAGTAGCCCCTGATGCTGTGGTGGACTTGCTGGAGAAATATGGGCTGGGTGATGATATAGCTCAGTGAACTGGAACCTGGATAAAAGACAGGACTCCATGAATGCTGATTGACTGATCACCAATGACCTGCAGACCAATCTCCAGTGACCTAGAGGGTCATGTCCTTGCTCCTGTCTCCCCAACCTGCCCACTGATGACTTAGATAAAGGCATGGAAAGCATGCTGATCAAATTTGCAGATGGCATAAAGCAGAGAGGGAGACGGCCGACAGGGCCCAGATCTAAAATGATTTCGACAGTCTGGAACAATAGCCTGAATCTAACAAGATGAAATTTAATAGGGATAAATGGAGGGTCCTGCACTTGGGTTCAGAAGTCAAATTGTACATGAGGTGGGGGAGAAGTGGCTAAACTGCAATCCTTGGGATGAAGCTTTAGAGATTTCATTGACAGCAGGCTCAGTGGGAGTCCACAGTGTGATGTGAATGTCAAAAACGCCAGAACAAGCCAGCTCCATCACTAGAAAGGCAGAGTCCAGGGCTAAGGAGACAGCTGTGCTGTAGCACTGAGCCAGTTCAGGTCTTATCAGGGTGTGGTTCTGAGTGTCAGATGTTGGGAGGGTTGTGGATAGACCTTCTTGTTGTCAAGGAAGACAACTCAGTGAGTAGCGAGGAAATCTAAGAACATTGAGATCAAGTAACTTAGAATAGATTTAGGGGTTCCATGCCCTTCTGAAGAGCACATTGTGGGAGAAACTGGAAAAAATTAACTCTTAATGAAACTACTTCTGCTTCTCTAGTAACAAAACTCTTATCTGCTCTGAGGATCAAAGCATGAGTGGATGTTTGTTCAAATGCAGTGCTCTCTGGGTGAAAGATGGTCCCGGGAACCCAGAGAAGCTTGTGCTGGAATTGCTTTGTCCAGCAGGTTTCCTTGTCAGTTTCATGCCTTTGTAATCTATGAGTCATTTTTGAAAATCTGCATCAGATAACTCAAGTGTGAGCAGAAAGGTGAGTTTTCTGCAGTGCTGAGAAGCTTAGTATTGAGGGCCAGATGTGTGTTTCCCAAGGAACAGATTCAACACTGCCATCAGAGAAACTTCAGGGAACAAGAGTCTGAAGGTATGGGCAATTTAATTTAATTTTCTGGTTAACTCTGAAAATATGTTTTCATTCAACCCTTGTTGCTGCAAATCATTTTAAAACACATTTGTTTACTTTCTTGCCTCTGTGAAAGGAAGGAGGGAAGGGGGAAAGGGAGGGAGGAGATTTGAATCTCTAAACATTCTCCTAGTTTTTAGAATAAAACCCACATATGGTCTGCCTAGTACAGTTTGATCTAGTACCTGCTCACTGCTTTAACATCATTAGTATCATATTTTCATCCCATTGACCATGACCCCGTCTTAGTTCCTTGTGACCATTGATGCCAGTGTTGTCCCCTAGGTAGGGATCAATTTATCTCCCCACTCTTTCTTATTTTTTAAATTTTATTTATTTAGTTTATTTTTAGTTGTGCTGGGTCTTCACTGCTGTGTGGGGGCTTTCTATAATTGCAGTGAGCAGGGGCTACTCTTCATTGTGTTGTGTGGGCTTCTCATCGCAGTGTCTTCCTTTACACCTGTGGGCTTCAGTAGTTGTGGCTCGTGGGCCTGGTTGCCCCAAGGAATGTGAGATCTTCCCGGAGAAGGGATCAAACCTGTGTCCCCTGCATTGGCAGGTGGATTCTTAACCACTGGACCACCAGGGAAGGCCCTTCCTCACTCTTTCTAACTCATCCTTCAGTTCTTGCCAGAGAAGCTTGGAAGTCACAATTTCTGGGGAAACTCCCTTGATTCCCAAAGTCTGAATAGGGCTCCATTCATTGTTGTCTAAGCACACTATGTCCTTATCAGAGCCAAATGCTTGCCCTTCTCCATGGTCACAGGCTGGCAATTGTTGGGTCCTCCTGGTGAACCTCAGGAAGACAGAAACCATGGATTATCTATTCACTGTTGTATTTCCAGCATTTAGCATGCTGCCTGGCACAGAATATGTGTTCCACAGATTTGTTAAATTGAATTAATTCATTGGAGAACTTTAAAGACATCATCTTTGTCACCAATAACAATGTACTGAACAAAAGGTGGCACTAATACCATAGTATCAGCAGAACTATCTAGTCCAATGTGCTTTTTTAAAAAATATATATTTCAATTGAAGGATAATTGATTTACAGTATTGTATTGGTTTCTGCCAAATAGCAAGATGAATCATAGGTGTACGTATGTCCTCTCCTTCCTGAACCTCCCTGCCACCTCCCACCCCATGCCGCCATGCTCATTGCAGCACTGTTTACAATAGCTCGGACTTGGAAGCAGCCTAGATGTCCGTCAACAGATGAACGGCTAAAGCAGCTGTAGTTATGTATATACAATGGAATGTTACTCAGTCATAAAAGGAGAGCATTTGAGTCAGTTCTAATGAGATGGATGAACCTAGAGCCTATTACACAGAGTGAAGTAAGTCAGAAAGAGAAACACATATATTAACACACATATAGAAATGTAAAAAGTTGTTACTGATAAACCTATTTGCAGGGCAGCAATGGAGATGCAGACATAGGGAACAGACTTGTGGATATAGGGGGTGAAGAAGAGGGTGGAATGAATGGAGAGAGTAACATGGAAACAATGTGCTTTTATGATAGAATAATCAAGTTGACCTCTCCTGAAGGGACTGACTTGCCCAAGGCCACAGAGCCATCAAGCAGTTAAGCCAGTGCTGGACCTCATTTATCTTCTCTAGATTTTTTTCTTTTTTTCTGCCTCTCCATAACTGCCACTGCCAGACTGCAAAGTCACAAATCTGCTCTGGTAAAATCAAACACGAGGAATATATTATCTCTGAATCCAGTGAAGGCTGGAGAACCAGATTTGGAAGAGGAGCAGGAACTAAGACTGGTGAGGCATTTGGAAGGACAGCCTGGAACAGAGCCCTGTTTGAAACAAGTCCTGCTGTAGAATGAATGGGTTCAGATGCTGCCCTGGCACTGGACATTCACTGCCTCTGCCCTAGGACCTCAGGTTCCACCCCGTGGCTCACAGTCCTGGCACCACTCTGCTTTCCTACTGAACAATTTCTCAACTGTCCCTACATTTTATTTTTCACTCCGTTATGATCCAGTATCCCAGGCAGGAACATCTGATTGGCCGAGGTGAGGTAATAGACCAGAAACCTAGCTGCCAGGGGCAGGAAAATGGAGGCTCTCTGGTTCCATCCTGGTTTCTACTATGTGAGGCAGGTGTGACCAGGACTTAGTCTAGCAAAGGGGTCCAGGTGCTGGGTAACCATAGACAAACCCAACTTTGCCAAGTTGCCACTCCCTGCATCTTTTTGTCTTCCCTGCCTCCATCCCCCCAGGTAACTTGCGGTTCACACAGAGTAGGTTACCCTTGGCACCGAGAACACTGCCCTGAGAAGTGGTACTGCTTTCATCTTCACGCTTTTTATTTTGGAAGAAAATCATACATGTGTCCCCCTCTTCACATATGTCTCCAGTTATGTGGTGTTTGGATTGCCCCTCAGGGGGTCACCCTTCCTCTAAGGCTCCGTGGTTGCTTCATAGACCCCATCATCACAGGATGTTGGTAACTTTCTGAGGCTAACTTCCCTGTCTCAGTAAAGAAAATGTGGTGACTGCTGAATTTGGCTTGTTCATTGAGATTCTTGTAGAGTCTCTGTTAGCATCCTGCATGTCTACCTGCCTCTCCTGGGACTTTAGATGAGAGGGGAGACGTCTTGGAGCTTGGGTGATGCAGGGATCCTAGGATACAGTGAGAAAACTCTACTTCCGGCTAATACTTGGAGAGTATTTGTGAATGTTGGTTTTAAGAAGGTATGAGTGATATATTCAAAATGGACTGGTTCTGAAAATGAAATAGAAACTGAACTTAGCAAATATTTGGCCTCCAGAATTGCACTTCTCATTGTAGAGGCGTGTTTTGGATGGACTGGCAAATTTACCCAGTGTCTTCTTGATTGGGGAATAGACAGTGCTTTAAGTCCTCTTAATACACGTTAATGTTACAGTATTACAGTGACTTCCAAAAGTTTACTGAAGGCAAAATCCCAAAGTGACAGCCAGAAAGAAAATTTTCACTAACTTTTACTGCAGCCCACTGCTCCACTGTACTCTTGTTGGAACATTAGTATTCATGCCAGGCAGAGCATCTTTCTGACCTGTTAAATGATTTAAAACCAACCAACAAACAAACCAAATGGCAACCCAGGAAATTTCTCCTCTTCGAGACAATATGGAGCCATTATTCATTTAATAGTATAAACATCACTCTATTCCAGGGTTACTAACTTCTGAGCCCTTAATGGACTCCACATTGTACTTAGGGGATTAACAGAGAAGTTTGTAATTGATTCTCTTTGTGGGGAGAAATAAAGAAGACAAGTATTTACCTGGTCATGGGTTATGTTACTGATGGAATGTAAAAAGGCTCTCAATATTTAGAGCTGGAGAATTGTTTGTTTCCTTCTTTCAAGATACATATTGTGGTTAATACTTAAAGAATAAATCTAGTATCCTAGATTTCAAATTGCAGTTCTTTAAATTTATTCATTTAAACATATTCATTGTACTTTATGGTGCACCTACTATGTGCCAGGCATTTTGCAGTCTCTAGACATGGTATTGAGAAACACAAATGTGATTCCAGCCTTCAGTGGGGCAGTAAGGAAGCACAGGCATTAAATTAATAATCACACAAATAGATACAAAATTCAGAACTTGTGATAAATGCTAAAATTAAAAGGAATGAGTTTTATGGAAAGAAAAACTGGAGATGAAGAGGTGGGTTTAACTTTGAGGAAAAAGCAGCTACATTTAGTTACTGTTGTTGATTGTGTCATTAGGCTCCTGATTGATGCTTCTGACTCCTGAATGGTGATTGCTTGGTACTCAGTTACAGTCACTCAGTACTCAGGTGGGTCAGGCAGAGTTCAGTCAGGAAGCTGAGCCCTTACAAATATTATGAGGATGAATTATCTAGAAGGAGGAGAAACTGGGAAGTGAACTTTAGAAGGTGAGAGGGGATCAAACAGTAACTAGTGCTGTTTGGAGTGCTGGTGCAGTTAGGTAAGTCAGAGCTTGTGGAAACATAGGGAACATTACTTCTGTCTGCCTACCAGAGTAGAACCACAGGAGGGGGGCCTGTGGGAAGACCTGGAGGAGCAGTTATCTCTGTAGAAATTGTTGCCTGTATGCCCACCCTTGCCCCAATGGGAATGCTACCTCTATGAGTTTGCAGTCAGGCATCTTCTGCTGAATTTGACCTATAGGAATCAGGGGCCAGAGACTGAGTGGACTTCACTGGAATCAGGAGAGGAGAGGAACAGGGACAAGCTGAGTCTGCTGAAACCCCTGCATCTCATCATCACTTGGATCCCCACAATTTCCCAAGAGTAATGATCATGGCATCACTTCCGTTTTTCAAATCAAGGGTCACCAACCATCCTGGTTTGCTCAAACTGTCCCCAGTTTTAGCAGTGAAAGTCCTATATCCATGACAACCTGGGCAAACCAGAGTGCTTGGTCATCCTAAGAATCTCATATGAATTCATCTCAGTGACCAGGCCTAACCCAAAATGACATAGAAGAGGAATTCAGGGAAATGTAATCCCAAGCCTTAAGCAGGTGCAGTAATGCTAAGTTGACCGGGTAATCCAGTATACCAGCTGTATCTCCCTTCAAAGATTTGTGATGGCCAGGATCCAAACTGTGCTGTTTCAATCAGTATGCTTCCATCCTATTAGATGTCCCTTTAAGGACTATGACATTCAAATTTAAAATAGTCATATTTTATGATAGAATTTTATAACACTCCCCAAAACTAAATGTAAATGTTTTGTGGTTTATCCTCTATTTCAGAGGTCCCCAAACTTTTTGGCATCAGGGACTGATTTCCATGGAAGACAGTTTTCCCACAGACCAGCGGGTGGGGGGGGGGTGATTTCAGGATGATTGCAGCACATTCCATTTATTGTGCACTTCATTTCTAATCTTATGCCACTGTGATCTGACAGGAGGTGCCTGTCCTTGGCCTGGAGGTTGGGGACCCTGCTCTATTTGGATTACTTTTGGTATTCTGGTTGGCTAGCTTGGGTAAGTGGAAATGAAAGTGCTCCAGGCATGTCCATTCTCCTGGCACTAGAGCAGAGAACCAGTCCTATAGTACGAGTGCTCAGGATGGAGTGAAATCTTAAGTCATTCTGATGGAGAGTTTTCCAGGTATGAAATGAGGAGAAGTTAGTGGAATTCCATTAGGATCTATCACTGGATTTTCCCAACAGACCATTGTTGATTGGAGGGTAACATGCTTCGACCCCAGTGGATGCACCAAGCATTGTAGAAATGTGAACTTTTGTGGCCAGAAGGAGGGTTGTTGCAGTTAAAGAAAAGGAGAAAAAATATTAACTAGAAAAGTTGACTATAAAATTTGAAAACAGAGGAGAAAGAAGACATACAGTGTATATGACTGCCAGAACAATTCAATGTCTGAGGAGGGCTTGGATTTATTGGCAACGAAGCAGGCAAGCTTGGGGCCGTTCGTTAGGGCTCAGCCCTTATAAATGATTTGGAGGACTTTGTAGCGTGGTAAGTAAGTATAATGGTTTTTGTATTGAACTGTGGCACCCTCAGCCAACTTGAAAGAACCAAGATTCTCTGGAATTCAATTTACTTTGCATTAACGGAAGATCTGATGCTCATCTGCTCTAACTGCTTCTTTTATCTAAGCTGCTAAAGAGTCACATGGCTTAGGAAGAAAATTAAGAGATTTCACATTTGTTGCTCTAAGCAAAATCATTTTGTTATCTACTTTAATGAGAGCGTGGATGAGTTTTCCTGTTTTAATAATCACTGTGTCTTAAACTCCTCTTCCATGAAGGCAATATCAACAAAAACTCTCTGGAGGCTTTATCTTTATACAATTAGTTTTTTTTCCCCTCTACCATCTGAAGTCCTTGAAGTTATTTTAAAAATAATAGGATGTATGCCCTTTCTCTGAGCCCTCTAGGCACATATAAGGAAAATGGACATTACAATATTGCTTTGAAGAAGGAATTGGTGCAATCAGAGGTCTCCATCTGAATTCACATTTGAGTGTACTCAATTATTTTACCTTCTTATTTTTCTTTCTGTACATAGAAGACCTCTATGGATTTCTGTGGTCTTGGTTGCTAGGGAGTGAAAGTGTATATTCGTTGCACTCATATCTGTTTGGAAGGAGTTTTCTGGGTTCTTAAGAATTCCTGAGCATTTATGAGTCTAGTCTTTGGAGTGAATCTATCTTGCATGGTTGAAGATAGATTGGTCCTAATTCCTGCAGTTCTATACAACCCCTATCAAACGATACTTTATCAAAGTCTTCGAGACTGTGATAGGCAACCCTCTCTCAGACTTAAGTTTGACACTACATTTATCCTTAATGCATTTATGTATGTATTATTTATAGTCTCTCTACTTTTAAAATATTTGAAAGTGCTCACAATGAAAGAAACATTTACAGTAACACAGTTGAAATAGGAAAAAAATAAGGAGGAAAAATAACATGTTAAACACAAATTAACAGTGAGCTATTTGGAACTGTAGCAAAAAGAACAGGAGGAGTTGCACTTTAATCTTAATTGTCTGATTATAAAAGATGTGATGTCTTCAGGGCAGAGAAACACTTCTAGAAATAAACTTTAGATGGTACTGTTTGAGCCCTCACCTCAGCATATACTGCCTTCAATGATGATCTTGCAGGTTATACTGATATATATTTACATGGCTAATTATTATTGGCCCTTGCCAAAAAAAAAAAGGATATTAAATAATGTTCTGTGAAACAGTTTGTGTATAGCACTATTCTAATAGGATCTAGCTAAGCTGCTGTCAGGATACATATTGATAAATGGACCAAATCAAGAGTGCTAAGAAGAAGGATAGACCTCATAGGCCATAGACATGCAAGCAATGATATTTAGGCCACTGCAGTTTCTTGAAAATTCAGAGTAGTTTTGTACTTGGCATTTTTTTCAAAGGGAAATTGTCACTGGTGTTTTGTAATAAGCTGAAAGTTTCTGTATAACATTAACTACTAAGATGGGCTAATACATTATATTTATATGTTTCTCACAATCTTTAGCAAGGTTTATTTATTTTTATGTTGAAGAATTATTGGGGAAACTCCTTGAGGCTGTGAATTGCTCAGTTCTTAGAACTACTTCAAATGCTCCAGGGGTTTCCTGATTTCTTCTTTTTTTTCTGTAGATTCTGATGAGTTGGTCTGTTTCTTCAACTCTTATCATTCATTCTATCCGTTGGGGTTCTTTTTCTCTCACATCTGACTGCAGAATCAAAGATACTTTCTAAATATTCTCATTTCCCTGCAGTTTCCTTAGCAGCCAGGCTTCTCAAAAACAAAACACAAAGCAAAACAAAAATAGTGTTCAGTATTTTGCACTACCCTTTCTCTGCTAAGAGGCTCCAATAACCCTTCTCCCCGAACACTCACACTTAATGAAATTGTATTGGTAAATTTAATCAAAATGTCATAATTTCTTATGTATCCAATGACTCTTCAAAGTGTGCCTATTCCTTGCTGTTGTTCAGCTTATATTTTTAACAATCCGTTTTTCATTAACCCCCTCCTAGCTGCCCAGATTGTTGCTCTGGCTGATCTGCAAGACTCCCCCTTGTGGAAACACTCACCTTAATTTTAGGGTGTTTCCCCCAGTGTTCTGTTCTTGGCCTTTATCCTACTCTCTTCTCTCTATGAAGAGTGTCTTTGGTTGATGTCATTCACTCCTAGGACTTCAATCATACTAGACCCATTTATCCCATCTCCTTACTCTGTGTTCTCCTGGACACTTTTCTTGCTTAGCTCAAGTCTCATATATCTTACTAGTTACTGCACATCTTTAAGCTGATACTCCTCAGGTACAAAACTGAACTTGCCATATTCACTCCCAATTGCAGCCATTGCCTTTTTTCCCTTTAGAAGTAGCTCCAGTCTGTCTCTAATTAGATGCAGGGGCACCTGCGGCTATCTTAATGTTGTTGTTTAGTGGCTAAGTCATGCCTAACTCTTTGCAGCTCAGTGGACTGTACCCCACCAGGCTCCTCTGTCCATTGGATTCTCCAGGCAAGAATACTGGCATGGATGGCCACTTCTTTCTCCAGGGGATTTTTCCAACCCAGGGATTGAACCCACATCTCCTGAATTGGCAGGTGGACTCTTTACCACTGAGCCACCTGGGAAATCCCCAATTATCTTAATACAGTGGTGAAATTTGGCAAAAAAGAGGCCCTCATTAAATGAAGTGGAGATGCAAAAACCACCTAAGCAGATGTTAAAGACGGACTCCAAATACACAAAGACATGAACATGCTTAAAACCATTTATTATATAAGGCTCAAGAACACACTATAACTATGTTCCTTGGGTGAGCCCAGATGACGTTGCTTTCACTGAGAAAATGAGAAATGTCTGGTGGGGGGTGCAACACCAGTGACTCCAATAAGTTCAGTAAAGTTTTCTGTAGCCTAGTCTGGCTCTGGGCTCCCTAAAGGTCAATAAAGGTAATAGAAGTTTGAATATGTGGGGGCTAGTGGCAGTGGCAGCATTTAATCATCAGAGTAATGTAATGTGGGTTACATTTTATATATGACATTAAGGTCAGAATCGCAACTAGAAGCCCTGGTTTGCAGGGAATCTATGGCAAGAACACACAAATAGGTCATATGACTCTTGGAGGCAAGATGAGATGATGGTTCACCAACAGACAACACATGTGTCTGTACATATGCATATATGTATATATAAACGGGTAAGCAGAGGGTTGATGTCAGCTGCTTCAATGATAAGTCACAATTTCCTAAATAGTTTTTGTGTATGACTTAGTTCTCATAATCAAAGTCCATTAATTGAAGGAAAGGCCATGTCTTCCTCAGGATGGACTGTATAATGCCAAGAAAGTTTATACAGTAATGATTCCCTCAGTATTTTCCCCATGAGAACCATCTATGCTGGGTTTAGACAATAAAGAAGAGTATGCAAAAAAACAAAATGACTGTCTGAGGAGGCCTTACAAATAGCTGTGAAAAGAGGAGAAGCAAAAAACAAAGGAGAAAAGGAAAGATATACCCATTTGAATGCAGAGTTCCAAAGAATAGCAAGGAGAGATAAGAAAGCCTTCCTCAGTGATCAGTGCAAAGAAATAGAGGAAAACAATAGAATGGGAAAGACTAGAGATTTCTTCAAGAAACTCAGAGATACCAAGGGAACATTTCATGTAAAGATGGGCTCAATAAAAGACAGAAATGGTATGGACCTAACAGAAGGAGAAGATATTAAGAAGAGGTGGCAAGAATAAACAGAAGAGATCTTCACAACCCAGATCATCACGATGGTGTGATCACTCACCTAGAGTCAGACATCCTGGAATGTGAAGTCAAGTGGGCCTTAGCAAGCATCACACGAACAAAGCTAGTGGAGGTGATGGAATTCCAGTTGAGCTATTTCAAATCCTAAAAGATGATGCTGTGAAAGTGCTGAACTCAATATGCCAGCAAATTTGAAAAACTCAGCAGTGGACACAGGACTGGAAAAGGTCAGGTTTCATTCCAGTCCCTAAGAAAGGCAATCCCAAAGAATGCTCAAACTACCACACAGTTGCACTCATTTCACATGCTAGTAAAGTAATGCTCAAAATTCTCCAAGCCAGGCTTCAGCAAGACGTGAACCGTGAACTTCCAGAAGTTCAAGCTGGTTTTAGAAAAGGCAGAGGAAGCAGAGATCAAATTGTCAACATACACTGGATCATCAAAAAAGCTACAGAGTTCCAGAAAAACATCTGCTTTATTGACTATGCCAAAGTCTTTGACTGTGTGGATCACAATAAACTGTGGAAAATTCTGAAAGAGATGGGAATACCAGACCACCTGACCTGCCTCTTGAGAAACCTGTATGCAGGTCAGGAAGCAACAGTTAGAACTGGACATGGAACAGACTGGTTCCAAATAGGCAAAGGAGTACATCAAGGCTGTATATTGTCACCCTGCTTATTTAACTTATATGCAGAGTACATCATGAGAAATGCTGGGCTGGATGAAGCACAAGCTGGAATCAAGATTGCCAGGGGAAATATCAATTACCTCAGATATGCAGATGACACCACCCTTATGGCAGAAAGTGAAGAAGAACTAAAGAACCTCTTGATGAAAGTGAAAGAGGAGAGTGAAAAAGTTGGCTTAAAGCTCCACATTCAGAAAACTAAGATCATGGCATCTGGTCCCATCACTTCATGGCAAATAGATGGGGAAACAGTGCAAACAGTGTCAGGCTTTATTTTTGGGGGCTCCAAAATCGCAGCAGATGGTGACTGCAGCCATGAAATAAAAAGACATTTATTCCTTGGAAGAAAAGTTATGACCAATCTAGACAGCATATTATAAAGCAGAGACATTACTTTGCCAACAAAGGTTGGTCTAGTCAAAGCTATGGTTTTTCCAGTAGTCATGTATGGATATGAGAGTTGAATTATAAAGAAAGCTGAGTGCCAGAGAATTGATGCTTTTGAACGGTGGTGTTGGAGAAGACTCTTGAGAGTCCCTTGGACTGCAAGGAGATCCAGTCAGTCCATCCTAAAGGTGATCAGTCCTGAGTGTTCCTTGGAAGGACTGATGTTGAAGCTGAAACTCCTTTCACCACCTGATGCGAAGAACTGACTCATTTGAAAAGACCCTGGTGTTGGGAAAGATTGAATGCAAGAGAAGAGGGGTGTTGACAGAGGATGACATGGTTGGATGGCATCATCGACTCAATGGAGATGAGTTTGAGTAAACTCCGGGAGTTGGTGATGTACAGGGAGGCCTGGCATGCTGCCATCCATGGAGTTGCAAAGAGTCGGACACGACTGAGTGACTGAACTGAACTGATTGCCTGTTGAGCATTTAAATGACAATATAGCCGACTAAGGTAGTCTATTCTTCATTAGCATTATACTTCAGAAATTTTTAAATTAAAAAATTAGATGTAATTGACATATAAAATTCATTCATTTTCAGTTTTCTATGATTTTTGACAAATGCGTACATCTGTGTAATGACCATTATAATTTAATACGTATATGTGTGTCTGTATATCATATGGTGTTATTTTTGTTTGTAAAATTCTATGAATTTTTAGACTTGTATCAACTTAAGGATCCATCATGATAATCAGGATACAAATAGCTCCATCACAACAGTAATCAGTGTTAGTGATAAAATATTTCTCCCAGAAAACCTTTTACTGCTAAGTTCTACTAATATATGCAGTGTGTGTGCTCAGTTGTGTCCAACTTTTTGTGACCCCATGGACTGTAGCCTGGCAGGATCCTCTGACTGTGGGATTCTCCAGGCAAGAATACTGGAGTGGGTTGCCATGTTCTATTCCAGAGGATCTTCCCAACTCTGGGGCTG
Source organism: Cervus canadensis (assembly GCF_019320065.1). NCBI lineage: Eukaryota > Metazoa > Chordata > Mammalia > Artiodactyla > Cervidae > Cervus > Cervus canadensis. The sequence continues at coordinate 72,382,058 of NC_057390.1, forward strand.
AGCCGACATCTCCTGTGTCTCCTGCACTGGCACACGGATTCTTTACCACTCCACTACCTTGGAAACCCTAATAGCACATTTGTTATTTGCCCTTTATAGTCTGTCTGCAAGGAAGTTAGCTTGGAATTTTCCCAGTTACATATCTAGGTCCCTGCACCTTCTTTGTGTGAACTGAATTAACATGAGTTTATTTGGGCACTATGTTCCTAAAGCTTGAGGATTCTTTTAGTCCATTTTGAGTATGTTTTATATCTCCAATCCTAGTTACACTGCATATGCCTGCATTTAACAGTAGATGTAAAATAAAGAATGACAGCATAGTGATTGTAAAGATGAAGAAAAATAACTTGAATTATTTCAATTCTGTCGTTCTAAATGACCACTTGGAGGTTTTATTTATATTTAAGATTTTTTTTACTGTGGAACAACTGAAATTTGCTAGAATAGATTCTGAAGAAAAAATGACATGCACCGTATTTGCACTTCCTGGATTTTATTTTGTGAAATGTGACTTTTATAAATCTCTGCCAAATCCATCTTTTGTTTAAAACCTCTCTCAACTATCTGCGTATATGTTGAAAATTATGGAAATTAAAATTAACTAAAAATTTCTCCATGAATGAAACAAGACTGATAAATCTGTTGTACTGTCTATTAAGCATGAATATGTGAAGAAAATCAATTTTGACTTTGACAGATTTGCAGAATTTAAGGCTCAGAAACAGAAATTATATTTTTATTCAGTACTGCAGCAACCAATATGTAGCTATAGTTTTTACCAACCCTCTGTCCATGGGATTCTCTAGGCAAGAATCCTGGAGTGAGTTGCCATGTCCTTCTCCAGGGGATCTTCCTGACCCCGAGATTGAACCCACGTTTCTTATGTCTCCTGCATTGACAGGCGAGTTCTGTACCACTGAGCTACCTGGAAAGTCTCCCCAAAATACATTACTATATTTTAAATGTATAAAGCAATTATGTATGTATTTTTTACTGTAAACGTAATTTACTTTTAAATCGTATGTATTATTTTAGTTCTAGCATGATTGGATATATGCAAATTTCAATAAAACATTTTTCAGTGTTTTTATGTTTATTCTTCTTGATTATTATTCATTTCATTTCATGATTATTACTGAAAATAGTTTTTTTTTTTTTAATTGAGAAGGGTGGTAATACTCTGAATGTCAAATAACCTGAGTATGGAGCTGGCAAGCTCATTTCCAGTTTTATGAGGTGAACAGCTTGATGAAGAAGAATGCCCTTACTGAAGTGAGGAACATTGAAAGAGAACCAAGCTTAGGTGAGATGACCCTATTGTTAGATATCCTGAGTTTTGAAGTGTCATAGAAAGGTCCATTAGGAGATATCAGGTAAGCAGATGGATACAAAACCCTGAAACTCAGAGGAGAGGTTTGGGCCCAATATTTACATTTGTTACTCATCAAGGCATCAGAAAGAAAGAAATGGAGACAGTGAGAAAGACTAGGCTTGCCTAAGGAGAATAAGGTGTCTGAGATTTTAAGATGCCCAAAGACTGATTCCTAAGGACTATATCTACATCCAAAAATAGATAAAGATGAGGCAGCAAAAGAAACTGGGGAGAAGCGATGATCTGAAAGTAGGAAGAAGAGGGAAAATGAGGTGTCACAGCAGCCAGTGAGTAGGTTATGGGTCAACTATGATAAACATTACTAAGGGATTGGTGAGATGAGAACAGAAAAGTGTGCACAAGACCTCAGGAAACAGAGCATTTTGTTGACCTGGTGAGAGCAGATTCAGGGAGTGCTATGGATGGAGGCAGCATTTTAGAAAGTTGAGGGGAGAATAGAAATTAAGGATGGACAGGAATTTCCCTGGTGGTCCAGTGGCTAAGACTGTAAGCTAACGATGCAGGGGGCCTGAGTTTCATCCCTGGTCAGGAACTAGATCCCACAAGCAGCACCTAAAGATTCTGCATGCCACAACTAAGATCAGTATCCCATGTGCTGCAACTATGACTGGAGCAGGCAAAAAATAAGTAAAATAAGTATTCAGTTCAGTTCAGTTGCTCAGTCATGTCCGACTCTTTGCGACACCATGAACCACAGCACGCCAGGCCTCCCTGTCCATCACCAACTCCCGGAGTTTACCTAAACCCATGTCCATTGAGTCGGTGATGCCATCCAACCACCTCATCCTCTGTTGTCCCCTTCTCCCCCTGCCCTCAATCTTTCCCAGCATCAGGGTCTTTTCAAATAAGTCCGCTCTTCGCATCAGGTGGCCAAAGTATTGGAGTTTCAGCCTTAACATCTGTCCTTCCAATGAACACCCAGGACTGATCTGCTTTAGAATGGACTGGTTGGATCTCCTTGCAGTCCAAGGGACTCTCAAGAGTCTTCTCCAACACCACAGTTCAAAAGCATCAATTCTTTGGCACTCAGCTTTCTTTATAATTCAACTCTCATATCCATACATGACTACTGGAAAAACCATAGCCTTGACTAGACGGACCTTTGTTGACAAAGTAATGTATCTGCTTTTATTATTCTGTTTAGGTTGGTCATAACTTTCTTTCCAAGGAGTAAGTGTCTTTTAATTTCATGGCTGCAGTCACCATCTGCAGTGATTTTGGAGCCCCAAAAAATAAAGTCAGCCACGGTTTCCTCTGTTTCCCCATCTATTTGCCATGAAGTGATGGGACCAGATGCCATGATCTTAGTTTTCTGAATGTTGAGCTTTAAGCCAACCTTTTCACTCTCCTCTTTCACTTTCATCAAGATGCTCTTTACTTCTTCTTCACTTTCTGCCATAAGGGTGGTGTCATCTGCATATCTGAGGTTATTGATATTTCTCTCAACAATCTTAATTGCAGCCTGTGCTTCATCCAGCCCAGCGTTTCTCATGATGTACTCTGCATAGAAGTTAAATAAGCAGGGTGACAATATACAGCCTTGACGTACTCCTTTTCCTATTTGGAACCAGTCTGTTGTTCCATGTCCAGTTCTAACTGTTGCTTCCTGACCTGCATACAGGTTTCTCAAGAGGCAGGTCAGGTGGTCTGGTATTCCCATCTCCTTCAAATTTTCCACAGTTTATTGTGATCCACACAGTCAAAGACTTTTAGAAAAAGGAAATTAAGAGTGGACACAGGGAATAAAGACTTGTTCAGTCACTGTCATGTCCGTCTCTTTGTAACACCATGGAATGTAGCCTGCTGGGATACTCTGTGCATGGGATTCTTCAGGCAGGAATACTGGAGTGGGTTGCCCTTTCCTTCTCCTGGGGATCTTCCCCATCTGGAGACTGAACCCGAGTTTCCTGCATTGCCAGGCAGATTCCTTACCCCTGACCTATCTGGGAAGCCCCACTCTAGAAGTAGCTGCAATTAGCTCATAGGAAGGGTCCAGGGAGAGGGAGAGACTGAGTGGAAGATATGGAGGAAGAAACAGATAGTTAAAGATTCATTGAAAAGAGCCACAGTAGACTTAGAGGAATTGGCCACCTGTAGGGTAATAGGAGGAGGGAAGAAAAGATATGTGAAGACACACACACACACACACACATACACATATATATATACACACATATAATATATCAGTTAAATGGGTTACTTAAACCTACCATTTAGGTTTTTATTTTGATTTGGTAAAGTGTGATTTGTTAATCTCTATGATAATATTGCCAAAGATTTCTCATTTGATCTTAAATCCAGAAAAAATCTGGATTTTTGAGAGCTTTGGATTTTAAATCTGAGAGCTTTGGATTTCTAATAATAAACGTTTTGAATTTTGTAGCTTTGATTACCCTTTTTAAGTCATATTAGCCATAGGCAATATAAAGATCTATTGTTGGGTCATGTAACAAGCATCCAGACCATTGTTTTCTGAAGTGATGCCAAAATATCTCATTGTTTTCATTGATTTTCTTCTGTAACTATAAAAGAGAAAACTTGGATAATTGAATGAAGTTAGTATTTTGAGATTTAATCTCAAAATAGTAACTTCATTCAATTGCAGTTTTACGTTTGATTATTGTGCAAGAATGTAATCTGGTTTATTCATGCTAAGTGGTACTGCATTTTGAAATGCCACATTATCAAAGAACACGTTATCTGGGTTACAGACCTGGATTTATTAATCTTCTGTTAAATCTCAGTAGGATTTGTTTATCTGAACATATATCATTGCATAATATGTTGTCTGATGTGTCATATGTCAAATCATATTGTTTATATGATTTTGATCACATGTTCTAAAGCTATGGGGAACCTCAGGTCTTCCTCTCAAATCTGTTTATCCTTCTCAAACATGTGGCCCCTCAGCTAGATATTACATTTCTTAATATTCTTCTGTTTACTCTCATCTTTCCATTCTTCTGGAGAGACATGATAGCCACTGTTGAAAACTTAGATACCCCTGATGTTTGTGGCAGCTGTCCCACTAACCAAGTCCCTGGGTGACTTCACTGGAGCAGAGATTTCCTCTTCCTCCTGGTTGTTTCATTACAGTGAAATAAACTTGCATCTTATTGTGGCCACTTAGCTTTGATATAGAAGCTTAAACTTGACCCTAACGTGAAACTTAGTACCTGAAAGTAGGTTTCTTTCTGATGTAACAAAAAACTAAGACATGTTTCATTGACTCAGAGGCTAGCTATTGGATGGTGATGGCATAGAGACTGCAGGCTGGGAAGCTGATGGTATTTATTGTAGCAAACTTTTTAGCAAAACTGTCATTCATAACAACTTAGAAAGCTGACCATGTGCCTATGGAGATAATAACTATGGAAAGTTGTTGGATGGATCTATTATTTTGTGGTATGTAACTATTTCCTGTTACTTTTAGTAAGACAGAAGGAAATGATGAACTTAGCAAAAGTTGGAAAATTTGAAAGTGGTGTTTGAAAGCACAGGTGCTTCCAAGAACAAGAACTAAGACTATGTACATGAAGCTTTTCACAAAGGCCTGCCATTAAGTTTCAGCCAAATAACAGGATATAACTTTGTGCCAGAAAATCAGGTTCCTATTGCTATGCTACTAAGATGGTTTGTTTTAAATTTCCATAGGTTTTCTTCTTTAAAAAGTGAAGTGGCTTCCAGGATAGCTCAGACTTTAAATCTGCCTGCAGTGCAGGAGACATGAGAGACGTGAGTTCGATCCCTGGGTCGGGAAGATCCCCTGGAGAAGGGAATGGCAACTCAGTCCAGTATTCTTGCCTGGACAATTTCATGGACAGAGGAGTCCGGCTGGCTACAGTCCGTGGGGTTGCAAAGAATCAGACATGACTGAGTGACTGGCACGTTCACTACTTTCACTTTCATCCTCATTCAAATGAGAGAGAGAGAGAAAGAAATGGGCTGAAAACTGATTTTGCCATATAAGGGAGACTTCAGAATGTGTCCTCAAAGGAACTTTGGGTGATGTTACTTGAACATGGAAGTGACTGGTGTGTAGGGTGAGGGAGTTAGAGAAGGCGAGGTTAGGAAAAAGGAGACTGGTACTTTACAGGAACAGATCACCTTTAATGAGGCGAGGAGGGGCAGCAGTCAGATTAGTGAGCTGCTGCACTAACCCAAGAAAAGAGTAATAGGCATATATGTGGAAATCTACTGTCTTAAGGGGGCCTGTTCGTCTCCAAGGTTGTTTGGGTTTGTTATCTCTTAAATGACTGGGGCAAGGAATTCTGGAAATCAGCCAGAGGCTGGGACCTGCTAGGAGCTGGGCATAATCAACCTTAATGTCCTTTTTCTTTTTCTGCAGGTGAGAGAGTTCTTTGTTTTACATAGAATGGTGAGGAGGACCCAGAGGGGAGTTTTTTTTTTTTTTTTTTTTTTTTTTTTTTTTTTTTTTTTCCAGTGGGTTTTGTCATACATTGATATGAATCAGCCATGGATTTACATGTATTCCCAATCCCGATCCCCCCTCCCACCTCCCTCTCCACCCGATTCCTCTGGGTCTTCCCAGTGCACCAGGCCGGAGCACTTGTCTCATGCATCCCACCTGGGCTGGTGATCTGTTTCACCATAGATAGTATACATGCTGTTCTTTTGAAATATCCCACCCTCACATTCTCCAGAGGGGAGTTTTAACTTCAGGCTATTTTGAGCTGTGTAACTTTCCTTCAACTGGTACCACATTGATCAGGCATCTATTACGTTTGGGGAAAATATCAGGCCATACAGCTGGTCTAGCAAAGCTCCCAGGCTCTTGAAACTGCATTATCTCAAAGACTAGGAGAAAATGACATAGCCCCCAAGGAGAGCATATCCCTCCAGCACCCATTTCAGATGTGGGCACAAGAATAAAGACCAGGAAGAAACTCCCTGCCATGGGGAGTAGCATGGATGACGATGGATAGGGCAGTTCATCCCAGAGACTTAACCAATGTCTGATCTACTAATCTGCTCCACCATCCAGGGCAGGGACCTTTTTCAGTTCCTCTCTAGTGGTAGTGACTGCATACATCCACTTGAGAGTCCCTCAGACTGCAAGGAGATCAAATGAGTCAATCCTAAAGGAAATCAACCCTTAATACTTATTGGAATGACTGATGCTGAAGTTCCAATACTTTGATCACCTGATGGGAAGAGCTGACTTCATTGGAAAAGACCCTGATGCTGGGAAAGATTTAAGGCAAAGGAGAAGGGGCAGAAGATGATGAGATGGTTATATAGCATCCCTGATTCAATGAACATGAATTTCAGCAAACTCTGGGAGATAGTGGAGGACAGAGGAGCTTGGCGTGCTGCAGTTCATGGGGCTGCAGAGTTGGATACGACTTAGTGACTGAACAACAACATGCATTTTCAATTATTCCTTTTCTGAATGGGAAATTTTACTGGAGTTATTCTGTTGTATAAAAGAGAGAGGGGGCAGATTACAAGATGATATCCCAACAGGAGATATCTCTGAACCTGATGAAAAGGACTACACATCACCTAAAATATTCAGGATTTTGAAATAGAGGTAGTAACTGAAGGGGACCTTGTATTGTCTCCCTTGGGGCAAAAGTCTATGTATGGGAGGAGAACACAGATTATTCTTTGGCAGGCTAGAGTAACAGGCTATGGGAGATTCCAGGTTGTTGCCCATTTTTAGTTCTCTTCTCTCTCTCTGCTTAGTCCTGTGGGCAGCAGCAACACAAATCAAATCAAATGGAAATCACATTTTCCAGAAGTCTTTGAAACTAGGTGTAGCCCTAAATTCTAACTAATGTGATATGCAGATAAATACTATCTGTACCTTCTTTCTTTGTTTTTTCTGGCTGTGGTGGGTCATTTGTTTCAGTGGGTGGGTTTTCTCTTGTTTCAGTGCATGGGCTTAGTTGCCCTGCAGCATGTGGGATCTTAAATTTCCCGACCAGGAATTGAACTTGTATCCCCTGAACTGAAAGCAAGATTCTTAACCACTGGACCATCAGGGCAGTCCCCCGGGTTGCCTTCTTAAAAGTTTTTGTCCTGGAGTTTCTACTACCTTTCCTTCCCTCTAATTGGAGATGATCAGAACACATATGAAAATGCTGAACTGAGATAGGCAGAGCTGCCTTGGCGCCTGGGGGACTTCCTGGAGCAGAGACATCCTGTCTGCACTGGATAATGACACAAAAGAGGGGAGAAAAAGCCTACCTCATTTGAGCCAATAATTTTGATGTGTCTTTGTGTACAATTTAAATAGTAAAAGCAGCTTAGTTTTTATTATAATTCAAATAACCATTTCACATCTCTCTATAATCAATGTCATGTCATTTTAAAAGAAGTGACTCTACTGAAGACTATAACCAGAGAGGCAAGAGACAAAGGAAATCCATCTAAGTGTATATTGAAAGAGGAGCGATAAAAATTAGACACAGATATAAAATGGTTTATAAAGAGATAATGCATAATTATGTAGCCATATATATGGTTGCATAATTATTTGTTTTATTGTTTTGTTTTTATAGAATCAGAGACACATAATTAGTCAGTAGCTTAAAGTAATTTTTTAATATTTATATTTTGATGTGACTGCTATCTGGGCACTGAGATCAGTGGGGGTTTCCAAAATACTTCCCTTGGGAATGCTAGAAAGTATAGAATAAAAAGATATATTCCTAGATCAAGTAAGTAGAAAATATTTCATAAACCAAACTGAATAAACTTGTTTAAGGGAGGGCTTTTTCTGGTTTTCTGTGTTAATCTGGGCTTCCTAGGTGGCCCAGTGGTAAAGAATCCACCTGCCAAAGCAGGAGATGTGAGAGATGTGAGTTCCATCCCTGGGTTGGGAAGATCTTCTGGAGTAGGAAATGGCAACCCACTCCAATATTCTTGCCTGGGAAATTACATGGACAGAAGAGTCTGGTGGGCTATAGTCCATGGGATTGCAAAGAGTTGGATATGACTGAGCACATACACACACCTATGTTAATCTGTACTGTGTGTCTCCAAAGGAGGCTTCTTTTGTACAGAATATGAAATGGCACTGATATTCTTCATAACATAGGGTAAGCAATTTATTGTTGTTTAATTGCTCAGTTGTGTCTGACTCTTTTGCCACCCCATGGGTTGTAGCCTGCCAGTCTCCTCTGTTATGGAATTTCCCAGGCCAGAATACTGGACTGGGTTGCCATTTTCTATTCCAGGGTATCTTCCCAACCCAGGGATCGAACCTACATCTCCTGCACTGGCAGGTGGATTCTTTACCCCTGAGCCACTTGGGAATCCCTAGGGTATTCAATAATGTGTCAAACAAAATAGTGAAGCCATGCCCAGATCCTCTGGCTTGCAACGAGCTAAATGTACTCATCATGCTAATCTTGCCCTCTTCTCAGAACACTTTGATGCTTGCTCCCTTGTCCCTGGGATACAGCCAAACAGTCACACTGATGTCCAGCACTAGTAGAAGCTGAAATACAATCAATGAGCTTGTCTATGACCATGGATTACACCTTCCTTATAGAGGGAGCCATGAGCACCAGTTTGGTTAAAGCCATCCTCCCTACCTCTTGTGGAATTTTAGCCTGCATAGGACACTTCTAATAAAAATGATCAATTTACTAAACCCAAGGAACTGTGTTATTTATATTAAAGGTTATGTTTGTGAGCATTTTTAAAAATGTGGACAGTACTGGTTTGGTTTAGGAGGAATTGTCAGTCACACTAAAGGTCTTAGTTTTAGAATCTCAGGTCTCTATGATGAAGCTGTAGCTGGAACTTGAAAATGAAATGACCTGCTGGTTCCTGTTTCTAAGAACAAGAGAGTGCAGGAGAATGCTCTTGGGAGTATGATCTTTCTGTTGATACTGTGAGAAAGTTGGCTTTTCTTTAAAAATTTCAGAGGTTCCTTAGGGAAAACATTTATTAAATCATGAATGAAATAAGAAGACAAAATCCACTGAGGATAAAGAGGGGGTGAAAGTGCCCTGAATCCTCAGTACAAAAGAAAAAGGGACAGAGATGCAGGAAGAGTCTGTATGAGATAACTGATGATGAGGAACCCAGGAAAGAACAACGAAGCTCTGACTCGTCTTCTGGCTTCTTAAGGCTCAGAGCCATCTGCATGAGATAGACTAAAACCATCAGGAAGCAACAACAAAGACAGCAAGGGAAGGAGGACTTCCAACTGGAAACTCCAAAGGAAACATGGCCCGTATAGCAACCCTTGATGTTTTTACAATGCCCTATACCATGCAATTGATACAGCTGGTGGTTGAGATCTTGGGTATTTTCATCCATCACCAAATTATGGAAATATGGGCAAGGGACTTGAATTCTCACATAATCCAACTGTGAAATGGGATATTGTTCTGTTGTTTGTACTACTGACATTTCCCTAAGGATATCCTGAGGATAAAATTAAGAAATTTACTTAAAACGCTAAGCACATAATGATCAATCAGTAAATGTTAATTGTTTTGTTGTATTTACAAATATTTACATCTGTATCACCCATTTTTTTCCTTCAGAGTACCCCCGTGGCATCATTACTTCCTCAACTTAGATAGCTACCCTGATGATCAAAAAGGTTTACCAGATCTAAATTAAGTTCCAAAGAGAACGCAAATGGGGGTTTCCTAATTGTGAGTTTAGTGTTTGTCTTTTCTTCTGCTACACCATGGCTGTTTTTCAGAATTAAAAGAGTATGATGAATTCAGTGATTTAAGTTAAAGTTTGTTGGGGTTGTTATTCAGTTTTTTTTTTTTCATGATATTTGTTTGTGATTTTAAGTAAAGCCTTATATTACAAAGCTCTAGGTTAGGCACTCCATTGAGATGTTGATTACATGCAAATTCCCACATTTGGGTGACCCTTCTGGTCATCTAATTCAAGTGCTCAAGCTAAGACACTTAATTTTCCACAGTGTGGGTCTTTGCAAAACTGACATCTGAAAAAAGAAAATTACATTTGTAAGTTTTTAACTAATAATATTGTCTTATTCAGGTGAAATCTATGAATCCCAAATTCTAGTATTTTTTTTTTACATTAATAAAAGATCTGTAATGTTCATCATTCTATGGTGGCTCAGATGGTAAAGACTCCACCCGCAATACAGGAGACATGGGTTCAATCCCTGGGTTGGAAAGATCCCCTGGAGGAGGGCATGGCAACTCACTCCAGTATTCTTGCCTGGAGAACCCCACGGACAGAGGAGCCTGGCAGGCTATGGTCCATAGGGTCACGAAGAGTCAGACATGACTGAAGCATCTTCTTACGCATGCACACAATGTTAATCACAAAGGGAAAGGACTTTTTTAGCAATACATGGGCATTACAGAAATATTAGTAACTTTGGGGTAAATTTTAAATATATCTAATATACAGAAAAGTAGACGTCTATGACAACTTCCACATTAATAACCCCACATTAAAAAGTTTGTATTTTACATGTTACATTGAAATTGCTATATATCTTCCCCAGTCATATTTTAATGATGTTTGTACATATGAATCAAAGGTAAAGAATAGGTGTGTTTTTGTATCTGAAATCATATGATCTCCAATGTACAATTTTTAACTCAAAATATGATTTCAGAATTTTTTATGTAGCTTCTATCCATTAGTTTTGGAATGCCATTAAGCATAACACAATTTATTTAACTATAATTTTGCTTGTTTTCCTCTTTGAGAAATAATGCATTGATGAGCAGAACTTACTTGCCCACTGGGGATATGTATAAGAGTTTATTTAGAATGTGTATAGCTAGAAGTGGAATTACTAAGCGATCTTTTTTGGATGTTGCCAAAACTTTTCTCCAAAGTGATTTATACCATTTCTTTTCACAAGACTAGGTTATGAAACTTGCCATTTCCACAAGCTCTTACCAACACTTGGAATTAACCAGCATTTTAATCTACTGCCATGTGTGAAATTGTATTTTATGGTTGAGTTTCATTTCTCTCACTATTAGTAAAGGTGAGCTTCTTCAATATGTTTTGGATATTCTGGTTTCCTTTTATGTAAAACGTCTGTGTACATCTGGTTCAGTCGAATATTCCTATATATATATACCTTATCTGTAATATTGTCTATTACCTAACAAAACAAACTCTAGTTGGGTTAAGCAGAAAATAAATGTATTAAAGAAATTTAAGCTGTTCATAGAGTGTCCTTGAAAGTCAGAGAATTAGATTTGGATGGCATACCATCAATAATGATGGGTCTTCCACATCTTGGGGGCCACTCCAGTGAAAATAATCACTTCTTCAGCTCCTCTTTCCAATGGAGTATCTGACCCCAGTAAACATAGTTTCAATATAATGATGATTGAGTTCCAGAATCTTAACCATATATTCAAGCCAAATACCTCAAAGGAGGCTGGGAAATTGAGATCTGCTTTTTATTTTGGCACTGAAGGACTCCTGATATGGGAATTTTTCCAAAGTATAGAATTAATAAACATACACACATATTAGCCACAGGCATGAATATCTACTAAATCATGCCCCTTGGCTGACCTAACGTCTTGACAAAGACCTCTTTAGGCTTACATTTCTCAATAGCATCAAAAATAAACAAAACATTCCTCCTTGGCATGTTGTAACTACTCCTCTTGGAAACCACATTCATTTTTTCCCAAAAATCTGATCAGTGTCTGTATCCTGCTCAAAGTTCAAGATTTCTGGGGAATACTAAGCCATCTTTGGTTCTAAAATAACATTGTCTAAATTATAGGCTTCACCATTGCACACACTTCCCTGGTGGCTCAGACGGTAAAAGTGTCTGCCTACAATGTGGGAGACCTGAATTTGATCCCTGGGTTCGGAAGATCCCCTGAAGAAGGAAATGGCAACCCACTCCAGTACTCTTGCCTGGAAAAGCCCAAGGATGGAGGAGCCTCGTAGGCTACGGTCCATGGGGTTGCAAAGAGTAGGACACGGCTGAGCAACTTCACTACCATTGCACACATTATAAAACATGTGTTCAGCACAATGAAGAAGAAAATGTCAGACACTAGACCTTGCTTCTGCATCTGCAATGAGGCTATGTGACTCCTGTTATTTTCTACATGTTCCCTTGCCCTCAGTCAGCAATGTGCATGGTGTGAGTTCTTTACGTGTTGAAATAATTGATCTCTTCATTCTTAGAGCTGTGAGTCCTTAGCAGTCTTACGTAGATCATATTGCCTTGGACTCCTCTTTTTACCAATGAGATTTATCTCCTGGTTGCATAGTTTCTCCTCCATGTTTTCATTGTCTCTCTGTTCCCATTTTTGAAAAATAGACTAAAGAAGCAATCATGAAAAGATCATTTATTTGTGGATCATGCTGTATGACCAATCTGAGGCAGCAGGGACCTCAGCTGATTGTCATTTTTCAGGGACCCAGGCTGATGGAGGCTTCAACTTCACACAAAGTTCCATGATGGCTAAAGCATGAAGAAGAGAATAAGGCAAATAATTTAATATATCTCAATACTCTGCTTGCATTTTATTGGCTTTAGCTAAGTCTCTAGGCCAACAAGGCCATGACTTCCCATAGATGTAGGGAAAAACGATCCTACCATATGCCTAGGAAGAAGAGAAACGTATTTGGCAATGGACTTATGAAAGAATTACCATAAGCAACAACCTTATTTTACCTTGATAAATCACAATTAGTTAACCCAGTCAACCCTTCCCTGTTTTCTTTCTTGTCAATGGCATGAGGATCTAAATAGGTAAGGTGACATGCTCAACTTTCTTCTGCCCTGGAAAAATCATGGTGCCCCCTGGCAAAAGCCTTCCTCCCTTAAATACTGTGTTCTTTAAAACTGCAGCACCTAGAATGATTGAATGGAAAACAGAACATTTGTGCCTGATCACTGTGTTTAGTAACGAGAGACGTCCCTCCCATTACCTCTCAGATTCATGTATTCAAACCTTGGGGGAAGCAACACGGTCCATCTTAGAAGCAAGAGGGGCTGTTTTACAAGGTGGTGTCTTTCAATTGATGATGTGAATGAGTGTGCAATGGCCCATCCCACTCTTCTTTAGGGCTAGTGAGTGATGGGACGTGTGGCAGGGCTAGGGCATGCTGTGAGCTCTTGCCCATCACTTTGCCTATCTTCCATGAAATAGGGTCCTTTGCAAATGCGCTATGGTATGGAGGAGTAAGATGCAAAAAGGGAACATTTTTCTTTTGTTAAGTCTCCTGGGAAACAGACTTTGAGACTACTCTGTGCAGGAGGTTTCCTGGAGTGTGCTCTGTGGAATAACACTGGAAGGGGAGTGAGGAAGGAGGATCACACACAGAGAGAAACTCGACTGAAATGCAATAGAGGCCTCACCCTCTGCTTCAGGGAGTTCAGAACTGGGATGGCCTTTCACTGGGACAAGAGGGCTAGGGCTTTTTACCTCTGCCTCAGCCTGTCCTTGGATGCAGGCTGCACCAAGGAAGAGGCATAAACTCAAAGTGGATCTTTTGACCAGGAGCAAATTCCAGAAAGATTGTTAGCTGTGAGTTGATAACAGCCAATCCCCAGCAGTTGCGGGAGCAAGGCCGCAGCCAGCTCATGGCAGCATTTCCATGATATTCAGTAAGCTCCCATGTGGTATTGTGGGGAGAAACAGGGTAGGCAGGGAAAGCAAATGCAATGCAGAATAAGCAAATCTTTTTTTATTTTTTTTGGACACACAGATGTTTATTGAATTAAATATAAAAATGCATCAATGGAATCTTTTTTACTGGAGGAAAATTATTTCCCAAGGTTGTGATAGTTTCTGCTGTACAATGAAGTGAATCAGTTATATGTATACACAAGTGGTGCAGTGGTAAAGAATCCACCTGCCAATGCAGGAGACGAGGGTTCGATCCCTGGGTCAGGAAGATACCCTGAAGAAGAAAATGGCAATCCACTCCAGTATTCTGGCCTGGGAAATCCCATGGACAGAGGAGCTTGGCAGGCTACAGTCCATGGGGTTGCAGACAGTTGGATATGACTTTGTGACTGAGAACCCACGTAGACACATCCGCTCACTTTTGGACCTCCCTTCTGTCCTTCCCATCCCACCCCTCTAGGTCATCCCAGAACACCAAGCAGAGCTCCCTGTGCTATGCAACAGATTCCCACTAGCTGTTTTACACACGGTGGTGGTATTTGTCAAACCTCATCTCTCAATTCATATTCCCCTTCCCCCTGTGTCCACATGTCCATTCTCTACATCTGCATCCCTGTTCTTGCCATGGGACTGAGTTCATCTGTGATGTAAGTCAGACAGCAAATCTTGTTTGAGTTAAAACAAGTTGCTGCTCCTCACTTCCATGATGAGAAGGTACCATGTAATCAGTCTGCCCCTTACTGGCTGCTAGTATCTGCAGGTTCTGTTCATAAATATGGGCCACTCAGCTGGGAAGTAGTCATTTTAGCCAGGATGTGGGGGAGTCCACATTGTTCAGGGCGGATATGACTTCCATGTGGCCACCATGGATAGTCTGCTAAGATGATTATATTTTTTATTCTTTCAGTTCAGTTGCTCAGTCGTGTCCAACTCTTTGCGACCCCATGAATTGCAGCATGCCAGGCCTCCCTGTCCATCACCACCTCCCGGAGTTTACTCAAACTCATGTCCATCAAGTCAGTGATGCCATCTAACCATCTCATCGTCTGTCGTCCCCTTTTCCTCCTGCCCCCAACCCCTCCCAGCATCAGGGTCTTTTCCAATGAGTCAACTCTTTGCATGAGGTAGCCAAAGTATTCGAGTTTCAGCTTCAACATCAGTCCTTCCAATGAACACGCAGGATTGATCTGCTTTAGGATGGACTGGTTGGATCTCCTTGCAGTCCAAGGGACTCTCAAGAGTCTTCTCCAACACCACAGTTCAAAAGCATCAATTCTTTGGTGCTCAGCTTTCATCATAGTCCAACTCTCACATCCATACATGATGACTGGAAAAACCATAGCCTTGACTAGACGGACCTTTGTTGGCAAAGTAATGTCTCTGCTTTTTAATATGTGATCTAGGTTGGTTATAACTTTCCTTTCAAGGAGTAAGCGTCTTTTAATTTCATGGTTGCAATCACCATCTGTAGTGATTTTGGAGCCCCCCAAAATAAAGTCAGCCACTGTGTCCACTGTTTCCCCATCTATTTCCCATGAAGTGATGAGACTGGATGCCATGATCTTAGTTTTCTGAATGTTAAGCTTTAAGCCAACTTTTTCACTCTCCTCTTTCACTTTCATCAAGATGCTCTTTACTTCTTCTTCACTTTCTGCCATAAGGGTGGCGTTATCTGCATATCTGAGGTTATTGATATTTCTCCCAGCAATCTTGATTCCAGCTTGTGCTTCTTCCAGTCCAGTATTTCTCATGATGTACTCTGCATATAAGTTAAATAAGCAGAGTGACAATATACAGCTTTGACGTACTCCTTTCCCTATTTGGAACCAGTCTGTTGTTCCATGTCCAGTTCTAACTGTTGCTTCCTGACCTGCATGTAGGTTTCTTTATTCTTTAGCTTATTAATATTATATTCATTGATACATTTTTTCCTGATGTTGTACCAGCCTTACATTCTTAAGAAAATCTTTTTCTTGGGCAAGATTAAATCTAGACACGTTGCTAGATTTGATTTGCCAATATTGTATTAGGATTTTTCCATCTATGTTCATAAGTGTGATAGGGCTATAATTATCTAGTTCTCTACTTATCTAATTTTGGTGTCAAGATTAAATCAGTCTCATAAAAGAAGCTGGGTATTTTTTTTAACCTTTCTCTGTTCTTTGAAACTGGTTGAAAGGATTATCTCCTCATTGCAGCTTAGAGAAAATTTACCAGTAAAGTTTTTTTACCAATCTGATCTCACCTTCTACTCCCCAGCCACTGTTAATTCCTTTTTCTCCAATGTCACCAGCCCATTGAGAATAGCTGGAACATGCTGGGAGTCTGTTTGCACTGAAGTTCTGTTTTGGCTCTTTCTTCTGCTTGGACTCCTCTATTGCCAGATATCAACACAGCTGCTTTCTCCCTTCTGAACCTGTCTTCTCAGGAAAACCCACTTTGCCCTTCAATTTAAGGCAAATGACTCAATTCAGGAAAACCACTCCATTATACCCATCTTGCTTCTTCCTGCCCCTGTCCAGAACTTCTCTTTCTTTCATCTTCTTCTATTTCTTCATAGTCTTTGTTTCCTTCTAGAATATAATTCTTATCATTTTTATAGTTATTTTTGTGCCCCCTCACTAGAATTTCAGCTCTATAAAGGTAGCATTTTTTGGGGTTCAGTTTTTCTTGCTGATGAGCCCAAATGCCTAGAATATTGTCTGACAAATAGTAGTCTCAATAAATATTGTTGAATGAATGATTTGTTGAATAAATGATGCTAGGGCAAAGGATCTTAAAGTGTTAGTGGTCTTAAGAGAGGATGGAATTTCTGTAACCACCAACCTATTTTCTGAACTACTTTTATAAAAAATTGAGATTTTACACAATGGGAAGAGGATAGTCTCTTTAATAAATGGTTTAGGGAAAACTGGTTATCCACATGCAAAAACCAACATTGACCCTTATCTTATATCATACAGAAAAATTAACTCAAAATGGATTAAAGACATAAATGTAAAGACCTGAAACCATAAAACTCCTAGGAAAAAAACACAATGACAAAGCTCCTAGACTTTTGTCTTGGGAATGATTTTCTTGGATAGGACACCAAAAAGCACTTTGCTGGGTGTTTTCACCACACTCGCATACATGTGTGCGCACACACACACAGTACATGGTAACTGTGTGAGTTAATAGATACGTTAATTAGCTTGATTGTGGTAATCATTTTACAGTGTATACTTTTACTATACCACCACATTGTATATCTTTGAGAAAAGAAAACTTATTAGCATCCTGGAGGGGATTAGATTTTCTGTTCGTTCATAAGTTAATTCTGTAATTTATAATTTTCTATGTCATTCCTCTCAATTGTGAAGTATATTGGCAAATGTTCAAATTAATTTCATAATACTTTTAAAATTTATGTATATATATATACTTATATGTAGTCGGGTCCTACTTTTTCATCCCTTATTTCTCTCCCCTCTTCCAATTTTTGATCAATTTTATTTCAGGATAGTTTATTTTGTGACTATTTTCAAAGAAATCAGCTTCAAATTTGCTGATGATCTTAAAATTTCTCTTTCATGCTTTTATCCATACTATTCCCATTCATCTTCAATCCTTTGGTTCATACTATTTTTCTAGCTTCTTGAATTGAATACTTAACTCATTTATTTTTAATAATTCTTTTTAAAAAGTGCTTTTAATACTATAATGGATCTCTAGTTCCACTTACGCCATATCCCATGGGTGTTGATGTGTAGTTCATGTATTGTCATTAGGTTCTAAATATTTTATAAGTTTTATTGTGCTTGCCTCTTAAATCATTAGTTATTTAAGAGTATATAGGATTTTGGGGGGACTATCACTTAGTACTGATTCCTAGTATTTTTATACTGTGCAGAGATCATATCCAGCATAATAACAATTATTTGAAATGTTTTAAGAATTATTTTATGGTCAAGTACATATTCAAATTTTATAAATATTTCTTATATACCAAGCTTCTTTGTATATAATTCTCACTAACTATGTAACTCTTCATTTCTGGTCTTTCTGGTAGAAAAATTTCTAACAGTAATATAAAAAGTCTGCCACAAATTTTTGTCAATTTCATCTTTAATTATGTCAGTTTTTGCCTAGTAATTTTAGGAGATGGGGGAAGAAAATCACCTAAATTCTTCAAAATTAAACAAAGTTTCTAATTTTTATAGTTATTGTAAAATATTGGCTATATTCTTTGTGCTGTACAGTATACCCTTGTATTTTATACATAGTAATTTGTACCTCTTAATCTCCTATCCTTATACTTCCCTTTCTTTCCTCTCCCACCCAGTAACCACTAGTTTGTTCTCTATACCTGTGACTCTGTTTCTTTTTTGTTATGTTCACTAGTTTGTTTAATTGATTGGATTTTATATGTAGGTGATGACATACAGTATTTGTCTGTCTGAGTTATTTCACTAAGCGTAATACTCTTCGGGTGCATTCATGCTGCAAATGGCAAAATTTCGTTCTTTTTATGGATGACTAGCATTCCATTGTATGTATATACCACACCTCCTTCATTCATTCATCTGTTGATGGACATCTAGTTTGCTTCCATGTCCTGGCTATTCTAAATAGTGCTGCAATGAACACTGAGGTATGTGTGTAGCATAGGGGCCTGAAGTTCACGTTACTTTAATGTCCTTGTTTTTTGTTTCCACTCTTGACTTTGGGATCTGCTAAGTTGTCCTCTCAGTTGTAACCCACTATTGTTATACTGGAGTCCTGTTGATGTTGCAAAGTGGGACATTCTATAGTATTACGGTAAGTCTCGGTCTTTTAATGGGTCTATTTCCCTGGGCTGTGACTGTTGCCAGTGTTTCTTAGCTTCTTCTCTGAGGTAAAACAAGAAAAGTAAAAGCAGTTGGAGAATAGAAATGCCCTTCCCAGAGGTGGGCTATAACTCTGGTAAAAATATGTTTTCTGTAGAATATAGACTTCTTTTGTAGAGAATGCTCTATGTGCATTCACAATGATTAATCTTCCTTTCCCCCAACAGAGCCAATAGGGGTCTTTCTAGGTTATTCATCATGAGCACGTGATGGGGCTCCTGGAGATGAAAGCCATGGCACTAGGGGCCACCCCCTCTTAGACTGGGCCCTTGCCCCTGAAGTTCCTAACTCTTACACTAGTCCATAGTATCCTACAGAAATTAGAGACCCCAATCTGTCACTAACTCTAGCTCTGATTCCCATTTTTGTAAGATAACTCTTTATTTTGGCCAATGTCTATTTTTTTTTGCATAACTTTAATTTTTTTTAATTGGAGGAAAATTACAGTGTTGTGTTGTTTTCTGCCATATAACAATGTGAATCATCCATAATTATAACTGAATCAGATCTAGCGAGGTAGATGAAACTAGAGTCTGTTACACAGTGAAGTAAGTCAGAAAAACAAATATATATTAACACATATATATGGAATCTGGAAAAATTGTACTGATGATTCTATTTGCAGGGAAGGAATAGAAATGCAGATGTAGAGAAGAGACTTGTAGACACAGTGGGGGAAGGAGAGCGTGGGACAAATTGAGAAAGTAGCATTGACATAAATATACTATCGATAGCTTGCGGTGAATGGTGCCATAGGATTCGTGGTCTCCAAAGGAGAAGATTTAACTCCAGAATCAAAGACAGTCTCAGTCACCCAGAGCTTTGTGTAGATTTTATTTAAAGTGGAAGTGACAGAAGAAGCTTCTGACTTAGACATCAGAAGGGGGCGGGAGAGTACCCACCTCACTAGTTTAAGCGGTGGCCTATTCTCAGGCAGCTGCTGAGAATAGATAAAAAGAATACCTCAAGGTTGTAAGAGTTCCATCAGACCCTTTCCCAAGGCATAGGTCCCAAGATAGCTTTGGTACAAGATTAGCCAGGGAGAAGGGGTTCCAGGCTCAGTCTCTGGGCGAGATATATACTGTTGCCGTTTAATCAGGGGGATAAGTCTTGAGAAACAGGTTCCCAGGCAAGATTTGTTACAATTGTAATTGTTAACATAGAGTCTAAGAAAAGCATTTCCCTGAGTAAGACATTGTGCTGTGTGATCATTAGCTCCTAAGAAGGGCTAGTTCTCAGGCAAGGTACATTGTTGTGCAAGGCTTAAGGGAAGCCCAAGCTAGAATGTTCACCTCCTCCTTAAAGGGGCCTGGACTGCCTAAGCTTTAACTCTCTCACTATCATGAGTAAAATAGATAGCTTGTGATAAGTTGCTATATAGGACAGGGAGTCTAGTCTGGCTCCGGGCTAGAGGGGTGGGATGGGGGGGCGAGGAGGGAGGCACAAGAGGAAGGGGGTTATTATGTAAGATACTCTTTTGTTCCCTTTACCTGACTGGAGGTAAAGGGAGGTCTGCCAGTTTCCAGACTTGACAACTGTCAGGACAATGGCCTTGGCTTTTGATTTATCATTCTATTTCTGGCCCATGAAAAATTTTAGCTTGTTTTGAACTAGAGCTATTTTTAAAATATATTTATCTTATACTTTATCTATCATTGCTATGCTGGAGGAGGATAATTTTAAAACCTGAAACTATTGGGATGGGAATTCTGAAGTTTATTTTAATCTAAACTTTGACTTTTGGACATTTTTTATATAAATAATGATGTCTATAAATCACATTTAGTCCCTGTTATACTCTGAATTTCTGTGGTGAATACAATTATCTCTTTGAACTTTATAATGAGAAGACATTTTTTAATAATCTGATCAAAGAGAACTTCTTCCATCCCTGAAAGAGATTATAATACTATATTGCCTTACAAACTATCTTAAAATTGCTATGTGACTAGATGTATAACTTCTAAATATTACAATATCTGTAAGTTTTCCCATGACATTTAGAATTACAAAAGTGCAAAAAATATTAGCAGTATTGACCATTAAATGCTGGATAGGGCTTCTCTGTTGGCTATGATGGTAAAGAATCTGCCAGTAATGCAGGAAACCTGGGTTCAATCCCTGGGTTGGGAAGATCCCTTGCAGAAGAGAATGGCTACCCATTCCAGTATTCTTGCCTGGAGGATTCCATGGACAGAGGAGCCTGGCGGGCTATAGTCTGTGGGGTCACAAAGAGTCTGACATGACTGAGTGACGAACACTTTCACTTCCAGAGAGAATTTATTATGTGTCAATCCCTTCTGAAAATAAAGGACCTCAAAATAAGCAGGTTTACAATATGTTTAAATGATAATTATAGGTTAGACACTAATATTAAGAAAGTAAATAGACTCTATAGCAATTTTCAAATCTTTTGGACTTAGGTTATAAGTGGTTAGGAAATATATAGGAGCTTTGGTCTCAGTGTAAAATTACCCTAGAGTTATGAGTCTTTGAATATCTAGCAATTTTTCAATTTCCAAACTAGTGTACATATCTTCATTTCTGGATTCACAGGCCAACGGATGGGATGGGAGGAGCTGAACTTGAAAGCTTTGAAAGCTGTTTTTAAAAATAATTTTTCTATATGTACTTTCACAAGAAAATTAAATATGGTAATGGTTAAAATGATCGTGCACTTAAAATAATGGTACAGAGTATCTTTTCCTTAAATGTGAATTATAACCAAAAGAAATGGTTGCTTTACCTTACAGATAGGAAATCTTAGACATGGAAATGTTTCATTTGGATGCTCTGGTGACAGACCCGAAATGAGTGTTGAAGCTCATATAAGGGCCTGAGACTTTGACAAGAATTCGGCCCCTTTCCACTCGAGGTCAGTTTCTGCCTCTAAAAGCCGACTAAACCTTCTTGGTTCTCCTGGGATTACTGGTCTGTAACTTCCACCTCATGTGTCTTCTGCCCTGAGTGATGCTTTAGCCAGAATCATGGAAAATTCACGAAAGAAAAAAAGAAGAAAACGAGACAAGCATTTTATTTCAGTCCTTTGACCCTCTAAACTATCCAGTGGATTTCTGCCCTGGATGAGGTGAAAGTGAAAGTGAAGTCACTCAGTCATGTCCGACTCTTTGTGGAGACTCTTTGCGACCCTGTGGGCTGTAGCCTACCAGGCTCCTCCATCCGTGGGATTCTCCAGGCAAGGATACTGGAGTGGGTTGCCATTTCCTTCTCCAGGGATCTTCCCGACCCAGGGATGGAACCCGGGTCTCCTGCATTGCAGGCAGACGCTTTACCAAAGTCTGAGCCACCAGAGAAGCCCGGATGAGTTGATGAGTTGAGGAGCATAGAAAGTAATGTTCCTGTTAGTAAACTCCATGTGGAAATGCATGGTCCTACCTCCTTGCTGTCTTTCCTCATTGCCCCAGGAGCTTCTCAACAGTTACGGATAGCAGATTTGAATTCCACCTGAAGCTTAAGCTTAAGGAGTCATCTTTTGGGTAACTGATGTCAGCATGGCTATTTCAGTGACCAGAAGAGGACAAAGGAATTTGCTGTTTTGCCAAAGCTCTTTGTTCCAGCCCGAGAAGGCTAGAGGAGAAGGACTCTTTGCTCCTTAAGTGCCTGCCTTTTGAGCACAAGGCAAACTGATGTTATTATTTTCTCTGCAATCCCCTTGGTAAAGATACATAATAGATATTATATATAATGTATGCAAAAACTCAGAAAACCAGAAAGTTCTCTGACAGCAACACCTTGATGCTAAAGAAAATATTCTTGTGAGATGAGCAGTGACTTTCATAGAAATTGCTCCTCCAGTTCCCTAAGTTTAACTGACAGGCATAGCATTTCATTCCATCTCATATAGCGACTGATTGCTTGGGGCATCATATCTCTTTAAAAGTCATGCCTTTACTGCATTTTGGTAATTGCATTCTGTGTGTGCAATGATCTGAATGCGATTTGAGGGAAAGGAGTATAGCATTACATACATGTCAGGGTGAGGTGTCAGACCTCTGCCCCACTTCCTGATATTTGATGATGCTAATGATGTAGATTCAATAAGTTAGCCACATTGTTAATTTGTATTCTTCTGGTTTACAATTTCTTCTATTGTAAAAAGAAAAATACACCTATTCAAATCTTTCATTTATGGTTAATTAAGTGATTGAAAGGGTCAGTCCATGATTTACCAAATAAATTTCTAAACTGCTGCAGCATTTCTTGCAAAACATCCAGAAATCAATAAATGAATTAAAGGAGAAGATATTTAATGCTGAACAGAGTGTGCATTGAAATATAGCAATTCAGGGGAAATGTATACATGAGGAGTGAACTGGTAGTTTACTAGATCCCAGGGTTAAAAGTCCAAAGGAACGGGTAGCAGCAGCAGGACAAAAAGGCCATATCAACAGGAGTATAGATTCAATTAATTTAGTGACATAATTAGCATATAGTTATTAATAACATTACAGAAGCAGTTGGCAAGTGAGTGTACATGTACACCAACTGAATGAATTCAAAAGAACCCTGTACTTACCATAATTAAATTATTAGTTCTGAGAAAGCCACATGGACTGTGGAGGCCATTGCAGCAGGCCAAAAGTCATGCATCCAATTTATTTTCTCACTGAAATAAAATGTCTGGAATGTTTCTATCTTATCAAGTTGAATCTATAGAGCAGAAATTATTATGGCTATCGGGATTGCGTGACCCACTTGTAATTTCAGCATTTGTGAAACATGGAGCAGATTGCCTCATGGTTTATAAAAAATAAAGGGAAATGTACAAATACATTTTGTAAACAAAACAAGTCTCTGGGCTAAACAAATTCTCCACTTCTGTATCTTGGCCCCCTGGATAAATGTGTAAAGATAAGAGCTAAAGAATTAAGTTTCAGATTGTCTAAAGATTATACAGAGTTAAACACGAAGTACAGAGAATAATCCCAACTCTGGTTAAAATTATAGATTTTAAAAAATACCTTCCCCTCTCTTTCCTTTAATTATGTTTTTAATGCTATTTGCTTTAATCCTGCACTGCTTTTGTTCACCTGGTGAGAAGAATACAGAGTTTTCTTTAATCAGTGAGATAGATTTTCCTTCTAACATAGCTGTTTTATATTGGACTTGCTAAAGTCAATGAAACTTGTAAGCAAACACACCCAAAAATTCAGACTTAAGAAATTTTAACCAAAAAACACATATATTAAAAGAGATGTTCTTTAGTATATGCTTTCTGCAGAGGGAAGTACCTCTTGGAATGTTTTGAAAGATATTAATTTGCATATAACTGGGTAACACTGAGTGCTATTGAGAGTCTTGATATGAGTAGGGAATTTTCTATTTTTAATTTTTAAAAAAATACGTGTATTTGGTCACGTTGGGTCTTAGTTGCAGCATGCAGGATCTAGTTCCGTATTCCGGAATCAAGCCCATGTCCCCTGCATTAGGAGCTCAGAGTCTTAGCCACTGGACCACCAGGGAAGTCCCGAGCAGGGGATTTCCAAGTCATGGCTGTTTTTATCTGGAAATCTGACCTAGGTGTGTGGACTACTTTTAGTTTTAGCAGCGTATCTATAGGATCGGGTCTTCCCTCGGAGCTCAGTGGTAAAGAATCGACCTGTGAATGCAGGAGACCTGAGTCAGTGGGTTTGACTCCTAGGTTGGGAACATCCCCTGGAGAAGGAAATGGCAACTCACTCCAGTATTCTTGCCTGGGAAATCCCAGGGACTAAGAAGACTCGAGGGCTACTGTCCCTGAGGTCACAAGAATCAGACATGACTTAGCAACTAAAACCGCCACCACTATGGGATCAGGAAATTAAGAAATTACTTTCCCAAAGTGGATCCTCCTTGGTTCTTAGTCTCTCTGGATTTCTGAGTATCTGATAAAATCTTTCTTTCTGTTAGCAGAATAATTGATACATTTGTGTATAATGTACATGAACAAGAAGACAAGCTTTAATAATAATGACTAAAATTTATTTTTTGATGATCATTTGCTTGACATTTTTGTGAGCACTCTACCCATTTAGTTAACCCATTCAATTCTCCCAACAACCCTATATATAAACATCTCCATTTTTACAGATGAGAAAACTGAAGGAGAGATTAATTGTCTAAGTTCAAACAACTAGAAAAGGTGAAGCTGAGATTCAAGTATTCTGGCTCTAGTCTATGCTCTTAGCTGCTTTGCTTCACTGCTTCTCCATCAGGCTGTGCAGAGGAGATACCTCTTTTTAGTCTGGATGTAGGACTTGGCATTACCTCTCTGCCCCTCCTCCTAACAAGTGGTTAAGCTGCATAAAGGGCCAGAGGCATGAGGCCACTGTAACTACCATTACAATGGAATTAGCCATGGAGTGACTGGGGACCCTTAGGATGATGAAACCTCTACTGCCAATCAGTGTGCTTCCACTAAAGAAAGCTGAGCACTGAAGAATTTTGAACTGTGGTGTTGGAGGAAACTTCAGAGTCCCTTGGACTGCAAGGAGATCCAACGAGCCCATCCTAAAGGAAATCAGTCCTGAATATTCATTGGAAGGACTGATGCTGAAGCTGAAACTCCAATACTTTGGCCACCTAATGCGGAGAACCGACTCATTGGAAAAGACCCTGATGCTGGGAAAGATTGAAGGCAGGAGGAGAAGGGGACAACAGAGGATGAGATGGTTGGATGGCATCACCGACTTAATGGACATGAGTTTGAATGAACTCTGGGAGTTGGTGATGGACAGGGAGGCCAGGTATGCTTCAGTCCATGGGGTCGCAAAGAGTTGGACACGACTGAACAACTGAACTGAACTGACAGCTTCAGCTCTGTCTGGCCCACTGTCTTGCTCTCTGGAATCTGTATTTACATAATTTGTCAGCCTGAGGTCATCAGTGCATTCCTAATGGCCTCACTAGTGTTTGCCTCTGTCCAACCCCATCCTGTAAACTTTTCTCTTTGTTGCTTGAGATCCTGTGAACAGTGGAAGAAAGCTCAGGAATCAATATACCACCTTGGGTCTTCAAGAGAAAAGTTCTGCAGGCCAACTCTTCTCAAGGGTAGAGTGGATGGGAGAAAGTGATGCCTGTCTTCAGTGGGGGCATAAAACCCTATGAGCATCCCAGGTCTTCACTGGGTACCCAGGTCATCTGAGCCCTACACCAATGCCAGTCTGAATTTTGGGGAGCAGTAAGGTACAACAGGGTCTTGAGAGCTGAGCATCAATGAGAAACACCTTCCTCTGTTTCATTCAGTTTAAGGTACTTGGGTCCCAGTTACTGGGCAGCCTTGCAATAAACATCCTATTCTATACACATAACTCTTGCTGGACCTATAAGGAAATCTCTGTTTTATTCAAAAATTTGTATGCATCTCTAGTGTAGGAAATTCATGTGGGATTTTCATTCATTTATTGATGTTTTTATTGAGATATAATTTTCCTGCAGTGAAGTACAGATATTCTAAGTGTGCAGGTTACTCAATTTTAATAGGTGCATACACCTGTGTAGCCCACACCACCTATCAATATATTGGACATTTAAATTATCTTGGGTAAGAGATTGGACATCCTTGCCCAGACAGTCCTCAACCCCTTCCCATGGAAGGCAACCTGTGATTACTTTCACCTTAGTGTATCCTGTTCTAGAACTTCATATAAATAAAATCATACATGGCTTCATTCATTCACTACAACATCATAATGTTTTTCTTTTGAGAGTATTGCATGTTGTTCCATGTATCAGTGTCTGTCCCCTCTCACGGGTGAGTGGTATTTCATTGTCTATACCACAGTTTGTAGACAAATAGATTATTTCCAGGTTTTAGCTATTATGAATCAAGCTGTTATAAACATTTTTGTGCAGAGCTTTGTGGATATACCTTTTCATTTCCATGAGTGAAATTGCCAAGTCTTTTACAACAGTTGTTTGTGAAGGGTAAATAGGAGTTGTGAAGGTTGTAGAGGTGGAAAGAGTAAGTTAAGGACAGGACGATGATTTGAGTCATGTACGCAGTGGCATCATCATAAGTTCATGACAGAAGTAGGACAAGTCAGAGAGTAGGAGGCAGAACTGCCTGGATGTGACTGAATGCCCCTCTTGGGTCTGTTTACTTGAATAAACTCTTATTTTTGCTACTTATTTCATTAATGACCTTCAATCCCACAGGCATTCTAATGGCCCTGGCAAGACCACTGTGATTATCTTCATTATACAATCCATGGAAACAATCATGCTCAGAATGGTGCCTGATCTTGACAGGCTCCTGCTGATGTAATTACGGCTCACTCTGGGACACACCCCTGAATAGCTTGGGATTTCTCTTACTTCTGGTAGGCCAATGCCATGAGATGGTGGCCCTGTGTGACTGCTTCTATCCCCAGGAAGATGTGGCCTTACCATCATTTGCCAGTGTGGCATGTCTTGATCTCTTGAAGGCTGCTGCAAGGAAGAGCACTGTCCCATGGATTGAATATGTGTTTATGGTGGGAACAAACAAGTGCAGTCCTCAGACTTGCTGGGGCACTGGGCAGTCTGCACACGCTGCAGAGAGCATTGTAGATGGAGCAGGGCGGTGAAATTGCATTTGGTGATGAGACATCTATGCTTGTTTTAAAGACTCTGGGCACACATTATCAGGTGGTGTTCCAGAAAGCTAAACTAGTGTCTAATCCCATGGGCAGCAAAAAGGGGATGCTCTTTTCCTCCAAACCTCGCAAACACTGAGTAATGTTTACTGCTCACCTCCTACAGAGATTACTCAAACTCTCTCTTGGTGTTTTTTTTCAGTGGGTCTGTTTGCTTTGTTTTGCTTTTAGTGGGTAACTGGATGCAATTTTTCATTATCTTTCTTTTCCTGTGAGAGAGGATCACTGCACTCTCTGGGACGTCTAGGATACTTTATTGATTTCAGATTCATCTCAAAAGTCATTTAATGTCATATCTTACTCCTGGCCATTCATGATTCTGCTCTGAACTTCATATTTTACAGAAGCTCAGCCTTGGTGGCTGTTGGCTGGAGCTAAAAGGTTTTGAAGAGTCCCTTCAGTATTCAAATCTCAGTTCTCAGAGAACAAGTTCTTAGTATTATTCTATTGACTAACCCTCTGCTCTTTAGGGAATTACTCCTGATGTCACAGAAACACGTAACAAAATTGGAGAGAGGATTAGCTTTCCTCCCCAAAACTGGAAAAAAGAGAACTGAATTCAGTGTTCAAAACTAGAAGCTTAGGATGCATGAAAAACATCCTGGTTGGTGGTTAGAGCCTGTATGCACTTTCCCACAGCTGCTGTGACAAAGTACCATTGCCTGAATGACTTAAAACCATAGGCATTTACTGATCTCACAATTCTGGAGACTCAGTCTGAAATCAAGGTGTCCACATGCCATGCACCCTCTGAAACCTGTAAGCAAATCATTTTATGCTTCTTGCTAGTTTCTGGCCATTTGCCAGCAATCCCTGGTGTTCCTCAACTTGTAACTGCCTAACCTCTGTCTTAACGATCACATGCCATTTTCCTTGTGTTTCCATGTTTTCACATGGCCATCTTCTTATATGGACACCAGTCATACTGGATTTAGTCCCAGTATGACCCTATCTGAACTAAACACCTGCAAAGACCCTATTTTCAAATAAGGTGACATTTTGAGGTGTTGGGGCTTAGGACTTGAGCATATTTTTTTTTTTTGAAGGATACTGTTTAATAGCATCAATGCATTGTGATGCAAACCACACTCGAGAATGGGCAATTTCTTAGACAGTCTTTACAAACAAGAATGCTAATGTTGATAAAGAGAGTTCCTGAGAAGAAAGTGGAATGTTCCATGTGGAAAGGGCAACCCACTCCAGTATTCTTGCCTGGAAAATCCCAGGGAGAACGGAGCCTGGCAGCCTACAGTCCAAGGGGTCACAAAGAGTCAGGACACATCTCAGTGACTGAGCACATGTTTTGGGAGACTGACTCTGTAGCTCCATAGAAATTGCAGACTTGAAATTAATTCCTGACTATCAGCCATGAATCTGTTATCATTTTTTGCTCTAAACACTAGCTTCTAATTATGCCCCTTTGATGTTTGCACCTCTCAAATAACTTCAAACTAAGTTCATTTCCATTTGTCACACTTTCAACATTGTTAACACAAGCTGAACAAAATTCCGTTCTTTTTGGTCAGATCGTACAGAAGCTTAATAATTTTAAGTTGCTCTTTTCTTCAGTCTTCTCAGCTGGCAGCTTTCCTAGCACTAAAAATCTCACCTTGTACCTCACTGAGTGGGAACAAAGATGTGGCCACCTATGTGGTTTGTGAAGGAACTTCTGACACATTTAATTTCATCTGGAAGCCGAGTATCCGTGTCAGCAACTTGGTTCAGAGTGGCTCCAGGGAAACCTGACTTTTGTCTTTATAGCATTTCCTTGTATTGTTCGCTTTGTTTTTCCATTTCTTTCACAAAACACAACGTGGAAAGAAGCCCACAGTTTTTGCACCTTTTATATAAGCTTTTTGGTGATTAAAACCCTAGGGTGTTGAGTTAGTGGAAATGTTAAAAATGTGTACCTAGAGTACAGTAAGAGCTTTCTCTGTATGCATTTTTCAAAAGAGTTGTGAGTAATGCTGGACTGAACACTTTGGGAAGCCAGGGTCCTCTGATTATAGCCCATGGGGTGACATTGTAAGTTTTCCCAAACTTCGCTGCATTAATGCCTCCATAGCACTTCTGAGTAAGAGAAGAAAGCTCAGCTCTCCTACAGGCCTCAGGAGTATTGGAAATACAGAAAACAGTAGCTATTAAAATATAGCTATGTATTAAGCATCTCTTTTTATTATGATGCTTTGACGTCTTCGGGTCTCCCTGTCACTGGAAGGAACTTGCCTCCCAAAGTTAACTAATTCCTAGAGAAAGCAGATTACTGTCCCACCAGGGTGTGTGCCTTTTATAAGCAAACCAACCAATCTAGAGTCTTTGCCTCGTCTATCCCTCCTCACCCTGGAAGCCACTGTCCCTGGCCCTTATCATCCCAAGACAAGGTATTTGATAAGTAGGGGCAGCCCTGCCAGTGGGGGATGGAACCTGCTGAAATTATTTAAACTGAACAATCCTAAACTCCTCTGGGCTTGCCAGGTGGTACAGTGGTAAAGAATCTGCCTGCCGAGCAGGAGCCACAGGTTCCATCCCTGGGTCGAGAAGATACCCTGGAGAAGGAAATGGCAATCCACTCCAGTATCCTTGCCTGGGAGATCTCATGGAGAGAGGAGCCTGGTGGGCTACATTCCATGGGGTCACAAAGAGTCAGACACAACTTAGCGACTAAACCACCACCACCAAACTCCTCTAAACTGCTTACCCTGCCTTGACCTTTTCTTTCAGCTGAAAACCACAGTACAGGCTCTTGCCCCAGTTTCCCCCCGTGCCTCCTGACTAAACTTGGAACCTCCTTGTATGATCCTGCATGGTGTGCTGCACCTCCTGTTCTAGGGATCTCTGAGCATAAAATCTTCCTCCCATGAAGTGCCTGTGTGTGTCTATACCTGATTAGAACATTTCTCAAGTACATTTTCAAATAAAAGACATTAAGAGTCCCTCAAAAATTGCTCTAATCACTTTGGGGTGTCTTTTACTGCTTATAGCCAACTCCATGACTGGGTCAAGGATGATTTTGACCAGCCTTCCTCAAAAGAAGAAAGAAGTTGCTTCCATACCTTTTGGAAGGTATGGCTATTGTAAATAATGCTGCAGTGAACAAAGGGGTGCATGGATCTTTTTGAATTAGTATTCTCTTTCCTTCAAATACATACCCAGGACTGGAATTGCTGCATCACATGGGAGTTCTATTTTTAATTTTTTAAATTATTTTTAAATTTTTAATTATTTAAAAATATTTTACATTTTTACTCAGCCATAAAAAAAACAGTCTTATCATTTGTGACAACATAGATGGAGCCTAGAGGATATTATGCCAAGTGAAACAAGGCAAATGGAGAAAGACAAATACTGTATGTTATCTTTTATATGTTTAATCCAAAATTCAAAACAAATGAACCAACATAACAAAATAGGAATAGAGTAATAGATACAGAAAACAAACAGATGGTTGACCAAGGGGAGAAGGGAGGGGGAAGAGAGAAATAGGTGAGGGAGGTTAAGAGGTACAAAAATTCCAGTTGCAAAATGAACAAGTCACAAGAATGAAGGGTACAGTGTGGGGAATATAGTCACTAGTTATGTAATGTCTCTCTATATGATGGCATATCATAACTAGACTCATCATGATGACCATTTTGGAAAATATAGAAATATAAAATCACTATATTATGTATGAGGAACTTAATGTTGCAGGCCAATTATAGTTCAAAACCAAACTGATAGAAAAATGATCAGATTTGTGGTTACCAGAGGTAGTGGGTTGGGCTCAGGGGAAATCGGGGAAGGTAATTAAGTGGTGCAAACTTCAGTTATAAGATAAGTAAGAACTAGGAGACAACATGATGAATAGAGTTAACACTGCTGTATGTTGTATATGAAACTTGTCAAGAGAGTAAATATCAAGTGTTCTCATCACATGGAAAATTTTTTTTTCTCTAATTTTGTATCTATATGAGATGATGAATATTCACTAAACTTACTGTGGTCATCATTTCTTGATGTATATAAGTCGAATTATTACACTGTACAACCTTACACTTACATAGTGCTGTAGGTCAACTATCTTTCAATCAAACCAGGAGAAAAAGAAGTAAAAGACTGAATATGTATTTTGAGCCTTGTGCCTGCAGCAGGAAATCACTGAATCTTATTTTGGGGCTATTCTACAATGTGTAGTGTGGCATAGAGAAAGGCCTTTCTGAAATGGAGAGTTTGTGTCCATTTTTCTGGCTGCCGTAGACTTCTTTTGACAGCATTTTCTCCTATTAAAAAAAAATATTGGAGTATAGTTCCTTTAATGTTGTGTTACTTTCTACTGTATAGCAGATAAGCTGTATGTATACATATGTCCCCTTTTTTGGGATTTCCTTCCCATTCAGGTCCCTGGAGAGTACTGAGTAGAGTTCCATGTGCTATACAGGTTCTCATGATCTGTTTTACTGGAATATTTATTACTCAGCCATAAAAAGGAGCAAAACTGTGCCATTTGCAGAGATGTGGACGGACATAGAGACTGTTATACAGAGTGAAATAAGTCAT
This sequence comes from Cervus canadensis, assembly GCF_019320065.1. Lineage (NCBI taxonomy): Eukaryota > Metazoa > Chordata > Mammalia > Artiodactyla > Cervidae > Cervus > Cervus canadensis. The sequence continues at coordinate 72,414,090 of NC_057390.1, forward strand.
AGAAAAACAAATATTGCTTACATGTGGACTCTATAAAATTGGTACAGATGAACCTATTTGCAAAGCAGAAACAGGTGTAGGGAACACATGTATGAACACAAAGGGTGAGATGGGGGTTGGGAGGAGTTAGGAGATTGGGCTTGACGTACATTCCCTTCTGTTTTGCTCTCCCTTTAAACTGTCCACTGGGGGCTGAGACTAGGGTGAAGCCTGCTGGGTACCTGGGGCACACATTTTAAGGAGGTTCTTACTGTCAGGATGAGTCAAAGAAGGATGAGTACCTCTTTAAATATTGCACCCTGGCTGCCTTGCTTGCCTCCTTCTGTTCTCCACCCTGACTCTCACTCCTAGAAGAGTTAAGTGTTTAAAGTCTAGGCTTTGATCTGCTATGTGCTTTTATACTTATATAAATCATCATGTCTAATGTTATCAGAATTATTTAGAAATTATATTAAAACTGGGCATGATTCTTACCCTTTAAGACACATTAGGCTAAAATTAATAGATACTGGATATATTGCTCATCCAAATATAGTCAGTGGGGTTACATCTTTAATATGGATTTTGTGATCATGGCAGTCCAAGCTAGAAAGATGTGTCTTGGCGTCTTTGTGGAAGACATTTTCTGAGTAATAAAATTATACATGGGAAAAGAGTCACCCTTTCTTTATGTTACTAAGTATATGGTTGGTTCATCCCCTTGTTATATGTGGTTTTTGTGGTACTTAAACTGTTTATGTGACGTCTCTTTTACTTGGTAGGCTGCTCAAGGGCAGAAAACATTCTTCACCTCCTCTTTCTCCAGTATCTAGGACATATCAGAAACTAAAAAAAAAAAAAAAAAAATACATGCAGGGAAAATTCTTTATTGAATGAAGTTATTTTTAAAGCATTTTAGAAGAATGTATTTGCCCTCTAAATATACAATTCTGTGAAACTGTGGAGACCATGCACTCTTCTCTATTTTTGAATACAGGGCCGCTACTTACAGGTCCACAGTGTAAGACTCATTTTTCCAATAAAATCCTTGAAGACAAATACATATATTTCCTTCTTTGAGTATGTCTTTCCAATAATCTAACAAAGAAGTGTGAATTTATTGATCTTTACCTTGCCTTGGTGAGGAAAAAAAGAACAATCTACAAAACTACTGTTTTGTGAATATTTAATTCAAAATTATTATGCATTTCACGTCTCATGGTGGATATCAACTCTACACATTGGGTACCTCCCAATTTCCATTGTTAAACTAAATTTCAATCTTTAGGAGTGGTTGATGTGCCATTATGCATATCTTTTGTGTTGTATTTTTCAATTGAGTAGAAAAAAATATACAGTAGGGTAAATGACACCTTCCTAGGATTTCAATGTGATATTTGAACAAAAGGTATGATATTCACAAGATGCAGTGGAGTGTGTGTTTACTTATCTGTGTGAACCTATGACGCTGATGACAGTGGTAATGAAGCACTTTTTGCATGAGCGATTCTTCAGAGGTTCTTCTCATAGCCATGGTAGGAGACTAACTCTTGGAGATCAGAGCGTTCATGCTGACTAAAATTGCATCCTTTTAGCTTCCCTAATGATTTGAATTCTGGCCTGAACACTTCTCCCAGTATCCATCTTGGACTGGCCTCTGAATGCTGCACTCACCTATCCATATGCATTTGTATTAAATTTCTTTGACTCTGTCCAAATGATTACTTTTTAAAAGATAAAATAGCACAGAGACATCTGTCTTTAACTACATAGACAATGTATTTATATTCATGACTTTCTTGCCTTTACGCCTCCTGGTGATTTTTGAAATGTGTCTGCATCTTTCATTTGCAACCATTTATCCATTTGATATATCTTTAGGGATCCTGTCAACCCCTTTCTTCAAAAGATGTTCCTTCCAGAATCAGAAACTCCTTATCCAGACACCCCAAACTGAATGTAATCTGCAGTCCTATGAGAGCATCTTCCCTTCTTCCCTCAGTGTTTCAGCCAGAAGAGTGATTCCTGCACATGTCCCGCCACAAGCTCTCTGATGGATCTTTGACTTCTCCCAGGCACTTTACCTGACCACTTTTCCACCCCCTGTAATTCCTCTGGACCTTTCCTGCTTTCATCTGAGCGTAGGACCCATTACTTTGTATAGAAGTGCTTCTGTGTTTCCTCCAATGCTCTGAGATGCCAAGTGTCTCCTGCTTCGAGGGCTGAGTCTTACATTTATTTTCCCAGGAGTAGGCAACAAAATGCCAAGGCATAGGAGTATGTGTTTGTTGAATTGAAAAGTGTTGCTTTATTTAATTGTGTTGAGCTTACCCTGAACCAAATACAGTGCTTTGGCCCAGTCACAGTTTGTGGACTGGATTTGGCCGGCATTTCGCCCACCTGCTTCACATAAAAGGCAGTACATTGTACATGTTAAAAGGATAAACTCTGGTGTTGTGCTACACAAGCACATATTGGGGCTCTGCCACTCCCTAGCTGAGGGCCTTTGGATAGGTAACTTAACCTCTCTGAACTTCAGTTTCCTGACCAGAATGTGGAGAACAATAGAGTGTATCCACTGTCATTCCTTATTTTATTTCATTAGTATTTAAATTAAAAAAATTACTAATTACAAGATATATTACACTCACACAGTTTCTCCTTTGCATCTGAAATATAGACATCACCATTTCTCAATCTGGGGATTCATTCTATGTTTTTCAGTTGCAAGTCAAGTTATTTCTGGATTCAGAATATCATGACTCCACTTTTTTTTTTTTTTAAGGGAAAGAAAAAAAGCTCACACATTCTTTCCTTTACAGACTTCATAACCAGGCAGGGTCCTCCATTTTTCCTCCAGGCCTCTTCACCTATCTCTTTTACACGTTTCAGAATCTCCTCTTTCTGGAAGCCAGCATCGTTCTGAATAAGGAGATCCTATTAGAGTGGATGAATCTTATGACCCATGCTGGGATCAACTAAAATATAGAAAAAGAACACAGAGATCACAAGGTTTAACCTGGACGAGAAGCCAGTGGTGCAGCTCTAGGCAGAAGGACAGAGTGAGGAGAAGACATTTTTCAGGGCAGTATCCTTCAAGCCATTCCCCATAGTTACGAGTAACTTCTGTCTACTTTCATTTCCTTCTGGCAGAATTTTGGAACTCACTTTGTTAGCTTTCACTATCTCTGATATATTTCTCATGATTTGCAAAAAAGAAAGACAAGCCTTCCTAATTTGGATCTTGGGCAAATTTACTTAAACACTTTCTACCGTAATTTTCTAATCTGTAGAATGAGGATGACAGTCAGAGTACCTCGTTTATAGGATACGAGAATTACATTAGTTAAAGCACATAAAGCATTTTAAAATAGTACCTGAGATGTAACAAGTGTCACTTTGCTATCATTATCACTTGAGCTCACATGTCTAGTCAAGCAAGGTACAAAGTGAATGGGAAGATCTATTTTCTGCTCTTTAAAATTTAGCTATGACCCTGACTACCTTTCCCTGGAATTAAGTCAGATCGTCCCAAGCATCTGTCCTGAAGTCTGTCTTTCATTTAATTACATGTCTTTTTGATTCCCCTCAATTGATTTCTTGACTCCCATTCGTGGACCTCTTGCCCTTGGCTCACAGCACCTTCCATTCAAATACCAGCTAATTAAGCCCAGATATTCCTGAGCCTCACCTTACCTCTCAGCCTAGATCATCCTGTGATAAGGAAGGAGGATTGATGCAAATTGCAACTGACAGTGTGTACTGAAGTGGACATTTATCGACTCCTACTAACTATGCACACTCATTCAGCTAATTACCATTCATGGTTGACACACCCTGGTGACCTCATCTCACAGGTGACGTGATGAGGGGAGAGTTTCAGTTGATGGGAAGTTGTTTCTCTGAAATATTCTACCGTCTCTGTCCTTCCGTATTAATTATCTTAGTCTCATGACAGCAGCCATTCATTTTCCCAAGTAAAGAATATGTATGGCCCAAAGCACACCTTTAAACATTTAATCTGGGTCAAGCCTAGTTGCCTTTAGTGGGACAGTATTCAGTGTATGCATTCCTTGCCCGGAGGATGTACGAGGATTGTGGGAGCAGAGACTGGATGCAGGAAGGGTGTGGGCATGCTTTGCAGGCTGGAGAAATTTGTCCAAATGAAATCCGCTAGCAGTATCCAGGAGGGATGTCAGTTGACAATGAGCTAGTATAAAGTGACCAGGAAGAGGGGGCAGACTGAGAACCAGCCAGGATTCCCTTAGGTTCTAGAAGCTGCTAAGTGTTTTGATAGCCTCACTCAGGATGGGAAGAAAGTTGGCAAGGACAGGGAGCTATTTCATTCTCTTCTCTTGGTCTTACCCATCGGTCTTCATGTAATAATGCAAATGACTTCACCAAACACAGTATTAGATTCTTTGATAAAAATGAGTAAACATTTTTCTAAACTTTTGGTAAGTTGAATCACTGCTTTGCCCATCTGATGAATTTATATATACTTTCTCGCTCACAGAACACACACTCATGGTAGAATATACTGGAGTTCAGTTCTGTGGTAGACTATGGCCAGGCCTTTTACAGGAATTGCCTTATATTAGGACCACTTTAAGCCCATAGTTAGAGCATCTTTGTGTACCTTAGAAAAAGAGTGGACCCAACCTGAACCAGGGGAAGCCTGGAGGCTTGTGGAGAAGAGCACAGACTGGACCCCAGCCTATTCAGCCATCATCTGCATGCACTGGGCAGGGCCTAGTCCACACAGCCAGTGTGGATGCCCTGATTACCAGGTACAATGTGAGCTCACTCCTCCCCAGCCCAGTGGTATAAGAATCAGCCAGTTAGTTGCTCTGGGTTCCACATTGGATGGATTACTGCAGGTGGAGCTTGTCTATCTTTATGGCTTGGAAAGTATATTGAATTTGGAAAAAAAAAATTGGCAGAATCTGAATCATTATCTCTGCCCATTTTCCTCAAACCTAGATCAGTCCTTTGTTCTCCTTGAGCTCTGGGAATCATCATCAATCTCTCTGAAACAGTCTCTCTCTGTCCTGTCTTCCCTTGCATAGTAAACTCCCAGACTCATAGCTCCTTCTGTGCTGAAGGGTGCCTGGGCCCGAGCTCTAATCTAGCTCTACCTCTAAAACACAGTTGATTTGTGGGATAAATGCTTTGCCATCTCTGAACTTTATTTTTCTTATTTGTAAAATGGGATAGTATAAAGATCCAAAGAGATTTAGTGTGAAAATACTGCGGCAACTGAAAGGACAATGCAAACAAATACTGATCCATAAAGAGTTAATTTAGCCTAAAGTTAAAATGGAACAATTTACTCACTCACTTTTCTCTCATTCTTCCACACAGTTTGGACATCTATTAAGTACTGAAGAAATATATCATTTTCAACTGTCTGAATCCATATGCAGTTGATTTCCAAGTTTAATTGTATTTGAATGAGGAATCAATACATATAACTGCACCAACATTACTGTGCTGAAAATCTGTGCATGTCTCCGATGCTTTCATAATATATTTCAATTTTCCCATTACTTTTCCATTATTATTCCGTATTTTTGAAAGGATTCTGTGAACACTGCAAAGTATCGTAAATCCCAAATGAATAGTAAGGACTATTGGTGTCGATTTCAAGCTGAATTTGTTACAATGTTCTTCAGCTCCTCCTGGTTCTAGCCTGTCTCTATAACAGGGACACCAACAATTCTTCCTGAAACATCTGTTCCATCATGTTCCTTCCCGGATAAAAGGGCGTTCCTCTTCCCCAGCTTGTATTATTGGGAATGACAGCCAGAGCTCTTCACGGTTTGGCTACATCCTTTCTTTCCATACTGTCGCTCTCTGTTTTAGAATATACCCTTTTCCTGCCAGGCTGAGCATCTAAAAATCCCACACAGGAGGAGATTCTTTTCTTTTCTTTTTTTAATTGGAGGATAATTGCTTTACAATGTTGTGTTGGTTTCTGCCATACAACCAGTGAAAGTCACTCAGTCGAGTCTAACTCTTTGCAAGCAGATTCTTTACCAGTTGAACCACCAGAGTAGCCCAAGGCTACCACTGGATAGCCCATCCCTTCTCCAGGGCATCTTCACAACCCAGGAATTGAACTGGTGTCTCCTGCATTGCAGGCAGATTCTTTACCAGCTGAGTACCAGGAAAGCCTTAACGATAATGAGATTCAGCCATAAATATATATCTCCCCTTTCTCTTAAGCCTTCCTCCTGTGCCTCCACCCCACCCATCCAGGTCATCACAGAGCACCAGACTGGGCTCCCTGTGTTATGGAGCAACTTCCCACTAGCTGGCTATTTTACACATGGTACTGTATGTATGTCAGCGTTACTTTCTCAATTTTCTCTACCCTCTCCTCCCCTCACAAGTCTGTCCTCTACATCTGTGTCTCCATTGCTTCCCTGCAAATAGGTTCATCAGTACTAATTTTCTAGATTCCATATATATGCATTCATATATGACATTTGTTTTTCTCTTTCTAACTTACTTCACTCTGTATAACAGGCTCTAGGTTCATCTACTAATACCTCACTACAACTGACTCAAATTCATTCTTTTTTTATGACAGTAATATTTTGTTGTATATATGTGCCACATCTTATTTATCCATTCATCTGTCAATGGACATCTAGGTTGCTTCCATGTCCTGGCTATTGCCAATAGTGCTGCAATGAACATTGGAGTACATGTGTCTTTTTGAATTGTGGTTTTCTCAGGGTATATGCCCAATAGTGAGATTTCTGGGTCATATGGTATTTTTATGGCTAGTTTTTTAAGGAAGGGGATTATTTTCAGTGGAGTCTTTGATCATCCTGACTTTACTGAGAATGCCTATATTTCATTTTTTTCCACAACCAGTCTGATCCACTGCATAGAGTCCAACTCAACCCCAAACTCCTTCTCAAGACTAAAGACCTTTGAGGTTGCTCAAGTTGTAGTGAACTCTGTCCTTGGTAAAACTTGGTCTTTGGAACACACTGCCTACGAAACCTTTTGATTTCTGGGATGACACTGCCTTTGAGATAATGGTGTCATCAATGCCAAGGGCAGGTCCAGATGGACCCTCAGGCCATGCTGGAGCCTCCTTCCTTCACCCTGAGTCCACTTCTCCATTTCCTAACTAGTGTAACACCACTGTGATTAGAATCCAGCCCACCAATAAAATGATAATTTATCACCTGCTAGTTGTAAGAGATTCAAGAGCAAAAAGAAAACACTGTGCAGATATGATAGCCAAGGTCAAGGTAGCAATGAGGGAAACAAGACATGTAACCAAGTGTTAAAAAAAGAATGGTAGCAAAACTAGAGAAAACTGCAATTGTTGTGACACTAAATTAGTCTGCTGGAAAAAAAAATTCAAGGAGTACATGCATTTAAAGACTGGTATATTCACTTTAAGTTATCTAATAAGAGAATGAATTATATTCTAGGGGGAAATTTTGACTACTATCAGAACATATGATCTAGTCTGATAAGATCCTTAGTATTTAGAAGTTGTATCAATGGGATCCTGCTTAGTGCCTATTAATGCCAGTTTTGAGACAAGGCAAATGTTTAGATCCTCTTTGTTGGGCAATTGATGTGAATGCCTAGCCAGCACCATTTCCCCCAGTAAAAGAATACACATTTTCTTTGCTGAGCTGTTTATCCTCACTCTCTGATCATGTTATTGAGGGAGATGACTTAACCTCTGATCTCAGGGGTGAACTTGTGACCCAACTCAGCCAATCAGTGTCTTCCAGTTCCTCTGAGCACAGTGATTGGTTGAGTGAAGGCAGGGCATCCTGAACATTGGGCCAAGGGGGCTCAGCATCAAGAAATATACTTTGAACTTTGAAGAGATACACTTGTCTTGTATCATCAGTTAAGTTGCTACCAGTGAAATAGAACCAGTAGGATGGATAGACAGATAGCTATAGAGGACTTTCAATAAATTGACCTACATGGTTGTGGGGGGTGACAAGTCCAAAATCTGTAGAACAGGTGGGAGGCTGGAAACTCAAACATAAGCTACTGTTGTAGTGCAGAGTCAGAATTTCTTCTGACTTGAGAACATCTTAATTTTGCTCTTGGGGTCCTTCAACTGCTTGGAAGGGTCCCACACACATTATTGAGGATTATGTCCTTGAAACTGTCCCTTTAAAATAAATTGACTATAGATATTAACTGTATCTTTCCTTGGACTTGCTTTTTAGATATCAACTATGTGGTCATCTTCCAAACTTCTGAAAAGAAAAAAGAATGTAGGAGCCTTTTTATATAACAAGTTAGTGCCAAGATTCCTTATGATTTCAAACCCTTTGCAGTTACATTCTTTAAAATCTGTTTAAAAAAAATTCTCTGCATGGAGCTTCCAATGACTCTCTTTTATGTAGAATTTTCTGTGACTAACAGGGACTACTTGTCATCTAAATAGTCTAAGGGCTTCCCTGGTGGCTCAGTGGTAAAGAATCTGCCTTGCCTGTCAATGCAGGAGATGCAGGTTCAATCCCTGGGTTGGAAAGATTCCCTGGAGAAGGAAATGGCAATCCACTCCAGTATTTTTGTCTGGAAAACCCCATGGACAGAGGAGCTTGGTGGGCTACAGTCCATGGGTGTCAAAAGAGTTGGACAGGAAAGTGAAAGGGTTAGTTGCTCAGTCATGTCCAACTCTTTGAGACCTAAACAACAAATGTTCTAATGCAGAGCACCCCCTAGCATTAACATAGAGTGTGGTAAATATTTTTGTGTGTGTGAGGCTCCTGTCTGTATCAAGAATTTGTGTCACTCCAGTCAGCGTGTCAGCACCATTCTTGTGGGCCAGTCTCTCACAGACCTATGAAAGGAATACTGAGCCCACAAATAGGAATGGTTTCTTTGCCAAGTGACCTTTCTGGGACTAGGGTTCAAACATGGAACCTGGAATGACCCTGTATCCTCTAACCCCTGAACACATCTGTGCAACTGGTTGACCCCATGTGGTGAGAGGTGGGTGGGAAGAAGATGGTGGAATGATCTAAAGGGGAGATCCAGAGACTGGGGCCCCATGGGTCGGGTCTGGATTCAGGTTCTCTACTCCAGCCCACTCTGGCTAACCATAGGCACCAGAATGTGGCCAGAATCACAATCAGAAAATTTCAAGAAAGGAGCTTCATGGCACCAGGTTCCCTGAGGCAAGGGCCCTGCTTGCCTAGGTCTGAGGGGAATACTGCTCTGATGTCCACCTTTATTTTTTTCCTTTTCCCTTCTGTCAGTTCACATGATGGTTGGAGCCAGATCTCATTTCTTTTTTTACTTTAATTCTACTCTCTCCCAGAATAGTAAATCTATTTCTGTAAACTCTATATTTTTAAAAACCACTCTTCATTCTCCAACACTACTCTCTCTCAACACACATGCTTGTGCGCGCACACACACACACACATACATACACACAACTGAATAGCATTCTTGTTAGAATAACTAAATTCAGAGATGAATAGAGAGGATTAAGTATAGTGCTCATCCTATATTCTGCTCTTACAGTAATTGATATAACATCAGTGAGATTTTACTGGCAAAATTGATTCAAATCAAACCAGAAAAATTCAGCCTCAAGAACTGAAAATGAGCTAAAAGATGGTAAGCAAAGAATAATAATATGTGGCAATGTCTTCAAATTACTCATATTTTAGGTTTTAAATAATTTGAAGTTGCAAAAATGTGCTTAACAAGGGTGAATTTTTTAAAATTGTAATGTCTTTATTAATGATCAGAGAGCAGCACTGAAAGCATGATAATGTCTTTTTCAGTGATTCAGTTGGAAGGCATTAAAAATATTTGGGAAGACATGCAAATTATACAAATAGAGCTGTAGAGTCTGTAAATATGAATGGAAGGGGGAAATAGATGTTTCATAAATATATGAAACAGTTGTGTCTATAGGAAAATATAATTGAAAGCAAAAGGATCCTCAGATAGCATACAGGTCCTGTGACACCTTCTTCTAGCTTAATGTCCCATAAGACTTGGGGTGAGTGACATGTGGTATTCCAAGTGAATTGTCAGAAGTATCAGTCAATTAATAAAACTGTACTATAATTGCTTTTCCTATTTTTATAGTGTGGCTGTTTACTAATCTTTGGAAAAAATATTTTCATTTCTAACTGGGTTAGGCATGTTTTATTTTTTTTATTTTATTTTTTTTTTCTAGAAAGTGTTTTTATTGCAGTCTCTTCAGGAGGTTACAACAGCTGCAAACCTCAGGATTATACAAAGCACTTTTTACAACCTCAGATGAAGGAGAAGTCAACACTCGTGACAGCCACAGGCTTCCATGGCCTGTACATGATCATGGGCTTTGCTTTCATAGTCATCCTGTTTCTTTTTTTTTTTTTTTTTTCCAGTGGGTTTTGTCATACATTGATATGAATCAGCCATGGATTTACATGTATTCCCAATCCCGATCCCCCCTCCCACCTCCCTCTCCACCCGATTCCTCTGGGTCTTCCCAGTGCACCAGGCCCGAGCACTTGTCTCATGCATCCCACCTGGGCTGGTGATCTGTTTCACCATAGATAGTATACATGCTGTTCTTTTGAAATATCCCACCCTCACATTCTCCCACAGAGTTCAAAAGTCTGTTCTGTATTTCTGTGTCTCTTTTTTCTGTTTTGCATATAGGGTTATCGTTACCATCTTTCTAAATTCCATATATATGTGTTAGTATGCTGTAATGTTCTTTATTTTTCTGGCTTACTTCACTCTGTATAATGGGCTCCAGTTTCATCCATCTCATTAGAACTGATTCAAATGAATTCTTTTTAATGCTGAGTAATATTCCATGGTGTATATGTACCACAGCTTCCTTATCCATTCGTCTGCTGATGGGCATCTAGGTTGCTTCCATGTCCTGGCTATTATAAACAGTGCTGCGATGAACATTGGGGTGCACGTGTCTCTTTCAGATCTGGTTTCCTCAGTGTGTATGCCCAGAAGTGGGATTGCTGGGTCATATGGCAGTTCTATTTCCAGTTTTTTAAGGAATCTCCACACTGTTCTCCATAGCGGCTGTACTAGTTTGCATTCCCACCAACAGTGAAAGAGGGTTCCCTTTTCTCCACACCCTCTCCAGCATTTATTGCTTGTAGACTTTTGGATAGCAGCCATCCTGACTGGCGTGTAATGGTACCTCATTGTGGTTTTGATTTGCATTTCTCTGATAATGAGTGATGTTGAGCATCTTTTCATGTGTTTGTTAGCCATCTGTATGTCTTCTTTGGAGAAATGTCTGTTTAGTTCTTTGGCCCATTTTTTTGATTGGGTCATTTATTTTTCTGGAATTGAGCTGCAGGAGTTGCTTGTATATTTTTGAGATTAATCCTTTGTCTGTTTCTTCATTTGCTATTATTTTCTCCCAATCTGAGGGCTGTCTTTTCACCTTACTTATAGTTTCCTTTGTAGTGCAAAAGCTTTTAAGTTTCATTAGGTGCCATTTGTTTAGTTTTGCTTTTATTTCCAATATTCTGGGAGGTGGGTCATAGAGGATCTTGCTGTGATTTATGTCGGAGAGTGTTTTGCCTATGTTCTCCTCTAGGAGTTTTATAGTTTCTGGTCTTACATTTAGATCTTTAATCCATTTTGAGTTTATTTTTGTGTATGGTGTTAGAAAGTGTTCTAGTTTCATTCTTTTGCAAGTGGTTGACCAGTTTTCCCAGCACCACTTGTTAAAGAGGTTGTCTTTTTTCCATTGTATATCCTTGCCTCCTTTGTCAAAGATAAGGTGTCCATAGGTTTGTGGATTTATCTCTGGGCTTTCTATTCTGTTCCATTGATCTATATTTCTGTCTTTGTGCCAGTACCATACTGTCTTGATGACTGTGGCTTTGTAGTAGAGTCTGAAGTCAGGCAGGTTGATTCCTCCAGTTCCATTCTTCTTTCTCAAGATTACTTTGGCTATTCGAGGTTTTTTGTATTTCTATACAAATTGTGAAATTCTTTGGTCTAGTTCTGTGAAAAATACCGTTGGTAGCTTGATAGGGATTGCATTGAATCTATAGATTGCTTTGGGTAGAATAGCCATTTTGACAATATTGATTCTTCCAATCCATGAACACGGTATGTTTCTCCATCTGTTTGTGTCCTCTTTGATTTCTTTCATCAGTGTTTTATAGTTTTCTATGTATAGGTCTTTTGTTTCTTTAGGTAGATATACTCCTAAGTATTTTATTCTTTTTGTTGCAATGGTGAATGGTATTGTTTCCTTAATTTCTCTTTCTGTTTTTTCATTGTTAGTATATAGGAATGCAAGGGATTTCTGTGTGTTAATTTTATATCCTGCAACTTTACTATATTCATTGATTAGCTCTAGTAATTTTCTGGTAGAGTCTTTAGGGTTTTCTATGTAGAGGATCATGTCATCTGCAAACAGTGAGAGTTTCACTTCTTTTCCTATCTGGATTCCTTTTACTTCTTTTTCTGCTCTGATTGCTGTGGCCAAAACTTCCAACACTATGTTGAATAGTAGTGGTGAGAGTGGGCACCCTTGTCTTGTTCCTGATTTCAGGGGAAATGCTTTCAATTTTTCACCATTGAGGGTGATGCTTGCTGTGGGTTTGTCATATATAGCTTTTATTATGTTGAGGTTGTTCCTTCTATTCCTGCTTTTTGGAGAGTTTTAATCATAAAGAGTGTTTGAATTTTGTCAAAGGCTTTCTCTGCATCTATTGAATAATCATATGGTTTTATCTTCAATTTGTTAATGTGGTGTATTACATTGATTGATTTGCGGATATTAAAGAATCCTTGCATTCCTGGGATAAGCCCACTTGGTCATGGTGTATGATTTTTTTAATATGTTGTTGGATTCTGTTTGCTAGAATTTTGTTAAGGATTTTTGCATCTATGTTCATCAGTGATATTGGCCTGTAGTTTTCTTTTTTTGTGGCATCTTTGTCTGGTTTTGGAATTAGGGTGATGGTGGCCTCATAGAATGAGTTTGGAAGCTTACCTTCATCTGCAATTTTCTGGAAGAGTTTGAGTAAGATAGGTGTTAGCTCTTCTCTAAATTTTTGGTAGAATTCAGCTGTGAAGCCATCTGGTCCTGGGCTTTTGTTTGCTGGAAGATTTTTGATTACAGTTTCGATTTCCTTGCTTGTGATGGGTCTGTTAAGATCTTCTATTTCTTCCTGGTTCAGTTTTGGAAAGTTATACTTTTCTAAGAATTTGTCCATTTCATCCAAGTTGTCCATTTTATTGGCATAGAGCTGCTGGTAGTAGTCTCTTATGATCCTTTGTATTTCAGTGTTGTCTGTTGTGATCTCTCCATTTTCATTTCTAATTTTGTTAATTTGGTTCTTCTCTCTTTGTTTCTTAATGAGTCTTGCTAATGGTTTGTCAATTTTGTTTATTTTTTCAAAAAACCAGCTTTTAGCTTTGTTGATTTTTGCTATGGTCTCTTTAGTTTCTTTTGCATTTATTTCTGCCCTGATTTTTAAGATTTCTTTCCTTCTGCTAACCCTGGGGTTCTTCATTTCTTCCTTCTCTAATTGCTTTAGGTGTAGAGTTAGGTTATTTATTTGGCTTTTTTCTTGTTTCTTGATGTAAGCCTGTAATGCTATGAACCTTCCCCTTAGCACTGCTTTTACAGTGTCCCATAGGTTTTGGGTTGTTGTGTTTTCATTTTCATTCATTTCTATACATATTTTGATTTCTTTTTTGATTTCTTCTATGATTTGTTGGTTATTCAGAAGCGTGTTATTTAGCCTCCATATGTTTGAATTTTTAACAATTTTTTTCCTGTAATTGAGATCTAATCTTACTGCACTGTGGTCAGAAAAGATGACTGGAATGATTTCAATTTTTTTGAATTTTCCAAGACCAGATTTATGGCCCAGGATGTGATCTATTCTGGAGAAGGTTCCGTGTGCACTTGAGAAAAAGGTGAAGTTGATTGTTTTGGGGTGAAATGTCCTATAGATATCAATTAGGTCTAGCTGGTCCATTGTGTCATTTAAGGTTTGTGTTTCCTTGTTAATTTTCTGTTTAGTTGATCTATCCATAGTTGTGAGTGGGGTATTAAAGTCTCCCACTATTATTGTGTTACTATTAATTTCCTCTTTCATACTCGTTAGTGTTTGCCGTACATATTGCGGTGCTCCTATGTTGGGTGCATATATATTTATAATTGTTATATCTTCTTCTTGGATTGATCCTTTGATCATTATGTAGTGTCCTTCTTTGTCTCTTTTCACATCCTTTATTTGAAAGTCTATTTTATCTGATATGAGTATTGCGACTCCTGCTTTCTTTTGGTCTCCGTTTGCATGAAATATTTTTTCCAGCCCTTCACTTTTAGTCTGTATGTGTCTCTTGTTTTGAGGTGGGTCTCTTGTAGACAGCATATATAGGGGTCTTGTTTTTGTATCCATTCAGCCAATCTTTGTCTTTTGGTTGGGGCATTCAACCCATTTACATTTAAGGTAATTATTGATAGGTGTGGTCCCGTTGCCATTTACTTTGTTGTTTTGGGTTCACGTTTATACAACCTTTCTGCATTTCCTGTCTAGAGAAGATCCTTTAGCAGTTGTTGAAGAGCTGGTTTGGTGGTGCTGAATTCTCTCAGCTTTTGCTTATCTGTAAAGCTTTTGAATTCTCCTTCATATCTGAATGAGATCCTTGCTGGATACAGTAATCTAGGTTGTAGGTTATTCTCTTTCATTACTTTCAGTACGTCCTGCCATTCCCTCTGGCCTGGAGGGTTTCTATTGATAGATCAGCTGTTATCCTTATGGGGATCCCTTTGTGTGTTATTTGTTGTTTTTCCCTTGCTGCTTTTAATATTTGTTCTTTGTGTTTGATCTTTGTTAATTTGATTAATATGTGTCTTGGGGTGTTTCGCCTTGGGTTTATCCTGTTTGGGACTCTCTGGGTTTCTTGGACTTGGGTGGCTATTTCCTTCCCCATTTTAGGGAAGTTTTCAGCTATTATCTCCTCGAGTATTTTCTCATGGCCTTTCTTTTTGTCTTCTTCTTCTGGGACTCCTATGATTCGAATGTTGGGGCGTTTCACAGTGTCCCAGAGGTCCCTGAGGTTGTCCTCATTTCTTTTGATCCTTTTTTCTTTTTTCCTCTCTGATTCATTTATTTCCACCATTTTATCTTCTACCTCACTTATCCTATCTTCTGCCTCCGTTATTCTACTCTTGGTTCCCTCCAAAGTGTTTTTGATCTCATTCATTGCATTATTCATTTTTAATTGACTCTTTTTTATTTCTTCTAGGTCTTTATTAAACAGTTCTTGAATCTTTTCAATCTTTGTTTCCAGGCTATTTATCTGTAACTCCATTTTGTTTTCAAGATTTTGGATCATTTTTATTATCATTATTCTAAATTCTTTTTCAGGTAGATTCCCTATCTCCTCCTCTTTTGTTTGACTTGGTGGGCATTTTTCATGTTCCTTTACCTGTTGGGTATTTCTTTGCCTTTTCATCTTGTTTAGATTTCTGTATCTGGAGTGGGCTTTCTGTATTCTGGAGGTCTGTGGTTCCTTTTTGTTGTGGAGGATTAACCCAGTGGGTGGGGTTAGACGATTGGCTTGTCAAGATTTCCTGGTTAGGGAAGCATGCGTCAGTGTTCTGGTGCGTGGAACTTGATTTCTTCTCTTTGGAGAGCAATGGAGTGCCCAGTAATGAGTTTTGAGATGGGTCTATGTGTTAGGTGTGACCTTGGGCAGCCTGTATGTTGACGTTCAGGGCTATGTTCCTGCGTTGCTGGAGAATTTGCGTGGTATGTCTTGCTCTAAAACTTATTGGCTCTTGGGTGGTGGTTGGTTTCAGTGTAGGTATGGAGGCTTTTGGACAGTCACTTATTACTTAAAGTTCCATGTAGTCAGGAGTTTTCTGGTGTTCTCAGGTTTTGGGCTTAAGTCTCCTGCCTCTGGATTTCAGTTTTATTCTTCCTGTAGTCTCAGGACTTCTCCAACTATACAGCACTGATAAGAAAACTTCTAGGTTAATGGCGAAAAGATTCTCCCCGTTAGGGACACCCAGAGAGGTTCACAGAGTTACATGAAGAAGAGGAGAGGGAGGAGGGAGATAGAGATGAGCAGGAGGAGAAAAAGGGGGACTCAAGAGGAGAGAGACAGATCTACGCAGCTGTCTGTTCCCAGAGTGTTCTCCGTAGCCCAGTCACCTACAAAGATTCACAGAATTGGATTGGGAAGAGAAGGGGAAAGGAGGAAATAGAGGTGTTCTGAGGTAGAAAACAGAGAGTCAAGATTGGGAGAGAATAATCTTCAGTTTAAAAATAGGGCTTCTCTTCTTTTTTTTTTTGTAAGGTTATAGTGTATTGAAAATGAAAATTAAGGAGTAGTAGAGGAGTACTAGAGGACTTTAAAAGAAATAAGAGAAAAAGAAAAATAGAAAATAGAAGAGAAAAAGGACAGAAAAAAAAAGAAGAAGAAAAAAAAGAAAAAGAAAAAAAAAAGAAAGAAAAAAAAATTTTTTTTTTCCCCTAATTAAAAAAATCGTAAAAATCTATGGAAATGAAAGTTAAGGAGTAATGGGGGAGTAATAGGGGATTTTAAAGGAAAATAAAAGAGAAAAAATAAAAAAAGAAAAAAAAAAGAAAAAAGTAAAATTATATCTAGGAGTTTCTCTGGAGCTGTTGCGGTCAGTGTGGGTTCGGCTCAGTTTCAGATAGCTCCTCGTTCCAGCTTACGCTTCTCGATATCTACAGGCCCCTCCGGTGTAGTCAGCGTTTCCTAGAGGGATTTTAATCTGTTGCACCAGTCCCTTCTGAGGCGGTTCCCTTTGTTTATTTGGCTTCTGTTTGCCGGTCTCTTCAGAGCCTCATTTCCGCCCTGACACAGGCGGGCGGAGGTGGACTCTTATTCAGGTAGCTAGTTCCGTCGCTCTGCGGGGAGGGGCTTGCGCTGCAGGGAGAGGCTGGCGCCGTGGGGACAGGCTTGCGCCGCGGGGATGGGCTGGCGCTGCGGGGCGGGGCTGACGCTGCGGGGAGGGGCTGGCCCTGCGGGGGCGGGCTGGCGCTGCCGGGAGGGGCTGACGCTGCTTTCTCCGTCTGCGCTGCTCAGGCTCCGGCTGTTCTACATGGAGCGCGCCCCGCGCTGCGCGAGGCTCCAGCCCTCGGGTGTTCCACAAAAGCGTGGAGCGAAAAGCTGCGCCTGCTGTCTGTGCCTTCCCCGTCAGAGCGGTCCAGGCAGCCAGGGGCTTGGTGGGCGCACTCTCCCCAGGTGTGGCGCGCCCACTCCCTTCCGCGGACCCAGTCTCAGTTTCTGCTGGCGCCAGTCGGGTGCACGCGCCTTCCGCCCTCCGCGTCCCCAGCCCCAGTCCCCGCCCGCGCCGGTCGGGTGCCTGCGCCCTGTGTCTCGCCGCGACCTTCCCCTCCCCCCTGCCTCCTGCCTCCGGCGGGGCTGGGCCGGTCCGCAGCCTGCGAGCTCTTCTCTGGATTTTCTCGGTCTCTTTGTTCTGCGAACGGCCGGCAGTGTGTTCCGGCCGGTTAATTTACTCTCTCTCTTTTGGTCTCCCACAGTTCAAGTTGGCAACTCACAGAAGCTCCCTCCGATTGTCCTCAGGGCACTCAGGCCCAGACGCTACCCCAAGCAATGCCGCCTAAGAGTTCCCGGGACGGATCTCCGTCCTTAGCTCTTATGTCTCACTTTTTATCTTTTATATTTTGTCCTACCTCCTTTCGAAGACAATGGGCTGCTTTCCTGGGCGCCTGATGACCTCAGCTAGCGATCAGAAGTTGTTTTGCGAAGTTTGCTCTGCGTTCAGTTATTCTTTTGACGAATTTGTAGGAGAGAAAGTGGTCTCCCTGTCCTACTCCTCCGCCATCTTGGCTCCTCCCGGTTAGGCATGTTTTAGAATCACCAGGTTGTACAGCTTCCAGAGTTCCATCTACATAATCTTTTCAGCATCCATGTAAATGGCACCTCTTGGAGTTGTGCAGTGGATGCCCTGCGAGATTTTAGATAAAATGCCCTGCCTTGATTTTAGATAAAGTGTGCACTGTCGTTTCAGGGTGCTCCCTAATGCCCAGTGATATATGAATGACCCTACAGCATCTAGAGTGTACAAAGTGTCCAATTATATTATGTCAGTCATTTACTATGGATGATATAAATATTCAAATGCTTTCAGACCATAATCTGAATGATTTACATATTGACTGTCTTTCTGGAAGGACTGAACAATGTTCTATATATATATATATCTCTCCTGTGTTACTCTCTGCAGGTCTCATTGGCTTGTAGAATTTTAAAACATGATTTCTGCTTATATATTTAATTAGGTTTCATATTCTTGTCAACTTTGAATCAATTCACAGTGATTCCCAGCCAGAAAGGAGGAAGCCTCATTGTAATCTGTACCAGGTTCAGTTCAGTTCAGTTTAGTTCACTCAGTCGTGACTCTTTGCAACCCCATGAATCGCAGCACGCCAGTCCTCCCTGTCCATCATCAGCTCCCGGAGTTTACTCAAACTCAGGCCCATAGAGTTGGTGATGCCATCCAGCCATCTCATCCTCTGTTGTCCCCTTCTCCTCCTGCCCCCAATCCCTCCAAGCATCAGGGTCTTTTCCAGAGTCAACTCTTCGCATGAGGTGGCCACAGTATTGGAGTTTCAGCTTCAGCATCAGTCCTTCCAATGAACACCCAAGACTGATCTCCTTCAGGATGGACTGGTTGGATCTCCTTGCAGTCCAAGGGACTCTCAAGAGTCTTCTCCAACACCACAGTTCAAAAGCATCAATTCTTCCACACTCAACTTTCTTCACAGTCCAACTCTCACATCCATACATGACCACTGGAAAAACCATAGCCTTGACTAGATGGACCTTTGTTGGCAAAGTAATGTCTCTGCTTTTTAATATGCTATCCAGGTTAGGGTCTCCCAAACCTATTGCCAGGGTTGGTACAAGGTCCCCTTGAGGGAGCTCTGGAATTTTCAAGTTTGGACAAAATCCCCATTTTTAGCAAGCATAGAATATTTATCTTCTGCTATGAGTATACTTTTATTGAATGTTTACTTTAGTGATATTTTTAAACTAGATATTCAATAATCATTCTTATGAAACTTCTGTTTTCACATGTATCAATGAAACTTATTTACTAAATATATATTATTTTCTTCTACATTATATTTCTCCTTTCTGATAAGAGTCCTGAGGTTAGTTCATGGAAAATTGGATTGAAATATGCCTAGAACTTGGAGCTGTTTTTGGAGGATTCAGCTAATAACATGCACACATAAACAGCCTTGATCCATACTATTATTGTGTTTAGAGGAGGCTGAGTGAATCAACAAGGACAGCCTGCATGAAGCTTAGAAAATTGATGTGAGAACCTAGAATTATCTGCATTCCCCTCTTATTACTCTAAGAGGGAGGCACCTGCATGCCTCTCTGGTTCCACAGGCAGCTCTGTAGAGTCCAGTGGAGATGGATCCAGTGGAGATGGAGATGAATCAGAAGTCAATGCTGTTTTCATCCAAATTAGCCTCCATTTCTCTTGCCAGAAGTCTGAGCATTTTCTGACTTTCCTTGTTCCTATATATTAAAAGAACAGTGAGAATATATACTGACAGGACAGTGAGAACATTTGGACTTGCTTAAGAGTTTTTTTTCTTATTAATTAATGATACAGCATCAGTGTTCCATATCAGTTGATTGTGATTTTAGTTAATTGACTCATGTCTTGAGGTTCAATCATCTCTAGGTCCCTGGATAAGATAAGGTATCTAGGAGGCTCTGAAAGTATAAGTATGCCCCACACTTATTCCATGCATCTTTCCTGCCTGAATATTCAGGGATCTCCTTGTTGGCCTCGTCTATGACCAATTATTACAACAGAAAGGGGAGAGAGAGAGAGAGAGAGAGAGTGTGTGTGTGTGTGTGTGTGTGTGTTGGAGGAGGTCATCAAGAAGACACAACTGCCAGTTGATCTGTGACCTAGACCCAAGCAATCAGAAGTTTCTTACCCTATTGCCTGTTCTTAGAATGTACATTCTGCCCACTATTCTCAAACTAGGAGCTGTTTCAAGGAGGCGGCCTTGAGAAAGTAAGGTGCTATTTAGACCATCTGGACTAAAATATGACTAAAGCCAGTTCAGGCCTATTTATAAACTTTTAAGATTCTAGTGGGCAGGTGTGGGAATTTACTCATCTTGCAGCCACCAACGACAAGCCTTGTGTATAAGTATCCTTGAGTGTTAAGTCTGCCACCTACCAATCTGGAGTATTCTGCCTCTTTGTTTGATCTCTCCCTGACTGTTCCTTTGGTCCCTGACAGTTGAGCTCTTCTGAAGGGATTAACCTGATGGCTTGGACAATGGGAAACTGAGTGATGGATAAATAATGAATAAGTCTTTGTGGGGCAGGATACGTGGAAGACATTTGAGTTCCTCGGCAAGAGCTTGAGGGAGTCCTCACTGTTTTCACATCCTGGCTTACAAGGTTCTGATAACCCCTGACAATCAGGAAACTGATGCCCTAGCCTGGGTATAAACTCTAGAAACTTACCCTTTGGTAGATACAACAGATTGGGTACATAGGAAAAATAGCTACCATAGCTCTGGGTGGGGGTAATGCATAGCCAAAAATTCTGGTTGTCCTTGGAATGCAGCGATGGTTAATGCAATAAGAGTATGTCCTGTGTGTTCTAAAGAATGCCAAGGCAACTGCCTAAAGAACCTGGGACCATTCACTAGAATTCTCAGTAGCTGAGGGACTGACAAATTGATTATACTGGCTCCCTCTCTCTGAGTGAGAGTTCTAAATATGTCTTTGCTTATATGGCCACTGTGTCTGGTCTAAACTAAGCTTTCCCCTACCGCCATGCAAGCCAGGCTGCCATCATTATGGAGATTAGAAAAGCTAAGTACTGTGTACAGATACCATCATTATAGGCAGAGATTGAGGATCATATTCCAAAGGTGTAAGACTAGACAAAAGAATATGCCATTGAGTAGAGGTTGCATGTCTTCTATAACCCATAGGCAGCAAGACTGGAAGAAAAAAAACGAAATATTAAAATATCAGATTAAATCCCTAACAGGTAAAACCACCTTGGCCGGTGGGCTGGAGTACTGTTTCAGGCTTTAGTACATTCAACGATCAATTGGTAGGGCCGGTTGCTCCACACATTAGACTGGGAACCCCTGTCGAGACATTCAGCAGCATAAAGGTATGGAAATTGTGGGAGACAGCCATTGCCCAGACCCCACTGTGGATCAATGTGCTATGCTGCTGAGAATAGGAATCCCAGCCACTCGGGGAAAGGCATTCTCTGTTGGAATTTACAATGAGACATTCCACTGAGATGGGTAAATTATTTCACATTCCTAGGTGCTGGGAAACTGCTTAATCTCCCCTGAGATTCCATTGTCCTGCTGCAAACTGGACCTGTTAAAATGCGCTATACTTGAAATGGAACATGTGCCATTGAAAAAAGAGAAAATAGGAGTTCTGGTCTGCTATATCCTTTCCCTGGTCCCTCTTTTCCCTCCTGACAGCACAGCCTCCCCTGGCCAACATGTATTGTGTGCTCAACCAGGTCAAGCTCCTGAAGCTGCCCATCTCCCTCTTCTCAAGGTGGATGTGATCTGTCTTCCACTAGTGTGATCATGGGGCTGTCGTCTTTCTTCACTCCATTGGCTTTGGCACATGCAGGTCCTTAATAATTTACCCAGCAAGGCTAAAATGATAGCTGACAAAAATCTGTCCTTACCGAACACTGAGTCTCTAATGTGAAAACCTGTCTTCCAACATAGGTGGCCTTGGACATTATTACTGCCTCACAAGCAGACACCTATGCCATTATCCAACAGAATATTGTATTTCCAGACCTGATGAGTCTGCTAATGTATCATCTTTATTAAATCACATGAGGACACAAGTGAATGCCCAGGGTATATGACCCCCAGCTTAGAGGTTTTAATAAATCAGTGGTTCAGATCATGGGGCTCTTGATGGAAAAAAAAAAAAATCTCTCTCTCTATATATGTGTGTTACTTATTTTGGAAATCAACATGTATGTTGCATGTGCCTGTACCATTGCTGTGGTATCTGCCTCCAGTGTAGCCAGAGAGCCACTGAACAAACCACCTCCGCTCTAGTGAAGCCCCGAGCCCCTTGCTGACCTCTCAGGGCACAGTGCAGAGGAGCGGGGAGCTTGTAAGATGGTAAGAGCAGGTCATGAGAGTAGAGTGTTAGAGGAGGTCCTTGAGAGGACCTGACTAGAGAATTGAACCTTGGTAATCAGGGGTCCTCACTCCTCCCATGTTCTCAGAATGTATATTTTGACCCCACATTCCCAGCAGGAGCCATTTTCAGGGATGTAGTTTACCTCACACGCTAGTAAAGTAATGCTCAAAATTGTCCAAGCCAGGCTTCAGCAATATGTGAACTGAGAACTTCCAGATGTTCAAGCTGGTTTTAGAAAAGGCAGAGGAACCAGAGATCAAATTGCCAATGTCCGCTGGATCATCAAAAAAGAGAGTTCCAGAAAAAAAAATCTATTTCTGCTTTATTGACTATGCCAAAGCCTTCGACTATGTGGATCACAATAAACTGTGGAAAATTCTGAAAGAGATGGGAATACCAGACCACCTGACCTGCCTCTTGAGAAACCTGTATGCAGGTCAGGAAGCAACAGTTAGAACTGGACATGGAACAACAGACTGGTTCCAAATAGGAAAAGGAGTACATCAAGGCTGTATATTGTCACTCTGTTTATTTAACTTATATGCAGAGTACATCATGAGAAACACTGGGCTGGAGGAAGCACAAGCTGGAATCAAGATTTCTGGGAGAAATATCAATAGCCTCAGATATGCAGATGACACCACCCTTATGGCAGAGAGTGAAGAGGAACTAAAAAGCCTCTTGATGAAAGTGAAAGAGGAGAGTGAAAAAGTTGGCTTAAAGCTTAACATTCAGACAACTAAGATCATGGCTTATGGTCCCATCACCTCATGGGAAATAGATGGGGAGACAGTGGAAACAGTGTCAGACTTTATTTTTTGGGGCTCCAAAATCACTGCAGATGGTGACTGCAGCCATGAATTTAAAAGATGCTTACTCCTTGGAAGGAAAGTTATGAGCAACCCAGATAGCATATTAAAAAGCAGAGACATTACTTTACCAACAAAGGTCCGTCTGGTCAAGGCTATGGTTTTTCCAGTGGTCATGTATGGATGTGAGAGTTGGACGGTGAAGAAAGCTGAGCGTGGAAGAATTGATGCTTTTGAACTGTGGTGTTGGAGAAGACTCTGGAGAGTCCCTTGGACTGCAAGGAGATCCAGCCAGTCCATCCTAAAGGAGATCAGTCCTGAGTGTTCGTTGGAAGGACTGATGCTGAAGCTGAAATTCCAATACTTTGGCCACCTCATGTGAAGAGTTGACTCATTGGAAAAGACCCTGATGCTTGGAGGGATTGGGGGCAGGAGGAGGAGGGGACGACAGAGGATGAGATGGCTGGATGGCATCACTGACTCTATGGGCATGAGTTTGAGTAAACTCCGGGAGCTGGTGATGGACAGGGAGGCCTGGCGTGCTGCAATTCATGGGGTTGCAAAGAGTCAGACAGGACTGAGCGACTGAACTGAACTGAACTGAACCTTGAGAGACTAAGATGCTGTTGAGACAATCTGAACTGACCATGTGCTGAACCCAGTTAAGTCCTCCCTATACATTTCCAAGATTCTGTCCTGCAGGTACTGAGGTCCACTCATTTTGCAACTGCTGAAGGCAAGTCTCTTCCAAAAGTTCTTTTGCCTATCAAACCTGTACCTACCAATCTTGAAGCGGTCTGCCTCTTTCCTTGGACTCATCTTGCCCTCCAGGAACAGGGGCCAATTTGCAAACCAGTAGTGTGTATGTGTGTGTGTGTGTGTGTGTGTGTGTGTGTGTGTATGTATGTGTGTATGTGTGTGTGTGTGTTTGGGTGCAAGGGGAATACATTACTTTTCAACTGAAATTTTCAATCTATTTGAGGTAGGATAATGTTTATTATTAAAACTATTTTTTTCTTTTCACCAACTTTGATTCAACATGTTTATATCTATGAAGTTATTTAACAACTGATCTGAAAATACTGATTTTCCATAGCTATTTAATAAAAAAAGTCTTATCATACTGTGATTCCAGACTTTACAGCAATCTCACTGTAATGCTGGAATTACTTTAATTATGAGCTCTTTCAGACATGATGGATTGCATATTGTGGAGGAATGGTATATGGTACCAGGGAGCTAGGCTTCTCACATACTCACTACATTTATAAAACCTGGTTCAATGTAGTTAATCTTTGAATACCCCCGCCTCCCTCATCTCTATGCATACCTCTATATATATATATATATATATATATATATATACACATATACATTCACACACACACACACACACAAACACATACACGTTTAAACTCTTTATTGAAAATTAAGGTGAACAGAGCACCAATCATAAATATACAATTCAGAGACCTTTTAAAAAGTGAAAACATCTGTAGCCACTACTCAGGTCAAAAAAATAAAATGTCAGCAACCTGGAGATTTTCACATGGCCCCTTCCAGTCACTACCCTCTCCAAAGTTGACCTCAATCGTAATTTAAAACATCATTAGATAATTTTGGCCATTTTTGAAATTTACAGAAGAAAAGTTGCATGTTGCATATTATTTTGTACCTGCCTTCTTAACATCTGTCTTTGAAATTAACCCACATTTTTACATGCCACAGTTGTTTCTTCTTACTGTATGTTTTTCAGTTTTACAGACCTACCACAGCCGATCTGTTCTCCTTGATGAAAACATGGATTGTCTTTGTATATAATGTCTAGGAAAAGTGCTGTTATATTCTAGCTTGTGTCTATCAGTGCCCAAATGTGTACATTTCTACTGGGTATACACCTACAGATAGAGTTGCTGTGTCTTAGGATAAACTCATACCAAGCTTTAATAAATGCTGTCAAAACACTTTCTAAAGTGATTTACTTGTTTACCTTCTCAATAGCCTTGAGCAAGAGTTTTAGTTGCTTCCAATCCTCTGTGCAATTGTGCTCAGTCACTTTGGTTGTGTTCAACATTTTGTGACCCCATGGACTGTAGCCCACCACACTCCTCTGTCCATGGGATTTTCCTGGCAGGAATTCTGGAGTGAATTGCCATGCCCTTCTCCAGGGGATCTTCCTGACCCAGGGATTGAACGCCTTTCTCCTGCACTTCAGGCACATTCTTTATGGCTGAGTCACCAGGGAAACCCATATATCCTCTGTAGCACATGGTATTTCCAGGTTTTTCAAACTGTCATCGTTGTGATTTTTTCATCAGTTCAGTTGCTCAGCTGTATCTGACTCTTTGCGACCCCATGAACCGCAGCACACCAGGCCTCCCTGTCTATCACCAACTCCCGGAGTCTACCCAAACCCATGTCCATTGAGTCGCTGATGCCATCCAACCATCTCATAGTGGCATCTGATTGTGGTATTAATTTGCAGTTCAGGCAATTCAGTCACTCAGTTGTGTCCGACTCTTTGTGATCCCATGGACTGCAGCATGCCAGTCTTCCCTGTCCATCACCAACTCCCGGTGCTTGCTCAAACTCATGTCCATTGAGTCGGTGATGCCATCCAACCATTTCATCCTCTGTCATCCCCTTCTCCTCCCGCCTTCAATTTTTCCTAGCATCAGGGTCTTTTCCAATGAGTCAGTTCTTTGCATCAGATGACCAAAGTATTAGAGCTTCAGCTCCAGCATCAGTCCTTCCAGTGAATATTCAGGACTGATTTCTTTAGAATTGACTGGTTTGATCTCTTTGCAGTCCAGGGGATTCTCAAGAGTCTTCTCCAACACCGCAATTTGAAAGCATCAATTCTTCAGTGCTCAGCTTTCTATATAGTTCAACTCTCACATCCATACATGACTACTGGAAAAACCATAGCTTTGACTAAATGGACCTTTGTTGGCAAAGTAATGTCTCTGTTTTTTAATATGCTGTCTAGGTTGGTCATAGCTTTTCTTACAAGGAATAAGTGTCTTGTAATTTCACGGCTGCAGTCACCATCTGCTATGATTTTGGAGCCCAAGAAAATAAAGTCTGTCACTGTTTCCACTCTTTCCCCATCTATTTGCCGTGAAGTGATGGGACTGGATACCATGATCTTAGTTTTTTGAATGTTGAGTTTTAAGCCAACTTTTTCATTCTCCTCTTTCACTTTCAACAAGAGGCTCCTTAGTTCTTCTTCACTTTCTGCCATAAGGGTGGTGTCGTCTGCATATCTGAGATATATGCATATCTGCATATCTGAGAAATATTGATATTTCTCCCGGCAATCTTGATTCCAGCTTGTGCTTCCTCCAGCCCAGTGTTTCTCATGATGTACTCTGCATATAAGTTAAATAAGCAGGGTGACAATATACAGCCTTGATGTACTCCTTTTCCTGTTTGGAACCAGTCTGTTGTTCCATGTCCAGTTCTAACTGTTGCATCTTGACCTGCATACAGTTTTCTCAGGAGGCAGGTCAGGTGGTCTGGTCTTCCTATCTCTTTCAGAATTTTCCACAATTTGTTGTGATCCACACAGTCAGAGGCTTTGGCCTAGTCAACAAAGCAGAAGCAGATGTTTTTCTGTAACTCTCTTGCTTTTTTGATGATCCAACAGATGTTGGCAATTTGATCTCTGGGTCCTCTTCCTTTTCTGAATCCAGATTGGACATCTGGAAGTTCACGGTTCATGTACTGTTGAGGTCTGGCTTGGAGAATTTTGAGCAGTACTTTGCTAGCATGTGAGATCAGTGCAATTGTGCAGTAGTTTGAACATTCTTTGGCATTGCCTTTCTTTGAGATTGGAATGAAAACTGACCTTTTCTAGTCCTGTGGCCACTGCTGAGCTTTCCATATTTGCTGGCATATTGAGTGCAGCACTTTCACAGCATCATCTAATCCTAAACATCATCAAATCCTAAAGATTTGAAATAGCTCAACTGGAATTCCATCACCTCCACTAGCTTTGTTCATGGTGATACTTCCTAAGGCATCACTTAGGAATGTGATGCAGATGATTTGCAGTTATCTGATGACTGTTGAGGTAAAGCACCCTTTTACTTATTTATTGGGCCGTTTGAATTGTGTAATTGTGTGTGTGTGTGAGAAATATCCATTTAAAGCTTTGGTTTATATTTCTATTTTGTTGGGTGTTGTTTATCTTATTGAATATATGAAATTCTTTATATATTCTGGAGTCCCTTCTTACAGCAATTCCCACCCTCTGGGATCTAATTCTTGATGATCTGAGGTAGAGCTGGTATAATAATAATAGAAATAAAGTGCACAATAAATGTAATGCACTTGAATCATCCTGAAATTATCCCCACTCCTGGTCTGTGGGAAAATTGTCTTCCATGAAATTGGTCCCTGGTACCAAAAAGTTTGGGAACTGCTGCCTTACTTTTATATGCATTGTAACTATCTTTTCTCACTCCATTTTTTTAATGAGATTTTCTTGATTTTTAAAGTAGTCAAATCCTTTCTTTTATGATTAATGCTTTTTTGTGTTCTATTTAAAGAATTTTCTTTGTGAATGATGTTATTTGAAGCATTTTATCTCTATTATAATTGTTTTCTAGAAAGACAATTGGTTTTTATGTAATAGATGTGAAACATGAACTTGTCAAACTCAGTTCTTATTTTTAATAGTTTTCATCATCTTATGTATTCTTTGTCATCTGCAAATTAATGATTGTTTTTATTGCTTTCTTTTCTAACCTTATATTTTTTATATTTTCTTGCCCCATTGCCCTGGGTATGACCTCTAGCATCATAATAAATAAAAATAAAGATAGTATCTTCTTTCTTGGTTTATTCCCAGTTTTAGAGGAAAGCACTTAGGCTTAATGCTCTAGCCTTTTTTTTTCTTTTGGTAGATTCTAGTGTGTTGTGCCAATTTTTTTGTTTTATTCTTTGTTGCCATATTTTTCCAGTTGTACTGAGATATCATTGACATATAACATTGCCTTATTTTAAGGTATATGTATAACAATGATTTGATATATGCTTATATTGTGAAATGATTAGCATAGTGAGTTTAGCTAATATCATCACCTCATATAGTTACACATTTTTTTTCTTGTGATGAGAACTTTTAATATCAATTCTCTTAGAAACTTCCAAATATGCAATACAGGGCCTTCATGACGTAATTACTTTTCAAAGCCTCAACCAAAATATTCAGTGTAATATACAGTCTTTTATTACTTCCTGATATATCACATAAATAAAACTTTTTCATAAAATAGTCAAAATAACTCTAGAGATTGTACATGAATGAACATACTCACATCATAGGATGATAGTGGACTCATTTAAGTTCTTTTCTGAAAAAAAAATTTGAGCATTTACACTGTGTTAGCTAGCTCTATAAAATAAATTAATTACCTAATATTTCCTTGGTTCTTCTGTGTTCTGGACATTTGGTACTGAAGATGCAAAGCTGAGGAAGACTTGATGTGGTCCCTTTTATTCACACCAATAATATAGACTCTAGTGAGAAGCAGAAAAAAATAATTATAGCATTCTATATACAGGCTTTTAATAATAAAAATGCCAATAACGTTCATGAACATTTACTGTGCACCAACATTTTTATGAGCACTTTCCATACATCAGTCCTCACAGTAACGCAGTAGGATCAGGTGGTGTTATCACTCCCACTTTACCAGTAAGGATCCAGACACACAGTTGGGCTGGAGCACTTTGCTGAAAGTCATATGACCAGGAAATGGCATAGAAAAATGAAGAGCTCCAGGAATGCTAGGAGATAAACAAACAACTGGCCCCACCTAGAATAATTGGGGAAGGCTCATGAAGCAGGAGAAGGCAATGGCACCCCACTCCAGTACTCTTGCCTGGAAAATCCTGTGGACAGAGGAGCCTGGTGGGCTGCAGTCCGTGGGGTCACTGGGAGTCAGACACGACTGAGCGACTTCACTTTCACTTTTCACTTTCATGCATTGGAGAAGGAAATGGCAACCCACTCCAGTGTTCTTGCCTGGAGAATCCCAGGGACGGGGGAGCCTGGTGGGCTGCTGTCTCTGGGGCTGCACAGAGTCGGACGCAACTGAAGCGACTTAGCAGCAGTAGCAGCATGAAGCAGGAAGAGTTAGCATAACTTGGCAGACATGATTGGGCTGGCATTCAGGAGAAAGAGCCTCTGAAATGTCATGGGTGTGTGTGTGTGTGTGTGTGTGTGTGTGTGATGGTCAGACATCCTCAGAGAAAGATGAAGAGCCTGGTGTGCTTGCATTTCAGGATTTCAAAAGCAAGTTGTAGAAACAGAGGAAGGCTTTTGAAGAGAAAAATAACAGAATCTCAACTATTTTGATCGGAATATATTAATCTGGCTCTCCTACCTTCCATTGTGATAGTATCTACTCCTTACAGAGGGATTACTGAGTGCTAGGCACTTCACACATGTTAATTTGTTTTCACCTCAGAAAAACCCTGTGAGGTGTACACTTGAACAGAAGTAAAAAAAGAAGAAACAGTTGAGGTACAGAGCAGTTGAGTAATTCAATCAAGATCACCTCTCTAATTGGTGGCAGTGTTAGGATTTGGATATGTAGCTTTGATCTTAATCTCTGAACACACCAAAGTTTCTATCATCCATTGTTTTTTTACAGACATTGTTAGGTATATTATAATAGATATTGTGTGTACTATAGCTAAAAATGTTAGGTATATACTGTACATTAATATGTATAATATTAATATGTCTAATTTTTTAGGCATATGATATACATGAGAATATCTCCCTACCCAGCTGAAATATAAACTTCCCAATAATAGAGACTTTTGTGTATATTGCACTGTTCTTTCAAAGATTATTAGAAAAGCAGGCCATTTGTAGTTGATACAGGATGAATGAATAATGATTTAGTGAAGGGTAGAAGTCTAAATGGGCAAATCAGAATGTGCGTACACACACACACACACACAATCTTAAGTATTTATTCATTTTTCTTTTGAATGATTTGATGTCTTTTATTGCTTAGATATGAGTACACCTTTTGGATAACTTGATTGTCAGTAAATTGCAGAGTTTACTTTCTAAGATCTGGCAGAATTTATAATAATAAAACAAAAAGAGAATTCTAATTTATGAGTATTATAAAAATATATATTTATTTTGTATTTCTATATAACACACTTGGCTCCCCCCAAATACTTTTACCATGGCCTAGAGCATATGTGATGTATGTATATATTGTTGTTTAGCCCCTAAGCCATGTCCAACTCTTTGCAACCCCATGGTTGCAACTATAGCCCACCAGCTCTTCGGTCCATGGAATTGTCCAGGCAAGGATACTGTAGTGGGTTGTGGGTTGCCGTTTCCTTCTCCAGGGGATCTTACTGACACAGGGATCAAACCTGCATCTCTTGCTTGGCAGGTGGATTCTTTATCACTGAACCACACATGTATAGTGTGTATACATATTATACAGAAGTTGTGTGTGTATATAGACGTCCTTTTTTGCACCCATCCTGAAGCTTGACTTTACCTGGAGGCTGGGTTGGTCAGGATAAGAGATGCTGGTTGTCATTTTGCAGGCATATGCTCTTCTCCCTGCTTTTCATGATCCTCTGTGATGCTGCCTACCTCTTATCTGGACTAACACTCCCCCTACACAGTCAGGGCTTCCTGTCCTCTATTTCACACTACTACCTCCCTGACCAGCAGTGATTGGCTATTACAAGCTGTGACAGTCATCGTTTCTGAGCTTAGTATGTTCACCTTTTCTTTTCTTTTTTTTTCTTTCATTAGCTGAGATCTCTTGTCTTTCAATATCTCATCATTCTTTCTTTTATTCAATGGAGTTCAATCACAAAAATCTTTAAGAATTATCTGGTAGCATACAGTTTAGCACTCAATTGTTTGCTAGTTGGTTTTGTAGATGAGGTATGTTGGCATGTCTTTTGGGTTCCCCAGAAAAAATATTAGATAGTGTGCCAGGGAAGCCTACTTTGCTAGCTGATACATATTTTATTTACTTACTTATTTCTCTTTTTTGGCTGTGCCATGCTGCACACAGTATCTTAGTTCCACAACCCATGTCCCCTGTGGTAGAAACACTTGGTCTTAACCACTGGACAACTAGGGAAGTCCCTTGCTAAGTATTCTAAACCATGATATGTGCAGGGAGCTAAGAGACCTAGGTTAACACACTATTTGTGAACCTGAACAAATATTTCTTCCGCTAGGGTCTTGTTTTTCTTATCTGTAAATGGAGTTGTTTACTAAATGTCATTTCACATCTCTAGCTCTTCTGAGATGGGAAATGAGTACTGCTAATTAATAGATTGTTCACATTTGCCTTCTAAAAACCAGATACATTACTTTTAACAGTAATTATTATTATTATATAGTATTCAATATTAATATTACAAAGTATTATTATGTTTTAACAGTAGGACACATCTAAGTAATTGGACACAATTTTCTATGGGTTTAGGACCCTAAGGTGGGCATGGTTGAGGGCAACATTGCAAGTTGGCATCCTCCTGGTTCCTGTAGTCCTCTTGGTGGTAGCTGTAATGATATGCTGTGTGAATTAAATTGAAGGATTTGGTTTCAAGTTCTGTGATTCAGATTACGCAGACTGGTTGACAGTGAAACATCCATGGGAAAGTTTGCTGGATGCTAAGATGATATAGAAAAGGGGTAGGTGTTGCGGGGAGATACTTCATGTGTTTCTCAGGTTTCTTCTGCAGGTCTTGAAAGAGAGAAACTTAATTGTCTGTAGCTTTGGAATATCTTTGGCATATCAAGAATACTTGTGTACTGAAAATGTGTCGGAGATAGAGATTGTGTTACCTTCTCGAACGAAGGGCAGGCATGCACACTGCTTTGTAAGAGCTCTGTTTCCTGTGCTTGTGTGGTCTTTTCTTGTAACACAAACCAATGTTCAGTTCTCTTGAATCCCATTGTGTTGCCTGAGGGAACAGGCACTTAAATAACCAGCACAAAAATGCTGATATTCTGCCAACTATTATTGCTGTGAGCAATAAATTATCCTCATCTCTGACTGACGAGTCTTGTGTTTTCCATTAGTTCCGTGAAACAGTGACAAACTAACTTGCCAACATAGGATATCATCTTAGACCCTTCATAGTTCTTCAGAAGCAGAGGGACATTTTAGGATTTCTTTCTAGATCCCTTTTGCTCAGTCTTTCCTCATTCCTTTCTGGAAGTGAAACTCTAAGCATTTGAATAACAGAGCCAAATTTTCACCAAGGAGCAACAAACTAGACTGAAGTTTAGATCTGCTGACCCCTTGGTCCTGTACTTCTTTCTCAAAAGTATTTTAAATCTAACAGATACTTGAAATACCCAAGCTGTGCAACAGTTAAAACTACTAACAACTTTTATGCAGTGCAGTTGCTGGACAAAAGCCCTCTGTATATGAGTAGTCTCTAGAACTGTGCAATTAATTAAATATGAATTTAATAGATGCTTTGCTCTGGTACTTATATTTTGAAAAAAAAAAACACTTTTAAAGAAAGACAAAACACTAGAGTAAACCATTCATGATCTAAGTGAAAGGCAACTTCTTGGTTAAAACGGAGCTAATGTTGCAATTTGAAGAGAAATAACAAATGCTGCAGCTAAATCTTTGCTTGCATTCATTTGTTATTTTGGTAATTTTGCTCAGATTTGATGAATGGTTAGTAAAATGTTTATGCATACAGAATGAATAATCTCCAAGATTCTTGTAGAATTTCCCTCAATTTTGAGCTTTTGTGAGGTTTTGGATTATTTCTAATTGAAGTTCAATTTATTTTCTTATACATAGTAAGAGAATCAGTTGAGAAGTAAACTGACAAGAAACTTCTTTTGTGATATCTGAGACTGGACAGTAAGTGGCAAACTCTTATTAGAACTGAAATGAGATAAGGGGCTGGGCCCCGTGTTCCCCTGCCTGCCAGTCCCTATTTGTGTATGTCCCCAGTGGGCATAAATAACTAGTTTTAGGTTTGTTTTATTTTGTGTATTTCTCTGGCTTTTTGGCCATGAGGCATGTGGGGTCTTACTTCCCCGACCAGGGATCAAACCCACACCTCCTGCATTGGAAGGCAAAGTCTTAACCACTGGGCCACCAAGGAAATCTCTCTTGTGCTTTTACTTATGTGTTGGTTTTTGGATTAGTCCACTAATGTCATAGCTTTTCAGCAAAAGGCAGAGATCTTCCTAACAATCCCTCCATCCTCTCTACCCCAAAATATATTTTAAGATTCAGGTTTGCTGATACCTGGTATTCTGCCCTTTATGGCTTCTGCTGATAGGAGTATTGTCTGTAAAATCCAACTGCTTATCTTTATTTTCCAGGAAATCTTCAGTTTCTCCATCTACAACTTTTCCAAGTTTATTGCTTTTTATCAACTATATTTGAATAACTTTGTTTCTAATTTAAGAATATGCACATGTAAGTGCATGCTACAATTAAGAAGTTTTTTCTCTGATTAAATTAAGTCTGGGGGCTGATCTCACTTATGCCCATGGTTCTGACCTCAGCTTACTTCATGCTGCGTGTAACTACTGGGTTCATATGCTCAGTCCTGTGGGATTTGTCTTTAGATGTTATCTAGATAGAAGGGATGATGAAGATCTCTCTGTCTTTCAGAACAAGAATATGTTGTTTAAATGGTAATTGAAATGAAGTTACATAGAAGTAGAGGCTATAGCTGAATTACAAGATGCTTACATAAAATTGTGAGATGAAAGCACATTAATTACTTAAAAATACAGTTGGGGCTATTGCTTAATAAGGATCTGAGATCCTAGTGTTCATTGTCACTCTCTGTACACACACACACACACACACACACCCATGCACCCATCCATCCCTCCCTCCCCACCTTTCGCAAACTGGAAATTGCCTCTCCCCAACTGTGTAGAGAGCTGGAGGCTTGCTCAACTGAGAGATTAAACCAACAGAAGTGATTGAGACACCAAACAAATGTGAAGGCAGAACTCCAGCAAGAAACTGAATGGATTAAGACAAATCCTACAATGAAAAATGAGCCTTCTGAACATCTGTTGGTGGGCCCATTTTTATGCCTATTAGATTTATATTTTAAGTTTTGAAATCTCCATTAATGGAAATACCAGCTAGTAGTGTTTACTAATATAATTTATGATCAAGTCTAAAATGATACTTGCTGCATTCTACTTAAAAAAATACTTAGTTTTGAATTAGATTCTTGAATCAAAAAACTGGGACACCTAGTTGTGTGTGTGTGTATGCATATATAAATATATATAAATTTAATATCCAGATGCTCTTTACAACAAGAACTTATAGAAATGACAGAAGTGTTGAACAAGGCTAAGCCTGATTCAAGATGAGAAATATGTTCTAACTACATACTTATGGAATATAGTACATACACATATTTAATATATAGTATAGATAAAATAGTTGCAGGTTGAACTCTTGAAACAGACTGACTGTATTCAGTTCAGTTCAGTCGCTTAGTCATGTCTGACTCTTTATGACCCCATGGACTATAGCATGCCAGGCTTCCCTGTCCATCACCAACTCCCGGTGCTTGCTTAAACTCATGTCCATTGAGTCAGTGATGCCATCCAACCATTTTAACCTCTGTCATCCCCTTCTCCTCCTGCCTTCAATCTTTCCCAGCACCAGGGTCTTTTCCAATGAGTCATTTCTTCACATCAAGTGACCAAAGTATTGGAGCTTCAGCTTCAGCATCAGTCCTTCCAATGAATATTCAGGACTGATTTCCTTTAGGATTAACTGGTTGGATCTCCTTGCCATCCAAGGGACTCTCAAGAGTCTTCTCTAACACCACAGTTCAAAAGCATCAATTCTTCGGTGCTCAGCTTTCTGTATAGTCCAACTCTCACACCCATACATGACTACTGGGAAAAAACATAGCTTTGACTAGATGGACTTTTGTTGGCAAAGTAATGTCTCTGCTTTTTAATATGCTGTCTACATTTGTCATAGCTTTTCTTCCAAGGAGCAAGCTGATTTCAACTCCTTGTTCTAACATTTATTTTCCAATTTCTCTTTTGCTAAATTTCCTCAGTAGGAATTGGGGGATAATAACAGTATCTATCTCAGGTTATTACTGTAAGTACTAATTAAAGTAAAATATATAAAACACTAATGACAGTGTTGGTATATATTAAATGTTCAACAGAGGTTAACTATATTTACTATATTAATAAATATACAAAGAATTATAAACATATAGTGGATTCTGAAATGCATAGTCACTTTAAGAATTTATTGAAAACCACCATCAGCGTGTTAGCTATTAGAATATTTTTTCCCTCTTGTCCTTGACTGTATTCATCTTCCAAGGTAATTGATAATTGGCTCCTCATGCTGGATCATAACTCTTCTTCACTGAGGTCCAGGACATACTGAAATATGTTTCTTGTTTCAGGACTCTATTAATAAACCTTGGTTTAAGGGGGTTTTCTCAGAATATGAGTGGTAGTAATGAGTGTTGTTTAAATGCACAGACTTTAGGCTTTAGAGTCAGACAATCTGGATTTAACCTCTTATAAGCTTTGTGACCATGGACATATTCCTTAAACTTTTGAGCCTCAGTCTGCTAATCCAAAAAATAAAATTATATCAGTAGCTAATTCATACTTTTGGCTTGAAAATTAAATAGAAGAGCACATTTAATGCCCTCTACACAATACTGTCAAACAATGTGTCCAATAAATATTCCTTGTTCAGCAAGTTGAAGGCATGACCTCCATCATTCTTGAGAAACCATTAGCACTAATTGATTACCTGGAGACTAGCTTTTTCTTTTTCTTTCTTTCTTTTTTTTTTTTTTTTGTGGGAGGGGACAGAAATATTGCCAGAATATTTAACATTTCGACTGTACTTTGGAGGAAAACAGACTTTACTAGGCAGAAGCAGGGAGGTTAAAAATTCTTGGAAATAGCATGTAACAAGAGATAATAAATAAAAAGCTTAGAATACTGTAAGTTGTCCAGTATGGCAGGAACCACAGACTGAGGTGTCATATAGAGGCTGGGTTCAAGTAGGAGCCAGGGTAGCAGAGAATGTTTTCTTTGTTCTATGGAGTATGTTTCTAAAATATAATCAGTATTATAAAGAGGAGAAAGAATAAATATTATTTGTTTGCCTTTGCTTTTTGGAGAATTACTTAGCTGATAAAACTGTGATTTTAAAATGATACCTATTTGGAAACTAAAGTTTGATTTTTTTTTTTTTGGAGAGGAATGTAAATAGATTTTTCAGTCATTGTAAGAATCATGGCACATTTAAGTTTGTGAATCTGGTAGTACTTTTTGTTTTTTATTGTATTCTTTACTTTTGGAAGCCCCCGCCTCAGGACTGCCTGACATTTAGCATTCTCCCACTATCCCTTCAGGATCTCATTGTCTCAGATGATTTCTTTTGCTTACCTCTTTCCTTTCCCAAACTCTACCTGAGATCATACTCTCGTCTAGCTGTCACAAAGGATAGGATCCGATAAATTATTTTGCCATAAAATATAAATGATCAATAAACTCAAAGCTATTACCACAGATTCCCCCATACACACACAAAAGCATAGCTGGTCTGATATTCAAAACTTTAATTCGTGTTAGTATGACAGAGAAGTCCCATATTGCAAAAGGAAATTTCTAGCAATAACTTAGCTGGGCTAATTTCACTCCTCCTTTGAGAAGCTACCACCAGGAGAGCCAACCTTCAGCTACAATGCGGTTTCCCTACCGGGACATTGTCACAGCATCTCCAGTTATTCACTCTTAGTTCTCAGAGTACCGGTTACAGAAGTGATGGTCAAACAAGCATGAGCGCTAAGTATGAGGGCTCCAGTGGACGCTTTTCCCTTGTTTTGAGTGATGGTCAACACCAAAGGCAGAGCGCCTCTAAGCACCAGTGGGGATGGAAAGATCTCTGTGGAATCATGTTTCAGTTGAAACATTGATCATCTTCAGTTCACTTTATCTTAAATGGTTATTGGTATAAATCAATTTTCCTGAAAAAAATGTGGAAGCAAATTAGGAATAGTTTGTGCAGGCTTTCCAGATTGTTGCATAAATGATCAGGAGCAGTCTGACACTGTTTCTTTACAGCAGTCACTGAATTTTACCATTGACAATAGATACCTGCCTGCTTCTTTTAAGCCATTTTAATTTTGGCTTCACTTCATAGGGTATCGATAATTAATTGCATCAGCTCTACTACTTTAATAAAACTGGTCATCCACAAAGCAAATATGTATTGCTTAATTTTCAGTTTGAGAGTTGATAACCACTGAAAATTAATCATCCATAGAAAGGGAACTAAGCAGCACTTCTAATCTCTGAAAAGATTGCCAGTCCATTAGAGTTATGTGCTATAATCAATTCACATATAACTGTATAATTTATAAGCTCCAAATTAGATCAGCTATCTATTAGACCTAATAAAAATGGAAATATATTAATCAGATTAGAAAAATAAAGGAGAAAATTAGCAGGGAATGGGATGCAGTACCCCTGGGGAAAAAAAAAACAACAAAGTTGTGAAAATTGAATGGGTTAACCTGGTTTCCTCTATATGCAGCAATATACTTTTATAGATAATTCTCTGTAGTTTATATATAAAAGTTTAAAAAAAGGTTCTTCTTGGAAATTATTTGGAAGCTAATATGCCTAAACAAAAAGTTCTTCATATCATGTATTACTTCCAAGAGAATATAACGTTTACTGAGCACATGTTACATGCCAGGTGTGGCGTTAGGCC
The DNA here is from genome assembly GCF_019320065.1 of Cervus canadensis. Taxonomy (NCBI): domain Eukaryota; kingdom Metazoa; phylum Chordata; class Mammalia; order Artiodactyla; family Cervidae; genus Cervus; species Cervus canadensis. The sequence continues at coordinate 72,451,876 of NC_057390.1, forward strand.
TATGGGACGTAGGCATGCCTTTTGTGATTAATATTCTTATTGAGCTCACTTTCTAAGTTATAGACATCATTAACTATCTTTTTCCTAGATATCCAGATCAAAGAAACCGTAAGTTTTAGCTAGTGTTTCAAAACCATAAATATTTGACGTTCAGTAAAGTTTTAATGCCCATTAAGAAATCTGGTTTCACATTTAAGCTACGTTCCTTCATTACCTCATCTTGCTCCTTTACTCACTATCCTAGCTTGAGCCAAACTCCTATTGAGCCACCAGAAGCAGCAGTCACTGGAACCAGTGATCACCAGCTTCATGAAAAAGTCAGGGTAGAAATGGAATTGCTTTCTTTAAAAAAAAAAAAAATCTCTAAAAAATCACATTTTCATGTTTTTCAACATTGCTAGTTTTCTCCCAAATGAATTTCCTACCTTAAAGAAAGTGAAACAAGAAAGTAATAAAATGTCTTAGACATATAAGTAGCCATTACTTACATATTTGGAACTTCACAGTATCTAGGGTAATGAAAACACCCATAGGGGTTATAGTTAATCACGTATTTGTTGTTTTTTTCATTCAAAATTTGAATATCCCTCTCTTCTAGTTCCAAAGGGAACTGAAAATATGTCTGTAAAAGGAAATTTCATGTATATAGTATCCTCTGCATAAGTCAGTTAACCAGGCATGAATTTGTATGTGCCTGAAAGACATACAACTTAATCTAAATCTGTGCTGCAAACAACTAATGAACTCCAGCATTTCAACTTTGACAACTCTGCCTCAGTATTAAATAGTCATTTATATAATTTCTCTTTAAAATTAAAAAAAAAATGAAACTTTGGGTCTTCAAGAAACAGTGTAAGGAAAATGAAAAGACAAACTATTGATTGAGGAAAATATTTGCCGAACAACATAACCTACTAAAGGATTTCTATATAGAATTTATAAAGAACATTCAAAACAATAAGAAGAGACATGTGCAGTACAACTTAAATGGTCAAAGAATTGGAATAGACACCTTGCAAAAGATAATATAGAAAAGGCAATACAGGGTGCTGAATGCAAATGCTGACTATCGTTAGTCACCAGGGAAGTTAATTTCAAACCAGAATAAGATAGCATTACACATTGATTAAAATGGCTGGGAAGACAAAACAAGAAACAAAGCAAATAAAATCCTACCTGATACACAATAATCATATGATCCGTGATCCAGTCATCTTACTCCCAAGTTTCTAACACAAGCTAAATGAAAACTTAGGTTCATACACTTATGTGTATGTTTATGGTGGCTTTATCCATAATCAATTCAACTGCAAACAACACAAATATTCTTCAACTGTTGAATGAATAAATACACTGTGGTATGCCCATACAAATGGCTACTACTGATACATGCAACAAAAATGATAATTTGCAAGCAAACTGTATTAAGTGCATAATGCACTATGCTGCATATTCTATGATTCTATTTATATAATATTCTACAAACCAATTATTGCATGCTTAGCACTCAGAGTGAGGGAAGAGACTGACTACAACCTGTAGAAATTTTCTTAGGAGATAGTACTGTTCTATATTCTGATTCTAGGGGAGAATCTATCATTATGCTTTTGTTCCAACTCAGAACTGTACATTTTAGTTATGCCTCAATAAAATGAAATACATAATATAAAATAACTGAAATCAGGATTATAAACTTTAAATGAAAATGGGTTCAAAATAAGGCACATGTTCTGAATTTTTCTTTTACAAATTAATAACTGCTTTAAGTGCATTTATTAAGATTGAATGTATTAAATGTACAGTGTTTTTTTAACAAGATAGGTTATACAAAAATTATTTTTTCTGTTGGAGTTTAGCAGCAAGATACCAAGCTTTAACTTAATTTATATTTGTCTTATCTCATATAGAATATTGCTTTTAAATGCTTTGGTATTTAAATACTTTTAAATACTGTGGACTATCACATAGACATACAACCATTTCCTCTCCTCCGATTTACATTTCATGCTGCCATAATGAACTTCTACTCCTCTATTTCCATTAGGACTCCTATCACATTTACCCTGGACCTCTCAAGTATTCATTGCAATAAGATTATTTCAAACTTCATCATAAGATAACTCAAGGCATTCAGTACTGTTGACCATTTTATCCTATATAGGGAAATAAATTATGTCTTGAATTTTGGCACATCTTCTACTGGATTCCCGTTCTAACTCTGTGGCTACTCCTCTGTTCCCTTTGATTGCCTTTTTCTTTTGTAAATAAGTTAACATTTGCTGTCTTTCTATTCCTGCACACTCTTCAGTTAATACATTCTTCCTGGATAAGGCCATCTCCTACCATACCTTCAACAACTCTCGATATACTTATGACTTCACCCCAATCCATGGTGGCCCCCCAGTATCAGCCTGAAGTGCAGGCTTACATTTATTTTAAACTCTCATCTTCATTATCCTGCAGCGCAGTGAATTCCAGCCATCTTTCAGTTTACTCAGTGAAGTCATCTCTGCAAACATTTTCATCAGTGTTTCTTAGCCAAAGTCTTCTGCTTTCCTCCCAAGTAAGTATAAGGTTAGCCATTTGGGCACAATTTCTGAATGATAGAGCCTTGGGAATGATAGTGTAATTTCATCAGATAGCCTTGAACTAGAGGAACATGGGACGATTTATACTTGAGATAACATCTCTCTCTCTCTCTCTCTCTCTCTCTTTTTCTCTCTTTATTTCTCCTGGCTAGTAAAGTAACCTGGATGTTTCCTCTTGGTTGGAAATTACCCCATATGAAATAACTTGCAATATTTACGTTGGTATAATTAGGCCTTAGGGCAAAGAATATTTTATTCTCTTTCTTTGGTTCTTGTACTATTTCTTGTTCCTTTTCTCTGGGTCTTTTACCAACATCAATGGAGGTTTGAAAGAACAAGAAATGTATTGCACAAAAATATAAATATTTGAGAAACAAAGATCCATACACAGAGAAAGATACTCATATAAATTATTATATTAACAGAAAACAGAGGGTTGGGGGTTAGGAGATGTGTCTCTGGGATTTTAAGCTAACTAGAAGATCAAGGAAAGTGTTCAACTATATAAAATTTTGGCCTTGGGATTGCCAATGTCAAGGGAATGACCAGTGAAAATAGACTAGCTGCCCTAGATTCTGCTTACCTATAGCTTGTGCTGTACTGTTTTTCCACCTTGATGAACTTTCTTATTCCCCTTTAATGAAACTGATAAGTTCTAAAACAATATGAAAACACATAACATAAAATATAAAACACACAAGTACCCACCAGTCAGAATGAAGAAATGTTAATATTTTATTGCTTCTGCTTCAGATTTCATTTTATTGTTTTTTCAAATGAAAGATATATGACATTATGAAAGATGGTAAAGTCCTTTTTGTTCTCCATTGAAATCACATTATCTTATCTCATTTTCCAGAGATAAATATTGTGTATGCCTTCCTGTTCATGATTTTTATTATTTTGTCACTAAATCCATAGGTATTGCTTGCATCGTTGTTTTAAAAATGTATATAAATGCTATTAGTGTATGTGTTATTTCGGAAGTTTTTTTTTTTTTTTTAGTATTGGTTTTTTATATCTATCCATGTTTACATATATTAATATAGTTTTGTTGCTATAAGAACTGAGTGACTGCACAGTAATTTATTATTCCCTTAACTAAGGACACCACTGGAATGGATATATTCGTGCATATCATCTGTGGCTAATATGTACAAGAGTTTCTCTTGGGCATGTATTTAAAATTAGCATTGCTGAGTCACAAATTATATACCTCACTATATCCAGATATTTACAAGTTGCCCTCTTAACATGTTTTACCATTTTATTCACCCACCAGTAGTGAATGATTTTCAGTTTTTTTGTCCTTGTTAAATCTTAGTGGAATGAGATTTTTTTTTTCTTTTTTTTTTTTGTATTTGGGGCTTCCAAGGTGGTGCTAGTGGTAAAGAATCCACCGGCCAATTCAGGAGCCTTAAGAGATGTGGCTTTGATCCCTGGTTGGGAAGATCCCCTGGAGGAGGAATGACAACCCATTCTGGTATTCTTGCCTGAAAAATCTCATGGACAGAGGACCTGGAGGGGTGCAGTTCATGGGATCGTAAAAGAGGTGGACATGACTTAGCGACTAAGCAACGATATGTTTTCCTTGATAATTAAAGAAGATGAGTGTTTCTTTATGTAGTGATTTTCCTTTGGTGTTTATTCTTTTGTGATTGCTTATTATTTTGTTCTATTTAAAATACAGAAACAAAAGTTATTAAGGGAAATGTATACTGAGATCTGTTTTTATATAACTTATAAATCATGACTAAGAGCTGAGGCCACCTGTGTCAACAGGTCTACAGGATTTATGCCATCAAATTCTTGCCCAAAAAGATGAGACTGTAAACCAATAAATATTTCACTATTTGCTTCAGAAAATTCTTCCATACTAATACTTATGGGTATAGAGTTTGCTCATCTGGGCAAATGGTTTTGCTGCAAGATATTAGATTGTTCATCTGGGTAAAAAACTAGTTTGTCAAACAACTATTTATCATGACTCACTTCAAAATCATTATCTCTCTATGTCTACCAAAATTATGTCACAAACTTCTTTCAAAATCAAGCAGCTCTGTACTTTGAAAGAACAACCTTAAATCACTTGAACCCAAACTCTAAAACCTCAGTTCAGTCGTTCAGTCGTGTCCAACTCTTTGCAACACCGTGGACTGCAGCAAGCCAGGCCTCCGTGTCCATCACCAACTCCCAGAGTTTACTTAAATTCATGTCCATTGAGTTGGTGATACCATCCAACCATCTCATCCTCTGTCGTCCCCTTCTCCTTCTGCCCTCAATTTTTCCCAGCATCAGGGTCTTTTCAAGTGAGTCAGTTCTTCGCATCAGGTGGCCAAAGTATTGGAGTTTCAGCTTCAACATCAGTCCTTCCAATGAACACCCAGGACTGATCTCCTTTAGGATGGACTGGCTGGATCTCCTTGCAGTCCAAGGGACTCTCAAGAGTCCTCTCCAACACCACAATTCAAAAGCATCAGTTCTTCAGCGCTCAGCTTTCTTTACACTCCGACTCTCACATCCATACATGACTACTGGAAAAACCATAGCCTTGACTAGGTGGACCTTTGTTGGCAAAGTAATATCTCTGCTTTTTAATATACTGTCTAGATTGGTCGTAACTTTTCTTCCAAGGAATAAGTGTCTTGTAATTTCATGGATGCAGTCACCATCTGCTGTGATTTTGGAGTCCAAAAAAATAAAGTCAGCCACTGTTTCTCCATCTATTTGCCATGAAGTGATGGGACCAGATGCCATGATCTTAGTTTTCTAAATGTGATCTTTAAGCCAACTTTCTCACTCTCCTATTTCACTTTCATCAAGAGGCTCTTTAGTTCTTTTTCACTTTCTGCCATAAGGCTGGTGTCATCTGCATATCTGAGGCTATTGATATTTCTCCCTGCAATCTTGATTCCAGCTTGTGCTTCATCCAGCCTAGCATTCCTCATAATGTACTCTGCACATAAGTTAAATAAGCAGGGTGACAGTATACAGCCTTGACATACTCCTTTTCCCATTTGGAACCAGTCTGTTATTCCATGGACAGTTCTAACTGTTGCTTCCTGACCTGCATACAGGTTTCTCAAGAGGCAGGTCAGGTGGTCTGGTATTCCCATCTCCTTCAGAACTTTCCACAGTTTATTGTGATCCACACAGTCAAAGGCTTTGGCATAGTCAATAAGGAAGAAATAGATGTTTTTCTGGAACTCTCTTTTTTGATGATTCAGCGGATGTTAGTAATTTGATCTCTGGTCTGCCCTTTCTAAAACGAGCTTGAACATCTTGAAGTTCATGGTTCATGTATTGTTGAAGCCTGGCTTGGAGAATTTTGAGTATTACTTTACTAGTATGTGAGATGAGTGCAATTGTGCTTAAGTATCCTTTCTTTTTATTTTTTATTTTATTTTTTGCTAATTTTACCCGTTAAACTATGGTTGATTCAAAATACTGTGTTAGTTTCATGTGTTCAGCTTTATGTTGTTTCCTATTATAGGTTATTAGAAGATATTGAGTATAGTTTGATGTGCTATACAGTAAATCCTGGTATTTATCTATTTTACATATAGTGATATGTATCTATTAATCACCAGCTTCTAATTTATCCCTCTCCTTCCCCTTTTCCATTTGGTAAACATAAATTTGTTTTCTATATCTGTGCATCTGTTTCTGTTTTGTAAATAAGTTGATTTGTATTTTTATTTGCTTCCACATACATATAAGTGATATCATATAATATTTATCTTTCTCTGCTGATTTACTACACTTAGTATAAATTCTAGGTTTATCTATGTTGCTGAAATTGCTACTAGTTCATTCTTTTTATGGCTGAGTAATGTTTCACTATATATGTGTATATATTTGTATTATATATATATGTTGTTTGGTGAAGAGTTATATCTGTAGAAATTAGATTAAACTTTTAACGCTCTTTGTCAAAAGGTCTAGATTGTTACAATTTTTGTTTGCATAAAAATATTTCTGGGATAGATGATTAAACTTTCTTCCTGTGTTTGATATTCTTTTTAAATTTATACTTTAATTCTATAATTTTGCTTTATTATTTTTGCATGCATAGGTCATTAAATTTCACAGTGGTTGTCTTCTCAGTGAAAGGTAGTTTTTTTTTTTTTCATTTATTTTTATTAGTTGGAGGCTAATTACTTCACAACATTGCAGTGGGTTTTGTCATACATTGACACGAATCAGCCATGGAGTTACATGTGTTCCCCATCCCCATCCCCCCTCCCACCTCCCTCTCCACCCGATTCCTCTGGGTCTTCCCAGTGTACCAGGCCCGAGCACTTGTCTCATGCATCCCACCTGAGCTGGTGATCTGTTTCCCTATAGATAATATACATGCTGTTCTGTCGAAACATCCCACCCTCGCCTTCTCCCACAGAGTCCAAAAGTCTGTTCTGTACATCTGTGTCTCTTTTTCTGTTTTGCGTATAGGGCTATCATTACCATCTTTCTAAATTCCATATATATGTGTTAGTATGCTGTAATGATCTTTATCTTCCTGGCTTACTTCACTCTGTATAATGGGCTCCAGTTTCATCCATCTCATTAGGACTGATTCAAATGAATTCTTTTTAATGGCTGAGTAATATTCCATGGTGTATATGTACCACAGCTTCCTTATCCATTCATCTGCTGATGGGCATCTAGGTTGCTTCCATGTCCTGGCTATTATAAACAGTGCTGCGATGAACATTGGGGTGCACGTGTCTCTTTCAGATCTGGTTTCCTCAGTGTGTATGCCCAGAAGTGGGATTGCTGGGTCATATGGCAGTTCTATTTCCAGTTTTTTAAGAAATCTCCACACTGTTCTCCATAGCGGCTGTACTAGTTTGCGTTCCCACCAACAGTGTAAGAGGGTTCCCTTTTCTCCACACCCTCTCCAGCATTTATTGCTTGTAGACTTTTGGATAGCAGCCATCCTGACTGGCGTGTAATGGTACCTCATTGTGGTTTTGATTTGCATTTCTCTGATAATGAGTGATGTTGAGCATCTTTTCATGTGTTTGTTAGCCATCTGTATGTCTTCTTTGGAGAAATGTCTGTTTAGTTCTTTGGCCCATTTTTTGATTGGGTCATTTATTTTTCTGGAATTGAGCTGCAGGAGTTGCTTGTATATTTTTGAGATTAATCCTTTGTCTGTTTCTTCATTTGCTATTATTTTCTCCCAATCTGAGGGCTGTCTTTTCACCTTGCTTATAGTTTCCTTTGTAGTGCAAAAGCTTTTAAGTTTCATTAGGTCCCATTTGTTTAGTTTTGCTTTTATTTCCAATATTCTGGGAGGTGGGTCATAGAGGATCTTGCTGTGATTTATGTCGGAGAGTGTTTTGCCTGTGTTCTCCTCTAGGAGTTTTACAGTTTCTGGTCTTACATTTAGATCTTTAATCCATTTTGAGTTTATTTTTGTGTATGGTCTTAGAAAGTGTTCTAGTTTCATTCTTTTACAAGTGGTTAAAAATATGGAACGCTTCACGAATTTGCGTGTCATCCTTGCGCAGGGGCCATGCTAATCTTCTCTGTATCATTCCAATTTTAGTATACGTGCTGCCGAAGTGAGCACTGAAAGGTAGTTTTAGTAACATATAGTTTCTCTCTTTATAACCATCAATACTGTTACTTTGAACTTTTTTTCTGATATGGATGTTTTTCTACCAATTTACTTTTTAGTAAAATTTCCCTTTTATATATTCTTCTGTCCCTCAATATTGAACTTTTGTTTTCATTTTCTCCTGAAATTAACACTTTAAGCAGTTTATCTGGATTACAAATATATATACACATATATGCAATGAGTAGATATATATTTCCTTTACATTTGTAACATTTCTACTCTATTTGTGGTCTTCATGACTTTATTTCATGTTTTTATGATAGGACATCCTTAAAATTAGACTTGCTTCTTACAGTTAATGGTTTTCTCTTATTTTCTGCCTCTTGGGGATTGATTTTGTTTTTGTTACATTTGTTTCTGCCTTTTCTATTGATTGCTTTTTATTATTCATTTTTCTTTTACTTGTCTGGAAAGCATAGATTTTATTTCTGCTATTTTAGTGCCTAACATTCATGCTAAGCTTGTAAAGTTCTTTGTGTGTCTTACAGTTAAGGAAATAAAATAATAAAATGGCATGGAAAAGGATATTGTTAATGTAAAAGAAACAAATTGGGATCTAAGGAAACTCCATTTCAGAACCAATAAATAAATATAAACCACAACACAAAGAATAGACACAATTGAAAAGTGAATCTATATTTTGAATAAAAAGAATGCAGAACACAAAAGCGAAGTACTCAAGATAATTAGAAATAAAATAACAGCTAGAGAAGACAGAAATTTGTAATTAAATACAAGGACAATTGATTTCTTTTAATTAGAGAACACAATAAATGCAAACAAAACAAAAAAAAAATAAAATTGGGTATAATTTCATGACATGAATAAGGAATTGAATACAGGCATAAAAGACATTGTTCTTATGTTCATAGGATGCATTGTTGAAAGACAAGAGAAGATTAATAGAATCATAATGAGTAACTAAGCTTGTATTTATAAGAGAACAAATTTCTGTAAGATTTAAGGATATGTATATAATGGGAAGACTCAGTCAACATTGATATTTAGGGAAAAACTTCCTGAGATCTGAAGAATGAATAAATGGTAACTTATTGAAGCAAAGAGGAAAAACACCCCAAAGTATTAATAACATGTGTGAAGACTTCAACTGAGAAAAAACGGGGTGTTTCAGGAAATGAAAATAATTGCATTATTATGGACTAAATTGTGTCTCCTTCTCCAAGCTCAAGTTTTGAAGCCCTGATGCCCACTATCTCAGTATGTTGACTGCATTTGGAGATAAGGTCTTCAAAGAGATAATTAAGTTGAAATAATTAGTTTAGGCCATAATCTAATCTAATCTCATGTTCTTACATGAAGAGAAAATTACACTCACAAAGATACATCAGGGAATCTATATGCATGAGAAGAAAGACTGTGAAGACACCATGAGAGTCCAAAAGAAAGGCCTTGGGAGAAATTAAACCTGCCAACACTTTGATCTTGGACTTCTAGCCTCCAGAACTATGATAAAAGGCATATCTGTATTTTAAGCCATCCAGTCTGAGGTATTTTGTATGACAGTGCTGGTAAACTAATACATGCATGTAGGTGGAGCTGAGAGAGTTAAGGGGAAGAATGCAGCAAGACGAAATGGACATGAAACAAGGTTTGACCCTGCAGGTTTTATAAATTATGTGAAAGGTGATTTTCTCTAAGTAGAATGAGAAGCAAAAAAGGAGTTTAGAGAAGGGCTATGACATAATCAGATCTACATTTGCAAGATCAGTCTAACTACTTTATAGGAAATAAATATGGAAACAGGCCAGACTGGAGGGAAACACAGTGATAAGTGTTTGCAGTGGTCTAAGGAAAAGATGAAAGTTGCATTGGACCAAATGTTTGAACCCCTTCCCTCCCACAGTTCTTGGGTTGGAACCTAATCTCTAATGCGATATTAGTTGGAGATGGGGCCTTTGGAAGGTAATTGGGTTGTGATGGGGAGGCCCTCATGATTGGATTAATATAAAAAGAGACAGGAGAGACGTTGCTGCTTCTGTCTGTCTCCATCATGTTTGGATACAGCAAGAAGGTGGCAGTCTATAAATCAGGAAGATTGTCCTCACCAGCACCTAATTGATTGGCACCTTGACCTTTCAGCCTCCAGGACTGTGAGAAATACATTTCTGTTGTTTAAGCTAACTTAGTCTCTGGTATTCATTAGAGTAGATGAAGGTGGATAAACCAAAGGCAGTTTACACTGTAATTTAATCTGCTAATCTGCCACGTACCATACTTAATATTTTATACTTCTGTCTTCTCATGCAAGTGTCCCTGCTTCCATTATGACACTAAAACATAGAACAAAAGTTTGATTCTTTACATATATGTTTAGTAGCATCAAACACTGTGTGTTCTTGTGGTAAGAATGTTATCTGATTTATCTTGTTTTTTTGGAGAAGTGTATGGCATCTGATGTACTCAACAAAGACTTGCTGCATAAATGAATAAGGAGTCGATGAGTTATCTTTCCAGAACATTCTGCAATGTGGCTATTGTATTTTTCTGAGCTCCTCTCGTCTCTGTTGTCATCCTTGTGGTCTACCTGGGGATGACCTAAAGAAATGTAGGAATGTCATCCATCTGCCTGCCATAGACAAGTCAGATCTGTCACCTTCTTTATTTGATTCTCCAAAAAAATCCTCCTACATTTTGCTTTGATTTATCCATTTAATCTGCTCTTTCTATCTCTCTAGGTACTATGAATCATGTGTTTTCTTACTTCTGGCTTGGCTTGGAAAATTGGTTAGCCTCTTTGCTGATACCTTGTGTTTGGGGCTTTAGACCATGGGTTATGATCGATTTACCACATATGAGTATTTGCGTTTTGCATTCATCCTTTGATGTTTCTTTGTTTTTCTTTGTAGCTGGGTTTGCTCTAATGTAAGTAGGATTAGCATTGAAATACTTCTATCTGAATTCTCATGAAGTCTTCCTGATTCTTTACTTGAAACTTGCTTTACTGAGGCACCCTTGCCTTTGATGCAGGAAAATAGGTGGGCCGAAGAAAGTTGTTATTATGGAGACTCTCCTTGTTGATTTTAAGTATCTTTGTCATTGATATCCTCAAATAGGATAAATAGTCATGTGGTCATCCTGTGAACATTTGGGTGTTTCATTTGGGTGAGAGAAAGAGGAGGACATATTTGGAAGAGTCCATATTTGGGAATTTCCATATTTGGGAATTTTGATGTAATGAACTTTCTATGCTTGTAAAAGTTGAGGCAGAAATAAATCCTGTGAGTCATTTAGCTTTGGTGGAAATGTTTTACTGTATCCTGCAGATTGGAAAAAAAAAAGATATTATTTCTAAACTATATATCTGGATTCATTGTGTTTCCTGAAAAGGATTTAGGAAAAGGAGCTAGGGAAACTTTGACTATGCAAATTTCAGTCATTCATTTATATACTGCACTTATTATGGACATACTCTGTGCTAAAGCTATCCTAGTCACTTGGCATAATAGCATGAATAAGACACAGTATCGTCTGCATGGGGATGTTCAGTCTAGTGGGACATATAGGAGCATTAGAATCACTGTAATATAACGTGTCACTTCCATGGTGGAGGTATGCAGATGGAGCTGTCAACATGCCCCCAGGCTCTACTTGTTTCCTTCTGCTGAACTGGCCTGGAGCATGTCAGAAGTCTGATCCTTCTTGGCCCTTTGGACTTGGAAACAAAAGATTTTTGACCTGACCTAACATTAATCATTTTGAAAGGTAACGAAGTAAAAGTTTAGGTTTAACACTCAGAATAATGAGCAGAAGTGGAGAAGGAATTATAAAATAGAAGTGTCTCAGTGTTAATTTTATCCCCCACCCACCTGCCCACCCCCAAGAGAAGTGAATATTTCAAAACTGGAAGACGAGAGCTATACCCAAAGGTCGTAGTGGGAAACCTAGTGATTCTCATTTTAGCATTTAAGACTAACTGGCATATGTTCCTGGCAATCTCATTGCATAAATTAGGTTTTAAATAAATGAAGTAGGAAACATGTTCAGAAAATGAGGACATTCAAATTTAGAATTTCAAAATTGAGCATCATTTTTTTTTGACCCCTAAACAAGTTGCCTTTCTGTTTATAGAGCATGCTTTAATGTGTCGGTGTACAGACTGAGAGAGAAATGGTTGGGGAAAGTATCTCAGGTTGTACCGTGTAAGTGAAGAGAGAAAGAGGAGGACATATTTGGAAGAGTCAATGGAGAGATAAACACTGGGGGAATTTTGATGTAATGAACTTTCTATGGAATTTAAGCACAATACAATGTCAGCATAGTTTCCATGGCTTGCAAGAGGAGACACAATAAAGCCAATAAGGGTTGATGAGAGAAATACTTGAACCTGTGAGTAAATGTAATTAGAAGACTGGCTCCCAGGCTTCTGTTCTTTCCAGAGAGGTAAGGGACCTACTTCATACATGCTCCATCAACAGTACTTTTAAATACTATTGTTTATTGAGCTCTGACAATGAGCTAGGGATTATCCTGAGCTCTCACACATATTAAGTCATTTAATTTTTCCAACAACTCCAGGAGTGAGGCTAATCTTTCTCCCTTTTAGATGAGGAAACAGAATAAATAACTATGTTGAAGTCACATGAGCTTTCCAGGTGGCACTAGTAGTAAAGAATGCTCCTGCCAATGCAGGAGATGCAAGAGATGAGGGTTCGATACCTGGGTTGGGAAGATCCCCTGGAGAAGGGAATGGTAACCAACTCTAGTATACTTGCCTGTAAAATCTCATGGACAGAGGAGCCAGGTGGGCTACAGTCTGTGGGGTTGCAACGAGTCAGACATGACTGGGAGCAAAAAGTCACGTAGTTGAAAAGTGGATAGCCAGAATTTAGTCCAAGGAAGCCCAGCTGCAGAGCTCAGTATGAGAGTCTTGACCATGACATGAAGAATCTGTGATACTTAGATGAAAAGTGTGCTCATGGAACTCAAGATGCCATGGAAATCACAAAGTTAGATCTTGGCTCACTTTTGGGAGACTGTGTCTATACGTGAAATTCAGAAATCCACTAGCCACAACTGGATGTTTTGTCTCTCAGCTCTAGATTTATCCTTTAGTACTTAACTCTGTATAATGGATTAAACCTTTCTCCTTAATGGGGAGTGTGACCTGAAGCTTTGTCAGGAGAGAGCAGTGAGGGGCATTTTGTGAGAAGGGGACTTCTCTTCCAGGGGGCTGTGTTTGCTTCTGCCTGCTCTGGCTGCACGATGGGTCTGTGGTGTGAGTGTGCCTGGGAGTCCTAGCTCTGCCCCAACACACCCAGAGCCCAGGACCTCAGACACCCCACGACCCCAGCCCAGGCACTCAATTTCTCACAGTTCTCTGGCTCTCTTCCCTGTCTGTCTGCTCACTGATGTTGACTTACATATGACTTGGAGGTTATTGTTTGTACTTCCTCAGCAGTTGTGATCAATTGTGAAAACTAGTCAACTTCTTGAGAACTAGGTAGTCTGCAAGTCATAATAGATGACTCGTTCTTCAGTGGGGTCTGAACCCTGACCTTGGAGAAGCATCTCCCTTCCAATTTTATCTTTCCTTACACACCTACCATCAGTCCTAGGGTACCCTTTAAAGTTCTTATTACATTTTTACAGTTACTTGCTAATCAGAGCTTAATATTCTTTATATCAAGCTACCCCTGTTTAAAATTGCAATGAGGTTTCTCTTTCCCGATTGGACCTGAACTGATATAGAAGCTGAGCCACTGGAGTACTGTGGAGTACCGTGACAGCCAGGGAATGCACATGAAACAGCATATTTCTCAGTCAGTGGAGGAAATGGTAGATAAAATGATGGAAGAAGATCTGTCAGATTGTGTATGTGTGAGTGTGTCTGTGTGTGCCTGTCTAAGGTTTAAAGTTGAGAGTAGAATTTATATTTAGATATTCTAATGATGAATTTTTGTCCTAGGAGGAGGAGAATGAGGAACCAATTTCCCATGTGTTAGACAATATTTCCTATCTAAATGCCAGATTGAGCAACTCAAGGACACAAAGTGAATCCGAATCCCTCCTTTGAAAGATTCAAGTCTGTAAATCAGTGACTAGATTACACTTTGTGATGCCTTTTGAAATTTACAAGAAAGATAATGTGTGTAACAGTCTTCAAAAATTGACTAATTCAAGTATAATTCAGAACAATTTACTAATGTGCTGTGATTTATAAAGAGGCTTCGTTTTGCTGAAGAATTTCCAAATGGAATGCATGAGAGAGAATAGCTGAATAGAAATGGCTCTTACAGCTTATGAAACAGATGGGCTATCTTATGAAAAATGCTGTGACCAGGGCATTCAGAGTTGACGCACACAGATCTTTCAAGGTGACAACGTCCAGGCTGTGTGAAGCATGCTTAGTTCTTGTGCAGCATCCTCTTCCTGGGATCTGAAATGTGTCCCTTTGCACAGGCAGCAGGGGTGATGTGACTGGCAGAACAAACAGCAGAGCTTTTAGATCATGAAAATGGTCATGAGGCAAATGGTGTATTCAAATACAGCAATCATCTCATTATTTTTGTTTTCTTTTCCCCTATGTATATATTTCATCTTCTGTACTACTGAACTATAATGAAGAAAGTTCCAGATATTACATTAGGTTGAATTGTGAAATTGCTAATATTTGACAGTTTCTTGAGCAATAAAGAGATCCATTTTATATGATTCAACTTGACACCACTTTACCTAGGAATATTTCAGTACATCTTTCAAAAGATAGTTATTTTAAAATATGGTTGAAATACCATTGCCACATCAAAACATACAGCAGTTTCTTAAATAAAATCAAATACTTAATTGGTGTTCACATTACCTTGAATTTCTATCTTTTCTAGTTGTTTTATCTGTAATTTTCCTTTCTTGTCTGGTCCCAGACAAGTTTTGATAGCAGGGTCAGATTGGCCTCATGAAGTGAGTTCTGAAGTGTTCTCTCAACTTCTATTTTATAAAAGAGTTTGCATAAGCTTGGTGTCATTTGTAATTTAAATGCTTGATAGAGTTTCCTAGTAAAGCCATCTGGGCCTGGAGTTTTCTTTTTGGGAAAGGTTTAGGTTACAAATGCAATTTCTTTCAGAAGATGTAGGGTACTCACGTTTTCTGTTTCTGAAATGTGAAACGTGCTGCTGTCAGTCATGTCCGACTCTTTGCGACCCCATGTACTTCCTATTTCTATCAGTGGTCAATTTCATGAACTCTTGTTTTTTTGAGGAGTTTTTCCATTGTAGGTAGTTGATTTCATTGGTATGAAGCTATTCTTGATATTCATTTTTTTCATTTTTAGATAAATTTGTAAGATCAGAACTGATTATCATTATAGATTGTAGTTTAATTCTGTTGTCAGAAAATAAACTCTGAGGTATTTCAATCTTTTAAAAGTAATGAGACTTGTTTTCTAGTCTGGCACACAATCTTTTTTTGGTGTACTATCCACATCCACTTTAACAGAATGTGTTTAAAATTTTCAGATGCAATATTGCATAAATGTTAATTAAATCAAGATAACTTCTATTGCTATTCAAATATTCTTTTTGTCATTGAAGTTTTTGTCTACTTGTCTATCAATTACTAACAAAAGGAACGTTGAAATCTCTAGCTATGTTTATTTCTCGCTTTAGGATTTTTTCCTTTATGTATTTTAAAAATCTGTCATTAGATATATATTTATTTTTATTCAGTATTCTAATGTGTCTTGACAAAATTAGCCTTCTAAGCTTATGAAATGCCTCTCTTTACTTCAAGTGATACTTTTTGTCTTAAAAGGCTGATATTATTAGAGCTACTCCACTTTCTTAAACTTGATAATTGAAACTGTTTTTTCCATCCTTTTACTTCCAGCTGTTTACCTTTATATTTACTGTATTTAGATATAGTTAATCTGTCATTTAAGTCCAGTTTAACTGAATAAGATATTCTCTTAATTGAGGGAATATATTTATATGATTGGTTTTAAACCTAGCACCTTGATTTTTTTGTTTTTTGCTTGTCCCCTCTCATTTTTTCCTCCATTTGCCTGCATGTAGTTTAATCAGAAAATGTTTTCTAGTAGTTTATTATGTATTTCTCTAATGGGATTTTTGCTTTAATTTTTTTTTTTTTTGCTTTAATTTTGTATTAACTTTTTAGTAGTTGCTTGAGGAATTGTAACATGCATCCTGATCTTTTTAGTACTTCACCTCTAATATAAAAATTTTGTAAAAATATAAGTCAATGTACCTTTCCTTCTCTGGTGTTAATTTAGTCATATACTCTTACATCTACATGTAATTTGAACTCCAATATAAAGTGCTAATGACCATGTTCCTTTAGACAAAGGTGGGGAGGGACAAATTGGAAGATTGGGATTGATAAATACACACTACTATATTTAAAACTGGTAACTAATAATCTACTATATAACACAGTGATGTGTATTCAGTGCTCTGTAATGACCTAATGGCCTGTGTTCAGTCAGCAGGTAAGGTCTTCGTCTGGATATATTCTTCCTTTTATGGAATTGTCCTTCAAGGATTTTAAAAGTAACTCAGTAACTCTGAGTTTATCAGTTCCTTCTAACATGGTGGGAATTGAACGCTGAAGTTTTCCCACCCAGCACTGAGCTGCTATTGCTCAAGTCTTTTAGCTTTCCTACTCTTCTAATTCTTTCCATTCAAAACCTGATTTCTATTCTTGCTCTGTGTATATCCAGATCAGAAATGAATCAAGATTTAAATGGCTTTTTTAAGGAGATTTTGGTGATCTCTGTTTTTGTTTCCTTTCTGGGGGATTCCTTTCTTCAATTTCTCACCTCCTTGGCAGCTCAGAACTTTTCTCTTAATCCTCATCTGAAAAGCTCTCATTTTTCTTTTTTGGCTTGAGCTCTATCTACCATATAATGTGAACATGTGAATGTCCTCAGAGGAAGAACTGGTTTAGTGTGGATCTCACGTAGTTTGTTTCATTGGTTTCAGGGTCATATCCCAGCTAATTTATACCTGCTTTTGATTGGTCTCTGACTTCAGTATGATTTTCTTTATTTGATACAAGTTAGGCCATCATTATGGAAAGTGGTACTCCTTAACCACCTAATTTAGTCTTTCATCTCATTCATGGTAACATCCTCCTAGTTTGTGTCCCAGCTTATATACTTTCAACCCACTCCTCCTCACATACCTTGGCATATGGGACATTCAAAGTAGGTTTCCTTAAAAAAAAAAAAAATAAATAAAATAAATTATGCTTCTTTCCCCAGTGTAAACTATTCTAAGGCTTCATTTGCCTCCAGTTTGAAGTTCATACCACTTACTAGGGTACATGCACAAAAATAATACTTAAAATATTTAGTAATATATAAGTGTACTGGGTGAATATCATCTCTGATGTATACTTCTAACTTTTTAAAATCTTCTATATCAAGTTGACATTTCCAGTCAAATTTCCCAACAATGCCTCCACTTAAATCTATTTCTGGCTTCCTGAAAAAGTAACTTTCTTCAAATTTGGCAAGGTTTGAAATCAATTTTTTTCTCATTATTATACATACCTAGATTGGTTTCCAAGGGTTGCCAAAACAAAACAAACTGGGAGGCAAAAAAAAAAAAAAAAAAATTGAAAGCTATTGTCACTCAATTCTTGAGACTAGAAATTCAAAATCAAGATGTCAACAGGGGCAAGTTCTTTCTGAAGACTCCAAGGGAGGAAACCTTTTCAACACTACCTAGAATCTGGTGGTTTCCAGAGATCCTGGCTGGTCCTTGGTTTCTAGGTACATTAGTCCAGTGTTTGCCTCCATCAAGGGATGATATTCTCCTTTCATGTCTCTGTCCAGATTTTTTAAGGACATCATATTTTTAAAAATTAGGAGCAACCCTAATGCAGAATGACCTCATCTTAATTTCATCACTTCTGAAAAGACCTTATTTCCAAATGAAGTCACATTTACAGGTTGTTCGTAGAGATTTTTTTTTTGGGGGGGGGATTATTCAACCCAGTAGATTACCGAAATCCTATCATTTCCCAATCAAATGATTCTCCTCTTTGAGTGCTTTATTATTCTTTCATAAAATGTTTCTCTCCATTGAAAAGTGCTGTGACCCATGCAGCATGAATTTCTTTTCTTGGCTGCCTCTCCCAACAATTTTGAGTCTTTGGAAGAAGACTGGTTTTTATTTATCTTTACATCTCTAGAGCCTCTTCAGTGCCTACCTTCAGTGCTTAATAAATATTTGATAAATGAATGATCTCAAAGAGAACAGAGAGAGGGCTGCCTACTTCCTCATTCCTTAAAGCCCTCAAGCACCATTAACTTTCATACCACCATCTCATTCCTGTTGCCCACAGTTTTATTTTCACCAAGATGAAAAGAAATTGAAACTATATTCTTGGAGAATTAGAAACATAAACTTTGGTATCAGAATGGACTCTCCAAGTCAGAAAAAGTTAAAGATAGAAACATAATGTAAATCTTAAAATGTTACTGAGAATGTTAGTAATGATATTGACTTAATTTTTCTTGCTAGGGGAGGACCATGACTAAACTCAATGTGTTGAAAAGTTCAGAGACATTAATCTTCTTATCTGTGCCCCAGAACTCCCCCTGCAAAGACAAATGAGCAAGCATTGATGAATGCTGCTTCATTAGGAGAATTTAAAAATGCAATTTGTCTTCATGAAAAGGAAGTATTTTTACATTTTCCATTTTACAATGAATCAGTGAAAAGAATTTTTCAACCATTACCCTTTGACTTAGAATGGCCTTTATGAACAGCATATCAAGTGCAGTAATAGACTTGCTTTAGGGGAAATGTTGACAAAAAAAAATACTTTCTGGCAAAGCAATATCTGTAATCCACTGGACTCATCAAGACTGTTTTATAGTAATATTTTAGGGTGTTAAATATCCCTTTTTGTTTCTAAGAGACAAGAAAAGTGAAAACTAAAAATAAAAAAAAAAGCAAATACACACAAAACAGCATACCTTTCAAAGGAAGTTTTTAGGTTTGACCTAAAGTAGGTATATAGCTGTCCTAATTTTTACTCTGTCTCTATCCACATAATAAGATGTTAAACCATTTTATTCCCAGTGATTAGTGTGAAAATATGCAAGGTCCCCAGTGACCCAAGCATAAGTATACCATGATTACTCTGCTCTTAGAGGGATATAAAATTTAAACAAACAAAGCCTTAATATCAGAAAGTGTTTTCTGGTTAACTATCAAATACATAGAAAATAAAATCATTCACAAACCCCCATCAAATGATCCATCTGATTAGTGAAGATTTTGTAGCCCCTTTATATGATAGTATCCATTCAAGTAATTCTCTGTGGCATTTGATCTTTGCTTCTGTTGTTTAGTATATTTTAGTGTCCTTCAAAATCAGCCACGAGTTGGGAGATGAGGCACCAGGAACATTCCCTTATGTATTTGGATCTATCTGTAGTATATTTTTTATCAGCAGTATTTTCTTTTTTCATGACCATAAATATTGCCTGATGAACTTTGAGAAATTCTCCCAAACAAAAGGCTTCTTTTTTTTTTTTTTTTTTTCTCCCAGCAGTACATGGATTGAGGCCTGGGATTCTGTTTCTTGAAGAACAACTTCAGGTGATTCTAATGCAGGTGGTTTAGGGACGGCATTTTAAAAAAATTACTGAGTGTCCTTTCTGCTATTTAAGTAGGCTTTCTATAGGTAGATCACCCATTCTTAATTCCAGAAGAACACATGGAATTTTTGTTGTTATATCAGTGAGTTTCCCTTATATCCTTTTAATTTTACAAATATGGATACATTTTTTGGATATCACCAGCTGGTTACTCATCTCACCTCCTTCACCTAGACTCTCTTCACCTAGACACACAATTGAATACTTCATTTCCTTCGACCTTGAGATTCAATTTTGTAAGGCTTTGAACTCCTTTTTCCCTGAGTCCTTGTCCTCTACAAAATTCATCTCCTCAACTCAAGTGCCCACCATCTGGAAAAAACATCCTGCTTACATTTCTCCACCTCATCAGCTCTCCATATGGCTTTGAAACTGAGTTAAAACACATCTCCTTCTTCTCTGCTAAGGACCTCTTGATTTTTCACCTTTGAGTTATAACTCATCTTTATCCCCAAGTCTGCTAACCTTGAAGACCATCTTTTAAAAAGGGTTTAACTCTTGGTTGGTAGCAAAAACTTTAAGGTTGAGTCCAAGGATGAAAATACTGATCATGCTAGAGAAAGACAAACCCTCTCTCCTTTGCAGATTAACTGTGCATATGCAGTCCTGTTCATCTTCATCACTGACCAAAAGCTTCACCTTTACTTTTGGTCAGTATATCATCTTCTAGAATCAATTAAGTGTATAAACTGGCTTTATGAGGATGGCACATCATTTTTCTTCCTCTCCTTCTTTTCATGGGAGATGCTTCTGGTAAAGGATCTCCAGTCAGTGTCTTAAAGAGTGTGAAATGTGGTGTTATCAGAAAGGAAATGGAAATAAATTGCAAATTTGCATGAAAAATGAGTATCATGAAATATTGCACCAAAAGGTGATTCAAGGCTTAGGAAGCAAAAGATGTAAGAAAAAGACATAGGGAGCAATGATGCATGAAATGTCGGAAACCACAGAGGAAATGCCTGACAAGATAGGTAGTAACAAGGTGAACAACATATCAAAGACTGGAAAGAACAGCCCTTGAGAAAAGACAAGATGGATGAAGAGAAGGAGTTACTGTGCATCTGGGAAGGAGTTTAATATACTCAGTTCAGTAACACCCTTAAGGGAAAAGATCCCAGAATTTATCTGAAAATACACTGTCATTATGAACAAATGCTACCATCAGAGAAGGGTTGGTGGAATTACTTAGAGAGCTTTATTTTCTTTCTGAGTCATAAAATTTTTTTTTTAACC
The DNA here is from genome assembly GCF_019320065.1 of Cervus canadensis. Lineage (NCBI taxonomy): Eukaryota > Metazoa > Chordata > Mammalia > Artiodactyla > Cervidae > Cervus > Cervus canadensis. The sequence continues at coordinate 72,472,973 of NC_057390.1, forward strand.
AGGATATTGATCAGGAACCCCTAAGGAATTGAACTAAAGCCAATGATGTAATAATCATTTGGGGAGTGCATATTTTCTGGACCATAGCTGTTGAAATATTTTTCTGTAGATTTCAATTCTTAAGGACTCAGGGGGAAAGAAAATGTTACCAGCATAGATGCCGGTGGTGTTCCCTCTGAACCAGGTGGGAAGAAGCTGGTCAATTCTAAAGTGACTCTCATTTATAGGGAGGCCTTATTACAACAGGCTGCCTGAAACCTTTCATTTCAGTGGATGTTTGAGTTCTGCCTGCTCCCGTTGCTGCTGCTGCTTCCAAATTTCCCAGTCAGTGAGGCTCCCGCCCCTCCACTGTGTCTGCCAGTGTTCTCCCTAATGGATGTAGCCACGTGGTTGTAGGGAGAGCAGCTCTTCCACTGGGGCGGATGTGTGTCCCCATTACACTGTGTAGCACTTCCCTCCCTACCACTTACCCTGCCTGCCTGCCTGTGTGTGAAGGCGGTCCGTCCTACATGGCAGCTCCTGATGGAAATTAAATCATCTCACCTACTTTACAAGGAGAGAATGAGAAGAGGCAGTATGCATCCCAGGCAGGGATGATCAGCTAGGATGATGGAGAACATGGAGACCCATTTAAGCTCCTCTGGTGTCAACAGGTTCCTATAGAACTTACCACTATTTCCTTGAAACATCCATAGTAGAATTCTGATTTTGAAAGCTAGAATCCTTTGACCTGTGGCCCTGGTTAATTTTTTTTTCTTCTGTTTTCTTTAAATCAAAATTGACAGGAAGAAGAATATGTTAAAAGAGTTATTTCCCTTTGCTACTTAATGGGATATGAAGCCTCAGCTTATGACTGAAAATAAAACTTTCCACTTGGGTAAACATAATTTTCTCTTTTTTTCCCCCAGAAATAATCCCATTCATTTATAAGGATATAGTAATTTAGTATAAAATAATTCCCTTTCAACATCTTCTGTTGTAATTACTTGGCTATCTCCTTACTTGCCTTCCTCTGTGAATTCTGGACCACTCAGAGACTGAGCTGGCAATACAAACTCTGCTGGAGGCTGAAGGGTGAGGCATGAAGCTCTCCAATGTGCAATGAAGCCAGAGACTCTTTTTTAAATTTTATATTGAAGTATAGTTGATTAACAATGTTGTGTTAGTTTCAGGTAATTTACCAATCACAGACTCTTAATTCACCCCACTCAGACATCGAGTTGGTATCGAACCCAAAGGTGGAGCAGCCCTTGCACATCACTTTTCAAGCCAAAGGAATTTGTTCTTTCTTGAAGGGAGGTCAGGAGTGCCTCTCTGTTGCTCAGATAAACACCTGATGTGCATATCCAGGTGGAACTTCTGCTGGTCCAATGAAGAGCGAATGCATTCTGTGCTGTTGTAATGGAGCTTCCAATCAGATGACTTTGGGGAAACATTTTATCTCTGGCTCTTTTTTTTTTCTTTCTCCATGTGCACTAGCTTTCCTTCAAGTAATAAGGTGAGGAGGCAGAGAATTTATCCTTTAAAATTATCTGCAAGTCCCTTATGGGGTTCAATTAGTCTTGGATTTTGTCATTCTTAACACTCACTAAGCCACAGTTTTTCTTTCTCAAGCTTCTTTTGCATATATTAATATGCATTAAAATGCAGCAAACAGTTTGGGATAGGGTTGAAAACACCACATATTTATAGGTATATCAAGATTTCATTTCTCTTTTGTGGAAGAAACTCCAAAGTTTCCTACAGCTTGTTTAATATTGAAACTTAATGAGTCCACCTAGTGCTATTACTGAGAAAGTAATGGTAGCGTCTGCCAAGGAAGGGCCCCAGCCCCAGGGCATTGGGAGAGAGCAGCTAACCAGACTTTAATATAGAAAAATAGATAAATAGGGTGATAATTTAATAGGAAGGCAATGTACCTATCGTGCACCAGGAGAAAGCGCAGCTGGAGGATTTGAAAGTGATTTGGAAGCAAAACCTCTCATTGAATTACAGATAAAAAAATTAAGTTAGGGGTTGGCAGTGGAGTGAAACCTAGTTGTGAGATTGTAGAGAAGGGATTGCTAGCTCTTCTATTGCAAACTAGAATTCCTCAGAGTGTCCAGCCTGCCTTAAAAAGTTTGCTTTGGGTTAAATCCAAGTAAACATTCTCCCCAGCCACACAACACACACACACACACACAAATAAACATAATAAGACAATTTTTTCCTTTGGGCTTCCCTCATAGCTCAATTGGTAAAGAATCTACCTGCAATGCAGGAGATCCTGGTTCAATTCCTGGGTCAGGAAGATCCTCTAGAGAAGGGATAGGCTACCCACTCCAGTATTCTTGGACTTTCTTTGTGGCTCAGCTGGTAAGGAATCCACCTACATTGTGGGAGACCTGGGTTCAATCCCTGAGTTGGGAAGATCCCCTGGAAATGGGAAAGGCTACCCACTCCAGTATTCTGGCCTGAAGAATTCCATGGACTATGTCCATGGGATCGCAAAGAGTTAGACACGACTGAGTGACTTTCACTTTTCTTTTTCACTTAGTGGCCACATCTCTGTAGTTGTGGTCTACACTGTGTTCTTACTAGCATAGATTAAGGGCTTCCCAGGTGCCACTAGTCGTAAAGAATCCACCTGCCAATGCAGGAGATGCAAGAGACGCAGGTTTGATCCCTCGGTCAGGAATGGCCCCTGGAGGAGAGCATGGCACCCTACTTAGGGAAAAATAAATGTTTATAAGATACTTTAGCCTGTTTGGAGGCCAGTTTGGGGTTTTGGCAGAAGACCTTTGTGTTCCCTGTGTGGTACCAATTGATTTCTTGGTCTTGTGTGTGTGTATATATATATATATATATTTTTTTTTTTCTTGGTCTTATATTGTAGGTCAAATGAGTAATTATCTTGTGCTCAAGTTATAGGAAGATAAAAAAAACTGAGATGGACCCAGGTCTTTCATTCAAGGAGCTCACAATCTAGAAGTAGGGAAAGAGTCCAATACCAGTATAGGCCCCAATTTAGCCAGACCAAGATCAATGTTGAAAGAGAGGCAATGACAAATGCTATGAGGGTTTGGGAGAGTGAGATGTTGATTTTTGTTGCTGAAAAAGGTCAGACTCTTCAATAGCATTGTTTATACTCTATACTCCATAGGTATTAAACTACAGACTTTTGGAAAGTTGTTTTTGAAGGACTTAAAAATTTTTTTTTTTTACTTAACTATACATACCCTATTTTTCTAGCATCTTCAAAGGCACTTCCTTCTCCTCTTTCTGCTGTTAGAGCACCCTCCTCACCTTCCAGTGCTGATCACTGGAGGGTTGTGTGTAAGAAGATGTACAGCCCTCACACTTCCTGAGATGGAGAAAGGTTGGGTCTGACTTTTGGTTTCCCAGTCCTCAGTCAGTGACTGGTAATTCAGAACTGGTCCAGTTGGTCTTTGCTCTCCAAAGACTTTGGTTTTGTAGCGCTAGTAGTAAAGATCCTACCTGGCGCTGCAGGAGGCATAAGAGATGTGGGTTTGATCCATGGGTCAAGAAGATCCCTTGGAGAAGGAAATGTCAACCCACTCCAGTATTACTGCTTGGAGAATCCCATGGGCAGAGGAGCCTGGCAAGTTAGAGTCCATCGAGTCACAAAAAGTCAGACACAAATGAAGCGACTTCACACACACACACACACACACACGAGAGAGAGAGAGAGAGAGAGATTTGGGAATACTGGAAAGAGATTCCTCTCCTATTCTGTGTTTAGCCAGCACTGTGGTGGTCCTGGAGATCAATTCACAGCTGGGTGTTCTACAGAAGTTTAAAGCCAGACCCCCGTAAGCTTCTCTGAAGCCGTCAGGCACTGCTTCTCTGTTCACATTTCTGTCTTTATGTACTTTCTTGAATTATACTGCTTGTGTACAGGTTCTGTCTTTTCGTAGTTCCTTAAGGATAGGATATATTTCTAAATTATTACTGTATCTCTCTTGTATATATTTCTTGGAGCAAAAAGAGGCTTAGTTGTGTCTGGAATGGATGGATAGGGAGTTTTATTCATGGGTATTTTTAGACCTTTATTTAGACTTTGAACCTTATTTAAAATTGTTCTAAAAGAACCATTTTTGACAATTAAGGTCACGACTTCAACTCCCTGGGACTCAGTTTTCTTATCTGCAAATGGAAGACTGAGACTTCAGACATGGAGATGTTTTCCTAGTTTCCAATATTGACATTTCTGGGCTTTATAAGTCTCCATGAACTAAACAGCTTAAATGACTTTTGGAATATGGATTGCTTTTCCACACACTGGGGAAAGGTGATGTCAAGTGGCATTCTTCCAGCTGGAATCAGCATTTACTTGGTCACATGCACAGACTGGCCAGAGCTCTGTGGGGGTATATACTTGAAGGAAATCAGTTTTCAGATTCATTTATCCTTTTTCCTAAAATTGATGCTCTAGAATCCTTGCACTACCATCTTTCTTTCCCATTTTCCCATTCACAATTTCCCTGTTTCCACTTTATAAAGAAGACTCCATTTTCTACCTATAGTGATTCTTACTCTGGTTTATTGCCCTGGAAGGTAAAAACTTCTGAGCCACAAACAAGGGGCCAGAGAGAAAGATCTTTCTTCAGACAGAAGTCCTGAGAAAGCAAAGCAAGAATTGTGGGGCCCTGCTGTAGCCAGGTGACAAGCCCTTGACAATGCTTTATGCTTTTTCTAGCTGTCAATCTTTATTTGAATTAGAACTTGGAAGATAGATGCTGGGCATTAAGTCATTTATTAACAAGTTTATTTGAACTCTGAGTTGAAATTAGTCTTTGTTTTTGAAAAAAAAATACAGCAATTCTTATTTGAGTGGATGCAAAACTTTATTTTGCCAATTAGCTCAAGTGGAAGCTATGTATATCGTGTGTGTGTGTGTGTGTGTGTGTGTGTGTATACACACACATACAGATACATAACTCTGTGTGTGTATGTATCTATGTGTGTGTATGTGTGTGTTTGTGTGTATCTGTGTATATCCCATGTGACTCAATGATAAAGAATCTACCTGCCATTGTAGGAGACACATGAGACTCGAGTTCTGTCTCTGGGTTGGGAAGATCCGCTGGAGAAGGAAATGGCAATAAACTCCAGTATTCTTTCCTGCAGAATCCCATGGACAGAGGAGCCTGGTGGGCTACAGTCTCTTGGATTGCGAAGAGTCGGACATGACTAAGCACGCGTGCATTATGCACTATATACATACGTATACACACACACACACATCTCAAAGATACTATTCGTTCAGTTCTAGACCACTGCAATAAAGCAAATATTGCAATAAAGAGGATCACACAAATTTCTTAATTTCTAATTGAATATAAAATTATGTTTATACTATTCTGTAGTCCTTTAAGTGTGCAATAGCACTATGTCTATATAAACAGTGTATTTAGTTAAATTTTCTAAACTTTTTTTTTTTTTTTTACTGAAAATCATTAGCCATTGTCTAAGCCTGTGGGTTGAGATCTTTGTTGGTAAAGGGTCTTGTCTTGATGATGGTTGCTGGCTGATGAGGGTGATGGTTTCTGAAGGTTGGGGTGACTGTGGCAGTTTTTGTGTTTGGCCTTGTCATGAGGCTTATGGGATCTTAGTTCCCCAACAAGGGAGTAAACCTGAATGCTGGCAGTGAAAGCTCAGAGTCCTTAACCACTGAACTTCCAGGGATTCCTGGCAATTGTTAAAAAATATTTTATTTATTTATTTATTATTTATTTTTGGCTATGCTGGGTCGTTTTTGCTGTCTGAGCTTATCTCTAGTTCAGGTGAATGAAGCCACTCTCTAGTTGTGGTGTATGGACTTCTCACTGCGGTGGCTCCCCTGCTGCAGAGCGTGGACTGGAGAGCCCAAGCTCAATAGCTCTGGTACACGGGCTTAGTTGCTCTGTTGCATGTGGGATCTTCCTGGATTAGGGATTGGAATCAAACCTGTGTCTCCTGAATTGGCAGGTGAATCCTTTACCACTGAGCCACCAGCAAAGCCCCTGGCAGTTTCTTTAAGGCAGCAGTGAAGTTTGCCTCATTGACTGACTCTTCCTTTCACAAACTATATCTCTGTAGCATGGAGTATTTTTTTATAGCCTTCTACCCGTAGTAGAACTTCTTTCAAAATTGGAGTCAATCCTTTTAAACCTTTCTGCTGCTTTTTCAACTAATTTTATGTAATATTCTAAATCTTTTGTTGTCATTTTAACAATCTTCACAGCATCTTCACTGTAAGTAGATTCCACCTCAAGAAACTTTCTTTTCATCCATAAGAAGCAACTCCTCATCCATTCAAGTTTTATCAGAAAACTGCAACAATTCAGTCACATTTTCAGCTTTCACTTTTTTTAAAAATAAAGATTTTTTTAAAAGTATGAACCATTTTAAAAATCTTTGTTGAAATTTTTACAGTATTATTATGTTTTATGTTTTGGTTTTTTGGCTGCAAGGCATGTAGGATCTTAGCTCCCTGCCCAGAGATCAAGCCCACACCCCCTGCATTGGAAGGAGAAGTTCCAACTACTGGACAAACAGGAAGTCCCCAGCCTCCAATTTTAATTCTAATTCTCATGCTATTTCCACCACATTTGAATTACTTCATCCAATGAAGTCTTGATCCCCTCAAAGTCATCCATGAGAGCTGGAATCAACTTCTTCCAAATTCTCATTAATGTTGACATTTTTACGTCTTATATCATGAGTCCTAAGTGTTTTTAATGGTATGGGCTAGTTGATCTTTTCCAGAAGGTTCTCAACTTACTTTGCTCAGGTTCAAAAGTAAAATCACTCTCTATAGCAGCTATAACCTTACAAAATATGTTTCTTAAAGAATACGACTTGAAAATTGAAATTACTCCTTGATTCATGGGCTGCAAAATGGATGTAGTGTTAGCAGGCATGAAAACAACACAAATCTCCTTGTCCATCCTCATCAGTGCTCTTGGATGACTAAGTGCTTGGTCAGTGAGCAATAATATCTTGAAAGAAATCTTTCCTTCTGATCAGTAGGTCCTAACAGTGGGCTTAAACTATTCAGTAAACCATATTGTAAACAGACATGCTGTCATTCAGCCTTCATTTATAGAGCACTGACAGATTCTTAATGCCCCTAAATTTTCAGAATGATGAAAGTGCATTGGCTTCAGCTGCTCTACTACTAACAAGAGAATCAGCCTGTCCTTTAAAGCTTTCTTCCCAGGCATTGACTCCTCCTCTCTAGCTATGATCGTATTTCTTCCACAATAAGGCTGTTTTGTCTACAATGAAAATTGGTTGTTTAGTGAAGCCACCTTCATTACTTATTTTAGATAGATATTCTGGATAACTTGCTGTAGCTTCTACGTCAGCACTTGCAGCTTCACCCTGCATTTTTATTTTATGGAAATACTTTCTTCCTTAGACCTCAGGAACCAATGTCTGCTGGTTTCAAACTTTCCTTCTGCAGCTTCCTCATCTCTCTCAGCCTTCATAAAACTGATGAGAGTGAGGGCCTTGCTCTGGATTGGGCTTTGGCTTCAGGGAATGTTGTGGCTGGTTTCGTCTTCTATCCAGATCACCAAAACCCTCTCAGTATTGAGGCTGTTTCACTTTCTCATCATTCATGTGTTCCCTGGAGGAACATTTTTAATTTCCTTCAGGAACTTTTCCTTTGCATTTACAGCTTGGCTAACTGGTGCAAGAGGTCTAGCTTCTGACTTATCTTGTTATTTGACATCCCTTCCTTACTAAGCTTAATCATTTTTAGCTTTTGATTTAAAGGGAGAGACATCTGACTCTTTCTTTCACTTGAACCCTTAGAGATCACTGTACGTTATTAATTGGTCTAATTTCAATATAGTTCTGTCTCAAGAAATAGGGAGGCTTGAAGAAAGGGAGAGGGATGGTGGAATAACTCGTTCATGGAGCAGAAACACACAGAACACATATTCATTGTTTGCTGTTTTATATAGGTGCAGTTCATGGTGTCCTCAAACAAATAAGATAGTAACATCAGAGATCCCTGGTAACAGTTCACCATAACAAATATAATAATGAAAAATGTATAAATACTGCAAGAAAAACCAAAATGTGACAGAGAAGAAAAATGGCACTGATAGACTTGCCCAACACAAGGTTGCCACAGACATTTATTTTATAAATGAGCTATGAGGTAAGCACAACAATATCTTTAAAGTACAGTAAAGCAAAGCAGAATAAGAAGAGGCATATCTGAATATTGAGGTACATTTTCAGCTCAAAAGTTGTGACAAATTAGCACATATTTAAAGTACATCCAGAACATAATACTCTGAAATTACACCCTTTGCAACCCCATAGTCTTATGATGGAAAATATGTAGATATGCACTGAACACTATGGAAGGGGGTACACATATTTCCTAAAACTCTAGTGCGGGCTCTAGAGACAAAAGTTTGAAGATTCCTGAATGAATGTAAGATACTACATGCTCAGTCAGGTGTCCAAATCTTTGTGATCCCATGGACTGTAGCCCGCCAAGCTCCTCTGTCCATGAAATTCTCAGGAAAGAATACTGGAGTGGGCTGCTATTTCCTTCTCCAGGGGATCTACCTGATCCAGGGATCGAACCTGGGTCTCCTTCATTGCAGGCAGATTCCTTACTGTCTGAGCCACCAGGGAAACCCTCTACAGTTAGCATTAGTTCTCTTTCTTGTAGATGATGATAAAAATATGGGAAAGGCATGGTGCATATGGATTTACCTAGCTGGGCAGACTTCAGATTAAACCATCTGGGAAATAGGTGATACCAACATCCAGGTTTCCTGCTGTCTACACTGGCAATTGCACATTCCTGCAGGAAAATCATTCAACAGATAGATTGGGTCCACTATACATTTGTGATCTGAAATCCTAAATTGGCCTTCTTTACTTACAGCAATTCTACATTTTAAACATTTCCTGTTCTCTATACTCATGTTTTAAACCATTTTGACTCCTTCCAAACCTAGTTTCACCTCCTCTTCCCTTCAGTCTCAACAAATGAATTTGCTTCTTACTTCGCAAAGAAAATAAAGATAACACAGGTGATATATCCGTTACATTTTGCTAGCTATGCTGTACACACATGTAAGCCTGCAGTGATTCTGCCTTCAATTCTTGTTTTCCTCCAGTCATAGCTATAAAGGAGCCTTCCTCTTTTTGAATATTTATTTTTATTTATTTATTTGGCTGCACTGGGTCTTAGCTGTGGACACGTGGGATCTTCAATCTTTGTTGTGGCTCATAAACTCTTAATTGTGGCATGTGGGATCTAGTTCCCTGACCAGGAATCAAACCTGGGCCCCCTACAGTAGGAGCTTGGAGTCTCAGCCACTGCATCACCAGGACGGTCCCATAGCCTTCCTCTTGTGTAAGACCCAGCTCCACTTGTGGCTGTATTCCCATTCCCACATGACTTTGCTCTTTCTTTCATCTTCATCTCTGCCCACTCTACTGTTTCCCATCACCACTGAAACACTGACGTGTCCCCTGTCTTTAATAAAAAAAAAAAAAAGAATAGTAACTATTTTTATATATTATAGCATCTCTCAAATGGCACTTAACTTTTCAGACATTATTTTTTGTCTCTCATTCCTAATCCTCTAAAGTATTGTTAACCTTCACCTTTCATATAGTGTCAACTGCATTCAATTCTTAGCTCACTCTAATCTGACTCCCACCCTTGTCTCTCTTTGTAGAAAATATTTTTGCCTAGGTGACCATTGACTTATATGATATTAAATTCAATGAGAATATTTTAGTCCTTAACCTACTATCTCATAAGTACTTGGTACTATTAACAGGTCCCCCTTTCTTTTATTTATTTCTTTGCTCTTAACTTCCATGATGTCACACACCAACTTTCCTTCTATCTCCCTCCTTTGCTACATAGGCCTCCCTGTAGCTGCCTGGCTTAAGTTGCAAACATTTGCCCACAGCGTGGCCTCCATTTCTCTACCTTCTAAACTATCTTCCTAAATAATCTCATTCATTTTCATGATTTCAGTTGTTATTTCTGTGGAACTGGCTTCCAAATTTTAAACTCTAGGCCTTGAACCCATATATCTGCTTGCTGATGTGGCATCTTCTATCAGATATCCTGAAGGTATCTCAAACTCACGTTCAAGACTAAATTTATCTTCTTTCCCCTGAATCTAGCTATTTCAGTGAATGACACAAACATATATCCAATTACAGGAGGGAGAAATCTAGTACTTTCTTGGTTCTTTATTTTCTTTCAACCTTCAGATATAAACCATCTGGAAGATTTGAACTACTAAAATTCTTTTATGTCCCTCTCTTTCCGTTTGGCTTACTTCCACCACCCTGCTTTAAGAAACCAATGTTTTCTGTGGGGTCACTAAATAACACTTACTATTCTGTATACAGACACAAATTCTGGTGCATTTTCCACTATAGCCACAGTGTTCTTTCAGGGAAAGAAAAACAAAACCAAGCCTAACAATATTGCTTTCTTGGTGAAATCTTTCATGTTTCCCATTGTTCATAATATAGACAACAGTAGCCTTACTGTGGGTCTTGCATGATTGGTTTTGACAATTCCATTCACATCCCGTGTCTTTGCTATGGCAATTTTAGCCTGATTATTTTCCAGTCTTCAAGCACTTCAGGCTTTTTCCTAAACCAATCCCTTTGTACCTGAACCTTCTTCTTTCTAACATGCTCCTTTTAAAAATCTTTGCACAGTAAATTTTCATTAATTCTACAGCATGGTCCCAAAGTCTTTTCCTAATCAACCTCAATATATACTGAATGACAGTCTGCATTTTTACTTTAGGACTTGTTACAATTTTTTGTACTATAATATCTTGGTAATTTTTAGGTTGCTGCTTCTACCCTTGCTAGAATGCAAAGCTCTATAAGGGTAGAATTGTGTTTATTTTGCTCACAACTGTTTGTCTGGTGTCTAACAGACTGAAGCACTCATTGTAGGCACTCAGTATCTTCTAGTTGAATTAATTAACTATAAGGGTACCAACAGCTACCATGGCAATATTCTACAGGTTATGCACTTATGCTTTCTGTACATCCATCCAATCTTTTAATACATGCAGTACAGTGTATGCAAGAGTCAAATAAACCTTCATGTCAAACAACTGGTCCTCAGAAACTGTCCAATATAACAAAACAGACTAGTGGAACAGTATGGATCAGGAAGTTCTATCAACAGACCCTCTTGCAGTAAACAAGTATAAACTCTGGTTAAAATGTAAACAGTGATTACTTAAAGACCCTGGAATGAGAACAAGAACAGGAGCATTTTAGAGGAGAGTTGACATTTGGAAGAAGGAAAAAGCACAGAGTGAGTTATCTGCTTCTACAACCTTTAAACTGAGCCAGGCCACAGTTGGTGCTACATGGAGTGTCTAAAACTCTAATACAAAACCTTTGGCTTTCTGGTCCCCCAGAAGACAAACTTTGGGCAATCATAGCCACTGGGGAATAAGAGGGAGGATCCCAGAAAGCCAGTGTCCAGAGAGGGGCAGTTCTAAATAGCATGCATAAACTCTGCTCAAAAATCTGCCTCATCCCTAAAACTTGCATACGCAAAATAGATTTAATATAGGCCAAGAACAAAATAACTGAATCAATATTTTAGATGCAACCTAAGAGACAAAATTAGTGACAGGAGGCCAATTTAAACTCTGCCAGGAGAAAATGACACTATACACTTTACATGAATATAGCAGAATCCAGAGATTTTATAACATTGTACCCATGATGTCCAGGATACATGCTTACATTACACAACTTACAAACAATCAGAAAAGAGTATGACTCATTCTCAAGAAAAATGACAACAGCAGAGATGATGAAATTAGCAGATAAGAATTAAAATTCTTATCTGCTAATTTCATCATATGTTTATAATGAATGAAAAGGTAATATATTTAATCAGAGAAAGAAAAACTGTAAGAAAGTCAAATTTTAGAGCTTTCAATAGAATGCCTGGAATTAAAATGTTCATCGAATGAATTTAACAGCAGAATGGAAGTGACAAAAGACAGAGGCAGTGAATATGAAAATAGAGAATCAATAATTATCTTATATGAACAATATAGATAAAATATTGAGAAAAAATTGACAAAACCTCAGGGATCTATGGGACAATTACACATTGTCTAACATGAGTCAATTATCTAACATATGGACAGGTGGGACAATGGGGCTTAATGTTTATTTGAAGAAATAATTGCCATAAATTTATAGATTCAGGAAGCTCAGCAAACTCAAGAAATATAACTATAAGAAAATCACACCCAGGGATATCAAATGCAACTAATGAAGACTAAGGAAAAACATATGAAAGCAACTGGAGAAAAATGGCATTACATAATAAGGGGAGGGTTCAGTGATCCAAATGGTGACTAATTTCTCATCTGAAACTATGCAGGCCAAAGGCCAATAATGGAAGAAAGTAAACTGTGTCCAGCTAGACTTCTGTTTCCAGTGAAAATATCCTTTAAGAACGATGGTGAAAATAAAGACATTTTCAGATAAAAGAGAAATAATGGGATCTACCATTAGTGGATGTACATGGCAAGAAATCATAAAGGAAGTTCATCATCATCATAAAAGGCTAGGACATCTGATTGAAACTTAGATCTTCAGGAAGGAACAGAGAATGAAAGTGATAAATATAAATATTTGTAAACATAAGTGAATTCTTTTTCTCGATTTTCTATCTGATGCTTAGTTCTGTGTAGAGTATATAGTAAGATGCACAAAAACACATTAGCTATCATCATTATCATTACCAACGCTATTTTCATCATTGTTGCTGTTTGCTTGGAGAGCCAGCCGTGTGATAAATGTCATAGGTATAACTTGGGAGTCTGTGATGATTTTGGAAAACTGTTGAGTGGTTTGGGGATTCTCCGTCCTCGCTGGGGACTTGAGAGCACTTCATAGCCGACTCTACTGTGTGAGATGCCTTTGGTGCCTCTGCCTGTAGTGTTTATGGGAAGCAAGGGTCAGTGTCTGGGTCCTGAATGGGGGGTATTTCTGATCTTTGCTTTGTGACCCACATGGAGAACAGGAGGCCCAGCAGAAATGAGGTACTGTATACAGCAGTGCATGATGCCAATGAGCCGCCATGATACTATTGTTCCAAAGCAAGACACCTTGCTGACCTTGACTCCAGGAATATAGAAGTAGCTAAAATGGTTTAGAACAATAAAACACTTAGCACTTGGAGATCTAGCTACTCTAGGGAGGCATTGCTTTTTAAAATGGAAAGCTGTGACCAGCCAGCAGAAAGCAGCAATATCTTCAGCTTCTCAAAAGAGAAGGTGGGAGAGTGTATGAGTGGGTATGTGTGTGTGTGTGTGTTTATGTGTGTGTGTGTTTGGAAGGGGAGGCTTCAATTCAGGACCCAGACACTGATAACTTTATTAAATATTGATTTTTGAAATAAATATATATATTCACTAAGCCATGAGCCAAAGAAGATCAGAGTTGTGATAAAAATAATTATTAGTAGTATTTCAGTTTTATTGCAAACAAAATGAATCGGTATAATCTATGTAGATAACTATATAAAAAAATAGCTCCCATCTGTATCCCACTTGGAAAGTAGTGTCACTCTTTTCTCTGTGACAACAAGGTCTACTTCAGAGCACACTAATAGTTTGGTTTTTTTGTGGTTTCAGGGGCCAGAAAAGCCAGAATTTGTGAAAATTGTGAAAATCTGTTAGAGAGATTTTCGAAGACTATTAACCCAGGCTCAGGGACAAAGGGGCAGATTTTGTGGCAAGCAGGACCTGGGAAAATATTCTGTTCAATGAAACAAGACAGGAAATGGCCACTTGAACAAAGACCAGGAGTAAACAGTGGCCTTGGTAACTTAATGCAATGTTTATTTGGCATCAAGAGTCCATCAGGCTCTGGGGAGCTGGGGAGCCTTCAACATTAGTCACCTCTGTAGAGTTTAATGAGGAGAAGCTACTGATTCATGCGAGAAATGTTTTCCAAACTCAAAGATGCAAATGTCAGCACAGGGAGGACCTGCTTCTGGTTCGAGAGCATCACATTTGGAAGGGGCTGCTTTGGGAATGATGAGCTGCTCATCACTTCAAGTGTTGAGCCAGGAGCTAGATGAGCTACTTCTCAGGGCCATGCTATGTCTGGGGAATTGCGTTAGGTCAGATGTCTCTGCAGCATTAAGCATTCTATACTTCTTCTATGGGTACAGATCTTCTTTATATACTATATGTTTTTAGGAATGTATTGAGACCCATGTTCATGTTGTTGTTGATGATGATGATACCAGCTGCCATTCACTGAAATAGAGTATATTCTGGGCACTGTAGCAGGTATTCAGTTCAATTCAGTCTCTCAGTCATGTCTGACTCTTTGCAACCCCATGGACTGCAGCATGCCAGGCTTCCCTGTCCATCACCAACTCCCGGAGCTTACTCAAACTCATGTATTCACTAAAATAGAGTATATTCCAGGCACTCTAACAGGTATTAGGCTATCCAGACATATAATCCCTACCACTACCCTAAGGTACTGATATTATGTCCATTTTATGGATGTGGAAACTGAGGCTTAGAAGAATAAGATGTTTCCTGCTCTTAAGTAGTTCAGAGTGAGATAAGACTTACAAAGTTACCGAAATACCTGAGATGTTCCTGCTGACACATGACGGTGTGAGGACTGTAACAAAACAGTATACATGATGCACACGACAAGTATTCATCAACCAGAGACACAATTAGGGGCGGAGAAACAACTTTATGGTGGAGGTGGGAGCTGCATTACTTAAGAGGATGGTCTATCTGGCTAAGTAAGTGGAAGGTTTATGCTTTATTTGAAATAAAATCTTTAAAAAAATGAATGTGCTAGCTGGAGTTTAACTATGGTGTCAATAACTTCCCATGCCATAGCTATCAAATTGGCTTTGCACTCTGGATAAATATCTTTCCCATTTTTATTTGGCTTTAAACCTGAGTTACAGGAGACACAAATCACTCTAAGCAGGAATACCCAAATTAAATGTGAGTTTGATTTTGAGTCTACCTGCTTCAGTGTTCTTAAGCCACACATTTTAAAATCCCTTTAGATTATGTTGGGGGATTCTAAGTAAATCCAGATAAAGAAAATAGATATTTCTTATACCTTTCTGAACTCTTCACCTTGCTAAACTCTTCTGAGGGAGAGCAGATACTGACTAAAGTTTGAAATCAGCTGAAACTTGTGTGTACACATACAATTGTATAGAGAGGGACTTTCTTTGTCTTTTCCTGAGATAATGTGAATTGTGAGTTGGGAGATGTGGATTTTGGTGAAGGCTTTGCCACTGTGACCGTCTGTTTAATCTCAACATTTCAATCTGGGAAATGTAACCTTTAGACAGGACAAGATAATGGACTCATCCTATTAGAAAATCCTTGATTTTATGGTTTTGATGCAGGAAAAGAGTAGAAGAAACTGAACATCATCCTTGAATACAATCTATCTTCTACTATACAACCTTATGGAGCAATCTCCAAGGTCATGTCAAATATTCATTTAAGGAAGAAACAATTTTAATGCAAATTAAATGAAATAACCAGTCACTGGTATCTTCAAGGAGAAGAAAGTTTAGATAACCTCAATTAAAAACAAGTATCACTATAAATTGTTTCTTTGCTTATTGAACTTCATAAAAGTGCCCATACACTAAGTCCTCTGTTGTCCTGACTTCTTTTGCTCAACATAATTTCTTTGTTTATCCATGCTGTTGCGTGTATCAGTAATTAAGACTTTGCATTTTGCTATACAGAAACTATACATCACTAAAAAAGAAAAAAAAAAAAGAATGAAATGATTATTTAAAAAGAAATAAGCAAACAGATGTTATTTCCAAAATCATCACCTCCTAGGTCTTGATATAGGCTGAGATTAGGAGAGATGATATTATGGGATAGGAGAGATTAATTGGAGAATATTTTTCTATATCAGAAGTCAGTCTTCTTTATGTTTAACCCTTCCTTTTGCATAATCAGAAGGGAATCTCTTTTAGACTTGCTATAATATATATCAGTTTTCTCCATCATGATCCACTTAGACAATGTTAAACACCCCTATCTCCAGCCACATGAAGATGGCTTCTCACCTCTAGTAGCAAGATACACGTGTGGATCGGCTCTTCTAGTGTGAGGTGGGGGTGGGACTGACGGCAAGGGTGAAGTCTAGGCTTGAAGCCTGGCATTTCCAGCTCTTCAGAATTGGGCCCTGATTCAGACTGATGTATTCTCACTCCATTGTGATTCTGGGGGGCTTGCAGAGGAGTCCACAGCTCCTCACAGTAGCACTGCAGGGCTAAGTTTAAGGTGGCCAGTTTTCCAGAGTGGTAGCTCATTCAAGTCAGCTAGCATTTTTTTAGTGGTTACTGCCTGCCAATCCGTTTTTAGGTAGAAACAAATCATGGTGCGATATTTTAGACTCTTTACTTTGTGTTCCTTTATTCCCTATCAACACTGCTGATACGAGCACCATTTGATATATTACAGACTTATTAGAGATAACTGATCCTCTCTCTGAAGAGTGAGTGAATCTTCCAGTTTTCACTTTATCCTTGACAGACTCTTCCCCTGGGATGTCTTTACTTGCACACTCACTCTCTCACTGACTCACTCACTCATTAAGGAAATGTTCTGCTCATGGTAATGAGGATACATCATAAAACAGAAACACATAGCTTCTTTCTTTTCCACGACTGTACCTGCTACCCATGGTCCAAGAATCAGCTTAATCCCCTCCTCCTCTAGGAATCCTTCCCTCTTCTGAGCTTCTGCAGGCCTGACCATCAGTATTATCCTTGAGTGCTTCTTGCATACACCTACCTTATGACTTTTCCTATACAAGGTTAGATTATCTCATTCTTGGTATGATATTTTCATCTCTCAGCATCATCATCATCTCCAAGAGATCATGTGTTATGTACTGCTGGACTCCTGACCATTTCTGTCTCAATACATTGTACATAATGGATCTCAAGTGGACCAGGGAACAGACCTTTGCTCTCTAGTGATTGTACGAAGGAGTGGACCTTGATGTCCAGAGGTATCCTGGATTTCAGGCTGAACACTCCCATCTCTAAAAACTTGGAGTGATTCTAAATGCAATTCCATTTAAACCAGTCTATTAATTTGAAACTGAAGATGCCTTAGCACTTCCTCAGAGCTTGGCATATCTCTGTCACTCAAAAGATGTTACTTGACTTCGTCATGAAGATCCCATTGGTATTGCATATGTAAAGAACTAGAAGCCTGCTACAGAGTTTCTGAAGCTCACAGTCAGGGGCAGGGTTGAGGAAGGGCTCCTTATAGAATTGGGAACATTCAAACCATAGAGAATATTGAGCTGCCTGCAGTGGTTCTTCCTGGAACCAGTGTCATAAGCATGATCTTATTCCCAGTCCTTCCTCTCTCTCTCCCAAAAAGCAACCTGAAGGGCAGAGAATAGTTTGGCAGCAGTAACATGAGTGACTAATCTCTGGATAAGTCTATTTAGCACTGGAGAGTTGAAGAGAACTCATGAATTATGAAAGTTGCCTTGGTTCCCGAGTTCTACCCAATTTTCCCTCAGTCAACAAGTCCTTAATAGAGTCTCTGCCCTCATTCTTCTGCTTATAGCAGGTCAACTTCAGAAGAAACTGCCACAGGAGTGTCAGCTTCTTATGAGCCCAGGTATTCAGGTGGGGCTAGTGGTAAACAACCTGCTTGCCAGTGCAGGAGACATAAGAAAGACAGGTTCAGTCCCTGGGTCGGGAAGATCCCCTGGAGGGAGAGCATGGGAACCTACTCCAGTATCCTTGCCTGGAGAATACCACGGACAGAGGAGCCTGGTGGGCTATAGTCCTTAGGGTTGCAAAGAGTCAGACGTGACCGAAGCAACATAGCGCGCACACACATGCATTCAAGCAGAGGCTGTATAAGCGCCTCTTGCGGGGGCCAGGCTGTACCATGGGTGAGGCACTGGGTTAGATCAGACCCCCCTCTCCAGGATGCTTCAGTGTACACACATTTTCTCTGGGTGTCTTGTGAGATGAAGGGTCCCTGAGGGGTGGGAGAGGGGAAGGCTGCAGGTGGTCTTCTCAAGCTCCATTGCTGCACAGTGGGAATCCTGGGTGAGCTGTCCAAGGAGAACCAGTGCACCCAAGTGCAACGCTCTGACTTGCAGCCTTGAGTATTTCCACTTAACTCTTCCCTCTCCATGGTCATTTCCTGAAAAGGGAACTCTAACTGCTTCCCACCCACACACCCACAGGCTTCTGTGAACTTGAATGTGTTAATGGTTGTAAAGTGCTTTGACCTTCTCTCCTGGAGAGTGCTGCAAGAGTACACAGTATTATTATTATCATTTCACGGACATTTTGCAGTTCCCAGTGGTTAGTTTCATTCTCCCCTTTAATCTTGAATGCATTAAAATGGCTAAATAAAAAAGTATTTTGAGTAAATAAAGATACCCATGATTTTTAAAAGTTCTTTATTATATATTTTGATATGCATCATCACCTTCTCCTGACTTTCCACATAAGCTGCTATGGCTAAACAGCCCTGTAATGATATTGCTACTTGGCTATAATTTAGAAGGCTATAAAGATTATTTAGCACAAAGAAGTATTTCCCGTTAAAATTTAGCAACTCCTTTCAAATAGATTTACATTAAATCTTAGACTGAATTTTAGAAACATTGAGCAGAGCAAAAATAAAATCTAGTTCATGTTCTCATAAAATATCTGCTCCTTCACTGGCTCTTTACCCTCTGTTTTTCTTTGTGGCAGATGCCTCGATAGTTAGAACCAACCTACCTCTCTTTTTTTTCCCTCCCTCCTGCTTTTTCCCTCTCTCCCTAACTCCTTTCCTACACCTCTTTCATGCCTTCTAAAAACAAAACAAAATAAACCCACAAAGGAACGACACTCTTCTTTAGTGTCTGGCATCTGAGATAAATATTCAGCATTGATGTTTTATACCAGACACTGTTTAAGTTCTTGAGAAGACTAAAGAGAATGAGCTCTTGCCCTTAAGAATTACACAGTCTTGAGAACTTGAGGCATAGACACTGGATGTGCATAAGTAACAGTGCATTGTAATAGTGCTAATAAAAGGACTACCTTGGTGGCTCCATGGTAAAGAATCCACCTGGAATGCAGGAGACCTGGCTTTAATCCTAGGTTGGGAAGATTCCCTGGGGAAGGGAATGGCTACCCATTCCAAATATTCTTGCCTGGAGAATTCCATGGACAGAGGAGAATGGCAGGGTACAGTCCATGGGGTTGCAAAGAGTTGGATGCGACTAACACTTTCATTTTTCACTTTTAGAGAGTATAAAAACTGTTGTGAGACTTAATAATTTTGGGGGGGGGAGCCACTAAATAATAACAGTTAATTGCAGAGACTTTAAACCCAGACCACCTGAGATACAGTGTTTGTTTTTCGACTTACTTTCTTTGTGACCTGAAGTAAGTGGACCACCTCTCTGTGCTTCATTTTTTCTTCTGTAAAAAGAGGATAATAATGCCCTCCTCATATGGTTGTTTTGTCCTAAAGGAGTTAATATGTGAGGGGAACATGGAACTGTACCTGGGATGCAGGAAACATTCAATAAATGTTAGATATTGTTTTCTTCCTGGGACTAGGAAGAATCACACACATATCCTTCACTAGGACTTCTTTTCTTTTTAAATTACTGTCCTATGTCTTCCATATCTTTTATGGTTAAATTTTGTGAATGGATTTTTACATTTTCTTCTCTGGACCCTCCCTTTACTCCATTAAATCCTACTTTTTCAGTTAATTTCGTAAGCATAGTATTTCATCAAAGAACTGGGGTCCTTCTGAATTTTGATAGTTACATGAAAGATTCTAGGCATCCTTAGACAGTAGTGACTGGAGACTAGCTCAAGGTCTTCGGCTACTTCCTGATCACTGGGCATCATTTTACTAGGAGAATGGAATGTCCCATTCTTACTTCAATCCATTCCGTTTGGGCTTTGATTCTTATTATTTAACAAGGTTGCCAACTACCTTCATCTTGTTAAATCCAGTGTCTAGCTCTCCACTGTCTTGGTTTTTGTGAAACATCAAGTTTTAGGGAAGATGGAGCAGTGTCTTTTTGATGTGTCCCCCTTTCCACTGTGTGTCCTTTCCTGGGTTCATGTTAAACCTTTTAGTAGTAGCTGCTTGAGAAACACTGGGCTGGAAGAAACACAAGCTGGAATCAAGATTGCTGGGAGAAATATCAATAACTTCAGATATACAGATGACACCACCCTTATGGCAGAAAGTGAAGATGAACTAAAAAGCCTCTTGATGAAAGTGAAAGAGGAGAGTGAAAAAGTTGGCTTAAAGCTTAATATTCAGAAAACTAAGATCATGGCATCTTGTCCCATCACCTCATGGGAAATAGATGGGGAGACAGTGGAAACTGTGTCAGACTTTATTTTTCTGGGCTCCAAAATCACTGCAGATGGCGATTGCAGCCATGAAATTAAAAGATGTTTACTCCTTGGAAGGAAAGTTATGACCAACCTAGACAGCGTATTAAAAAGCAGAGACATTACTTTACCAACAAAGGTCCGTCTGGTCAAGGCTATGGTTTTTCCAGTGGTCATGTATGGATGTGAGAGTTGGACGGTGAAGAAAGCTGAGTGCCGAAAAATTGATGCTTTTGAACTGTGGTGTTGGAGAAGACTCTTGAGAGTCCCTTGGACTGCAAGGAGATCCAACCAGTCCATCCTAAAGGAGGTCAATCCTGGGTGTTCATTTGAAGGACTGATGCTGAAGCTGAAACGCCAATACTTTGGCTACCTCATGCAAAGAGTTGACTCATTGGAAAAGACCCTGATGCTGGGAGGGATTGGGGGCAGGAGGAGAAGGGGATGACAGAGGATGAGATGGCTGGATGGCATCACCGACTCGATGGACATGAGTTTGAGTAAACTCCGGAAGTTTGTGATGGGCCGGGAGTCCTGGCGTGCTCTGATTCATGGGGTCGCAAAGAGTCGGACACGACTGAGCGACTGAACTGGACTGCTCTCCCCTTTCCTGCTCCCATTGCTGGTGCTTTTAGTCACTGAGGCAAGACTCCAATAAACCTATCCATATTGATTTAGTGTGCTGACCTTTCCAAGGGCACTAGGAATTTAAAAGTTCAGAGAGACAATTCATACACAAAGGGATAAACCTGTAATTGCTAAAATTTCAGGTTCTGAATTAGGCATCAAGAGAAATTTCCAAGCATAGAAGCTCTTGCATGTTCCTTAAAGTAGATGCTATGGACCACCAAGAGGTTCCTTTCAACTCCTACCAACCTATAGCAACAAAGTCGCTTCAGTTGTGTCCAACTCTTTGTGACCCGATGGACTGTAGCCCACCAGGCTCCTCTGACCATAGGATTCTCCAGGCAAGAATACTGGAGTGGGTTGCCATTTCCTCCTCCAGGGGATCTTCCTGACCCAGGAGTTGAACCCACATCTTTTGCGTCTCCTGCATTGGCAGGAGGGTTCTTTACAGTGCCACCGGGAAGCCTATGAACCTGTCTGGAGACTTATGTCCACTTTGAGTTTACCTGTTCAGAAAGAATAAGACAGGGAGTTCAAGGGACTGAAGGAATAACCAGATAATGACACGCATACCAGGTAATAAGGGAAGATCAGGAGCTGTTACTCACTTCTACATCCCAGTATCTCCTTTTGAATTTTGTTGTTGGTCTTATCTCCTAAATGTCAAATTCTT
Organism: Cervus canadensis; assembly: GCF_019320065.1. Lineage (NCBI taxonomy): Eukaryota > Metazoa > Chordata > Mammalia > Artiodactyla > Cervidae > Cervus > Cervus canadensis. The sequence goes on from NC_057390.1 coordinate 72,494,728, forward strand.
TTCGAACAGTCTTTAGCATGGATCAACGAACAGTGTGCGGCCAGTTCATTCTTATTGATCTAAGAAAATAACATGAACAATTCAGAGATTTGCAGGGAGGAAATCCTTAGCATGGGCTTAAATGTTGTCCAAGAAAGAACAAGCGTACATCTGAATTTATTCACAGAGTTAACTGATAGACTCAAAGTAAAGTGTTTTTAAAATATTACATACTACATATTTAAACATGAGAATTAATCGAGCTTGCATAATGATAAGGAAGGTGTGTATATGTTTGGCATGGCTCCCCATGATGCAAAGTTCTCTGGGGTCTTTTATATGATCCATCACCATGGGCAGTGCCAAGTTTTATTATAAAAGATATGTAACTCCCCAATCAGTGGCTGGAATAGTCAAAGCTTACTGAGAATCTATTGTGATATGGTTACAACAAGCATTTTCAACCCTGGCATATTCTGAAAAGAAAATTATGGTGACATGGTGCTCCTGCCAATTATCTGAATACAACTGACAGTCAAAGCAACCAAGGATACAGTCAAGCTCGTGATTTCCCTTAGACTGCCGATTTTTTGACTCCAGGGGGTTGAGTTCCCAATCAGATTTTCTTGATTCCCCGACTCATCTTGGGCGAAGCTACATTTTCCTTACTCTACTTTTGTCATCATATGGCTGCAGGGCCTGTTTTAAAAAGCCTATAGACAGGGGGCTTTCTTTCTGACTTGGTTAACTACCAGGAGGCAGAGAATTATAGGTGAACCATCTCCCATGTGTTGCATGGTGTTGCCTTGTGGCTTACCTGCCTTTGAGGCCTGTATGTACTGAAGGATGCTAAATTAGGCTCTTCAGATGTGCCTTGTTACTTAACACACAACCCAGCATCTCGGTCATTCCATAATCCCAAGTGCCGGCATGATCACATTTTCTGGGATTATTCTGGTCCTTGCTGTCCCTTTTGCCAAGCATTTATCTTCTGGAGCCAGGTATGGAGAGAACTTTACTCTTTGGAATGCCATTTCAACCCATCAACAAATCCTGTTAGCTGTGCCTATGCAATATATGTGCAAGCTGACCTTTCACCATCTCTGTCACTACCATGGGAGTCCAAACCACCATCATCTCTGCCTTGGTATATTGAAATAGCTCTCTGAATCTGTTTCGTCTTAGATGCTTACCTCCTTAAAATCCATCCTCTATAAAACATCCAGGGCAATATTTCTAAAACTTTAGTTGAAACATGATGGTGGTTGGTTTAGTTGCTAAGTCATGTCCAGCTCTTGTGATCCCATAGACTGTAGCATGCCAGGCTCCTCTATCCATGGGATTTCCGAGGCAAAGATACTGGAGTGGGTTACCATTTCCTTTTCTAGGGAATCTTCCCAACTCAGGGATCAAACCCGTGTCTCCTGCATCAGAGCCAGATTCCTCACTGCTGAGCCACCAGGGAGGCCTCTAAATTAGAACATGTTACTGGTCTGTTAAGAGCCTTGTAATGATTTCCCACTTGACTCAGAACATAACCCATGGCCCTTACCAGCAGTGGGGCCACCCACATTGTCCTGTGTAAGCTAGGCACCTGCTCTGCCCACCTTCCTCCCCTTGTTGACTTGCCAGCTTTCTGAGCCATGCTGCTTTCCTCACATTTCCCCAAACTCCCAGACACATTAAAGTCCAGGGTCTAATCTGCACTTTCTGATTCTCCAGGCTGGAATGATTTTTCTCTGTTATCCACATGGCTACTTACTCATTTCTTGCAGATCTCTGTTCAAATATCACCTCCTCAGAGAGGCCTGTGCCAACCAGCCCAAGTGCCCACTGTCTCTTCCTTCAACTTAGTTTCTCTTTCTATCACTGATCCCTGCCCCACACATAACTCATTTTTGGCTTACTGTCTCTCTCTCTCGACTAGAACCGGGCACTGTGAGCCCAGGACTTTTTTCTGCATAGTTTACTGAGGGATCCACTCATCTAGAATGCTCTCTGACACCGCATCAGCAAATAATGGCAAAGATAATACCCACAGTTCTTAGCACACAGACTTCCTCATTTTCTCTCTGTGTGTGTGTGCCTAAATTGTTTATAGCAGCATTATTCGTAAGAGTTAAAATGTAGAAACAACCCAAATGTCCATCAACTGATGAACAGTTAAATAAAATAGCACATATCCATATCACATTTTGGGGAGCAATAAAAAAGAATGAACAGCTGACATATACTACAACATGAATGAATCTTGAAAATGTTATATTAAGTGAAAGAAGCCAGTGAAAAACATCATATTGTATGATTCCATTTATATGCAGTGTTCAGGAGAGACAAATCTGTAAAAATGGGAAATAGTGGTTACCACATTAAGAAAACTAAGATCATGACATCTGGTCCCATCACTTCATGGGAAATAGATGGGGAAACAGTGGAAACAGTGTCAGATTTTGTTTTTTTGGCCTCCAAAATCACTGCAGATGGTGATTGCAGCCATGAAATTAAAAGACGCTTACTCCTTGGAACGAAAGTTATGACCAACCTAGATACCATATTAAAAAGCAGATACATTACTTTGCCAACAAAGGTCCATCTAAGTCAAGGATTATGGTTTTCCCAGTGGTCATGTATGGATGTGAGAGTTGGACGGTGAAGAAAGCTGAGTGTGGAAGAATTGATGCTTTTGAACTGTGGTGTTGGAGAAGACTCTTGAGAGTCCCTTGGACTGCAAGGGGATCCAACCAGTCCATCCTAAAGGAGATCAGTCCTGAGTGTTCATTGGAAGGACTGATGCTGAAGCTGAAACTCCAATACTTTGGCCACCTCATGCAAAGAGTTGACTCATTGGAAAAGACCCTGATGTTGCGAGGGACTGGGGGTAGAAGGAGAAGGGGACGACAGAGGAGGAGATGGCTGGATGGCATCACCGACTCGATGGACATGAGTTTGAGTAAACTCTGGGAGTTTGTGATGGACAGGGAGGCCTAGCGTGCTGCAATTCATGGGGTCTCAACGAGTCGGACACGACTGAGCGACTGAACTGAACTGAACTGAGGACAAGGGGAGTTGAGCAAAATAAGGAATGACTGATAATGTGTTACTTTTGTGCTTGTGGACACTTGAGCTCCTCTCTCTGACAAATGAGCTGCTGGTCCTTGTTTCCTAACTTCATCTTCCTAGGAATTTCAGTTTGGTATTTGTACAACCCAGCTTTGATAATTCTGTTATTTTGACTTTTAAAAATGCTCACCTGGAAGCAAACTTTCTTTTCTGGGATGTTTTAGATTTAGGGGAGAGAACTGGGGAGAAGAAGTGACCTCTAGTGTTGTTCTAGATACTGCTGCTACCACTGCTAAGTCACTTCAGTCCTGTCCGACTCTGTGCGGCCCCATCCCTGGGATTCTCCAGGCAAGAACACTGGAGTGGGTTGCCATTTCCTTCTCCAATGCATAAAAGTGAAAAGTGAAAGTGAAGTCGCTCAGTCATGTCTGACTCTTCATAACCAAGGCATTAATTACCCAAGTCATTTTCGTCAAAACCTTTCTTTAGCAGTTTAGTGGCCTGGAGAATGGAAGTAGTTTTCCTTTTGTTAAATAGCAAGTCATATTTGGAGGTAGAATTCAGGTACAGTGCCTTTCCCCTTTATTGCCAGTCCTTAGAATCAATTCTTGGGGCCATCTGTCTATGGTCTCTTTGCATGGGAGGGTGAGGGAGGTGGCTACCCTATAGCTAGGCATTGCAATCTAAACAGACCAAACAGAATGAGATGCATGCTTTTGTCTCTGAGTCATCCCCTGGGGCCTCTAGTTTCCTCATTGTCTATTTTGTCTCAGAAACAAGTCATTTCTCTCCTGTTCTCTGGTTGTTCCGGGCATCATTTAATTCATTTATGACTTGTCCAAAGTGCACAAAGAATTCTAAATTCTGACCACTTAGGTCACAGAATTCAATGTAAAAAAAATGTTACTAAATACCTACTATGTGCTATATAACCATGGTCTTTCATTCACAGACAGTTTGAATTATCAATTGTGTGTTCCTGGAGACACAAATTTCTATACTGAAACATTTTCTTCCTGGCAAAGCCAAATGTTAAACGCATTCATTCTCAGCTGAAGTTTTAGAAAGCGAAATTGCATGGTTCGAGAGTGAAAAATCAAAGTATCATTTTAGGATATGTCAGGTACAATTCTAAATCTGTGTGCAAGGCTTGGAGATTTGCTAAGTACAGATCCAGGCTGGTATTAAAATTAGCATTCCTGCAGAATACGAAGAAGCAGGCAAGGCCAGCTTAGCTGTGCCTCAGGGGGCTGCAGAGGCTTGCTTGTTCACCTGACTCCTGTATTTATCTGAATATTTAGCTAGGCTTTTCCAGCACACAGTTATCGCTGAGCTGAGTTACCTCTCTGCATCCATAAGCTTTGTAAGTCTGATTGCACCAGGCACTTTTCACTTTATAGTTTAGAAGAACTGATTAGCTACACACCAAAATGTACATAAAAAAATTCAGAGTCACAACCTATTTTCATAATTCACATCCAAACAGACCCTTGCAAGAACTATAATTCTCTTTCCATATTTTCTTTTACTTGGTGATCATGTGACTCAATAATTGTTTACCCTCTGACTGAAATTTCTCAAAAAGGCATCATAAGGCATTTGTTTCAAGACAATGATGACTGTCACAGGAGGCCACCATGCTTCCTGTGGCCTTACCTCACTTGCTGTCATGCCTGTTATTATAACATCCTCATAAACATAACACTTTTTTATGCAAAAGTGAAAAAAAAGTCAGCACACGAAAAAATATCTCTTACTAGGGTTTCAAAGGAGTGGATGTTCAGTATTTAAGAGATGTATGAAATAGATGAAAGGGGACATAATCAGAAATGAAATATCCTCATGATTAATCAAAGATAAATAATTCCATCATTGAAAAATGACTCAGTGTTTAAGGTTTTTCTCTATTCCTGAAGATCAGAATTATGCAAGACTTTGAACTCTCAGTATTGGAAATGGAACTAAAGAAAATGTTCACTCCATAATTTTTTTAGCAAAATGGAATATTGTACTTAAAAGCATAAAATAATTACTCCTTATTGCCTATCAGTTGAAAGCCTGAACTCCTGGGCCTGGATTCAGAAGCCTTCCACAGCTGCAGCTCCCTTCCCTAGGCAACCTCATCTCTCAATTCTCAGCAAGGATGTTCTGTTCTAGTCATCCTCATCACCAGCTTCTCCCTTCATCTTAAACACCTTCTCTGCACCTCTCTCTGAGCATCTTGATCATCAAAAACCTATTGATATATATTGTTTGATGCATGAAACAGGGCACTCAAAGCTGGTGCACTAGGACAATCCAGAGGGATGGAACGTGGAGGGGTGGGAGGAGGGTTCGGGACAGGGGTACACATGTATACCCATGGCTGATTCATGGGAATGTATGGCAAAAACCACTGCAATATGGTAAAGTAATTAGCCTCCAATTATAATAAATAATTTAAAAAATTAAAAAAAACCCTATTGAATCCATAAACTACTGTCAGCCACTTCTTAATGCTTGGGTACCAAAATTAATATTAAATTGAAGTTTAGTCCCTATCTTCTAGGAACCTTTCCTTCCTGCTCAAGTTCAAGTTTGTCTCCACCTGCTGTAAGCAGCAGTAACTCCTGTTAACTACTATAGCTGTCTCATCCAGCCCACTTGTAGAAGTATAGGCTATACTGTGCTATAGTAATAGATCATATACTCAAGAACTCTGAGCAAAGCTTATGCTGTTTTTACATCCCCCAGAGTGCCTAAGGAAGTGTGAAGCATAGGTTTCATAATTTGATACTTTTAGAGATAAATCTACATCACTTATGAAAAAGGACATGTTCTCATCTTTAGGCCTGACCAGGTGAGGTTTGGATAATTACTGTTGGCTTGAGTTTTCTCAGTGAAAATGTCAAGTGGTCTGGAGATACTGTATACCCTGTTTAGCATCTCTCAACTAGCTTTTCTCACCCACGGTTAATAGTTATTGTGGATACTTCTTTAGCATCTGTAAAAATCTAAAATATTTTCTTTATATGGAGTACTCAAAAACACCTGCAGTAAGAGTTACAAGGGTAGGAATCTGCAGTCCCAGTGTGTGAGGACATCAGGCAAAGCATCTGCCAGAAACAAAACAAAACTGATGGAGTAGTTTAACGTAGATCTTTATATACCATCATTATGAAACAGTCCATTTGTATAATAGTTTACAGTATATGGTACACTTCACATTTCTTTTTTTAATCTTCCAGTTTTGTTGAGACATAATTGACATGCAGCCCTGTATAAGTTTAGGGCTTCTCAGGTGGTGCTAATGGTAAGGAACGTACCTGCCAATGCAGGAGATGTAAGAGACACGGGTTCAATCCCTGGATCGAGAATGACCCCCTGGAGAAGGGCATGGCAACCCACTTCAGTATTCTTGCCTGGAGGATCCAATGGACAGAGGAGCCTGGTGGGTTACAGTCCACAGGGTCACACAGAGTCGGATGTGACTGAAGCGCCTTAGCACACAGTCAGTGTGTGAGTATAAGGGATACAGCACGATGATTTGACTTACATACATCATGCAGTGATTGCCGCAGTGAGCTTAGTGAACATCCATCACCTCATAGAGATAAAAAATTAAAGAAACAGAAAAAAATTCTCTTTGTGATGAGAGCTCTCAGGATTTACTCTTAATTTACTCTTCAATTATAATGTACAGCGGTGTTAGTTATGTTTATCACATTGTACATTATATCCCTAGTACTTCTTTGTCTTAAAACTGGAAGTTTGTACCTTTTTTCTGCCTTTCTCCAATTCCCTCTCTCCCCACCCCTCTACCAACTGATAACCACAAACCCGATCTCCTTTTCTGTCAGTGTGCTTGTTTTTGAAGTGTAATTGACCTACCACACTATGTTAGTTCCTATTACACAGCCTCATAATCCAGTATTTCTATACATTTCAAAATGACCACAGTCTGGTTTCCATCTGTGACAGTTCTTGTTTTATTTTAGTATGTGACATTTCATCTCACTTAGTCCTTATATCTGGAGAAGGCAATGGCACCCCACTCCAGTACTCTTGCCTGGAAAATCCCATGGACAGAGGAGCCTGGTAGGCTGCAGTCCATGGGGTCGCTAAGAGTTGGACATGACTGAGTGACTTCCCTTTCACTTTTCACTTTCATGAATTGGAGAAGGAAGTGGCAAACCACTCCAGTGTTCTTGCCTGGAGAATCCCAGGGACGGGGGAGCCTGGTGGGCTGCCGTCTATGGGGTCGCACAGAGTCGGACACGACTGAAATGACCCAGCAGCAGCAGCAGCAGCAGTCCTTACGCTTAGATTATCAAATATGCAGAAACTAAGGCTTAGCGTCTGTGGTGGTGGTGGCCATCTGAGATGAATGGAAACTATCTATGGCAGAAACTTGATTAAGGCTACTTGTTTGAATTTCTACTAGAGCAACTCTCCTCTTCCATAAGTCCATGTACAAATATTAGAGGGCTTTATTAGGTAGGGGGGAAGCAAAGCTGAGAATTTTCCTTTTGACGTTTTTTCCCAGATAGTTCAAATCAACATGAGATCAATATTGGCAGACTCTTTTTTAGTTATGATTCCCTTTTAATATACATCATTGTACCTTATGTCCTGAGAACCACACAGCAGAGAGACAATATGCATTTGCTGAATAAGCAAATGAGAGTGTGTAAGTTGAGTAAATATTGTATTGAAGCAGGGAGACTGAAGTGGATCTATACGCTTCTGACTGGTAAAGTTACCTTCATAAAGCATTTGTTTCTAAAAACTTGGAGAAAAATGCCCCCATCTTTTACACTGTGGATGTGGTTACTTTGTGTTCTTTGGTAGTTTATAAGTCTGGAATGACATGGATTTTGTCTCAAGGTGCTTACTTTTTAGAGTCGTCATGAGCCTCTGTTAGAGGCTGCTATTTTAACATAATTCAAAATCTGAAAAATTACTGTTTGTGTCAAATGTCAGACAGGTGAGATAGTTTGCTCCAGTAGACCATATCCTCTAGTATTCCATGCCCTCTGTGGTCCCTTCCCTTGAATCTGGGCCATGACCTGCTTTAATAATTAAATTATGGAAAAAAATCATGCAACACCTGTTTTCAAGCCTAAACCTTTGACCTTGATATCTCACCTTTGTGGTATGGGGGAATCTAGCTTTAATGTAAGATATTTAACCACCCTGAGACCATCAGGCCATGAGAAGCCCACCCATGTGCCAAGTCATCAAAGACTAGAGCCTTTATCCTTGGGATAAGGATAAATGCCCCATGAAAGAGTGGTGGACTGCCTTTGTGGGTTCTGACCAAATTATAGATTATAGCAAATAAATAAAATTGTTGTTGCTGAGAACTACCGAGGCTTTGGGATAGTTTGTTGTGCTGTAATATATAAACAAAACAACAAATAACCAGAAAATCAAGAGCCACCAAAAGAAGGGTATCAGATAACTCTGCTTGGAAAAAAAAAATACATTAAAGAAAAAAAGCTGTTGTTATTCACTGCTGTATTCCTTTAGCCTCTCTCCACATTCATTCCTCTCCCTGACTTCCCACCTTGTCCCACTTCCCTCTTTTCCTGATGACATTAGCATCTCTGCTCACATAGAACAAGATGTATATTATTACAACACAAGAAAATAATTACAAATACCAAAACAACAGCAACTGAAAACTAGTATAACGTTCTTATATACAAATGGGCAAGAGGAACAATTTCCAATTAATTCCACTAATTGTTGCCAGCATTTAAGAATAAGATTTGTTTCTATTTTATTGACTGTTTTTGTCATCCTGCTAATTAGCCTTATCTGAAGCCACCATATTTTAAATGAAACGCATTTGATCTGTATTTACTATCTACACCAGCAGTAGTTCTAGTTCTTTAGCTCATATTCTTGAAAGGATTCTAAAGTCTGTATTAATTAAAGAAGTTGGCACCCAGAGCTACAAATCATGACAAATTTTTACTTTTGACTGCCACAGTCTATTTTGCTTTGTAACATTTTTCTTTAACTAGTAAACAAAGTTTCTAGCTTCTCAGAGTCACTTTCAGGCTTTTCCATAAAAACTCACTATTGTGAACTCTAACCAGTGGCTTGTAATTTCATAGATTTATAGTAAAATGCATAAGAAAATGTTCTAGGTCACATCAACCTAATGGTTACCATTAAGGTTGTTACAAAGGGCTTATTGATCAATATTTTAATTTTTTATAACATGAATGTTCCTGGTAATTACTCATTTATTTTTATTCTCTAATAAAATGTATTATTTGCTGTTGTTCAGTCTCTAAGTTGCATCTGACTCTTTGCAACCCCAGGGACTGCAGCATTCCAGGCGTCTCTGTTCTCCATTATCTCCCCAAGTGTGAAAAGTGTGTTCAGATTTATATCCAGGAGTCAGTGATGCTATCTAACCATCTCATCCTCTTCTGCCCCCTTCTCCTTATGCCGTCAATCTTTCTCAGCATCAGGGTCTTTCCAAATGAGTTGGCTCTTTACATCAGGTGGCCAAAGTATTGGGGCTACAGCTTCAGAATCAGTCCTTCCAATGAATATTCACAGTTGATTTCCTTTCAGATTGACTGGTTTAATCTCCTTGCTGTCCAAGGGACTCTCAAGAGGCTTCTCCAGCACCACAGTCCAAAAACATCAATTCTTCACTATTCAGCCTTCTTTATGGTCCGTCTCTCACATCCATACATGACTACTGGAATAACCATAACTTTGAATATACAGACCTTTGTCAGCAAAGTGATGTCTCTGCTTTTTAATGTGCTGTCTTGGTTTGTCATAGCTTTTCTTTCAAGCAGCAAACATCTTTTAATTTCTTGACTATTCACTGTCTGCAGTGATTTTGGAGCCCAAGAAAATGATATCTGTCACTGCTTACACTTTTCCTCTTCTATTTGCCATGAAGTGATGGGACCAGATGCCATGATCTTAGTTTTTTGAATGTTGAATTTCAAACCAGCTTTTTTCACTCTTCATTTCCACCCATGTCAAGAAGCTCTTTAGTTCTTTTTCACTTTCTGCCATTAGGGTGGTATCATCTGCATATCTGAGGTTATCGATATTTCTCCCAGTAATCTTGATTTCAACTTGTGATTCACCCAGCCCAGAATTTCACATGACATACGCTGTATATAAGTTAAAAAAGCTGGGTGACAATATAGAGCCTTGTTGTACTCCTTTCCTAATTTTGAACCAATCAGTTGTTCCATGTAAGGTCCTAACTGTTGCTTCTTGACATGTATACAGGTTTCTCAGGAGACAGGTAAGTGGTCTGGTATTCCCATTTCTTTAAGAATTTTCCAGTTTGTTGTGATGCAGAGAGTCAAAGCTTTTAGTTCAGTTAAGTTGCTCAGTCGTGTCCAATTCTTTGCAACCCCATGAATCGCAGCACACCAGTCTTCCCTGTTCATCACCAAATCCCGGAGTCTACCCAAACCCATGTCCATTGATTTGGTGATGCTATCCAGACCTCTCATCCTCTGTCATCCCCTTCTCCTCCTGCCCCCAATCCTTCACAGCATTAGAGTCTTTCCCAATGAGTCAAATCGTCACATGAGGTGGCCAAAGTATTGGAGCTTCCGCTTCAGCATCAGTCCTTCCAATGAACACCCAGGACTGATCTCCTTTAGGATGGACTGGTTGGATTCCTTGCAGTCCAAGGGACTCTCAAGAGTCTTCTCCAACACCACAGTTCAAAAGCATCAATTCTTCCACACTCAGCTTTCTTCACAGTCCAACTCTCACATCCTTACATGACCACTGGGAAAACCATAGCCTTGACCAGATGGACCTTTGTTGGCAAAGTAATGTCTCTGCTTTTTAATATGCTGCCTATGTTAGTCATAACTTTCCTTCCAAGGAGTAAGTGTCTTTTAATTTCATGGCTGTAATCACCATCTGCAGTGATTTTGGAGCTCAAAAAAATAAAGTCTGACACTGTTTCCACTGTTTCCCCATCTATTTCCCATGAAGTGATGGGACAAGATGCCATGATCTTAGTTTTCTGAATGTTGAGCTTTAAGCCAACTTTTTCACTCTCCTCCTTCACTTTCATCAAGAGGCTCTTTAGTTCTTATTCACTTTCTGCCATAAGGATGGTGTCATCTGCCTATCTGAGGTTATTGATATTTCTCCCGGCAATCTTGATTCCAGCTTGTGCTTCATCCAGCCCAGCGTTTCTCATAATGTACTCTGCATATAAGTTAAAAGCAGGGTGACAATATACAGCCATGATGTACTCCTTTTCCTATTTGGAACCAGTCTGTTGTTCCATGTCCAGTTCTAACTGTTGCTTCCTGACCTGCATACAGGTTTCTCAAGAGACAGGTCACATGGTCTGGTATTCCCATCACTTTCAGGATTTTCCATAGTTTATTGTGATCCATACAATCAAAGGCTTTGGCATAGTCAATAAAACAGAAATAGATGTTTTTCTGGAACTCTCTTGCTTTTTCGATGATCCAGCGGATACCGGCAATTTGATCTCTGGTTCCTCGGCCTTTTCTAAAACCAGCTTGAACATCTTGACGTTGGTTCATGTACTGCTGAAGCTTGGCTTGGATAATTTTGAGCATTACTTTACTAGCGTATGAGATGAGTGCAATTGTGTGGTAGTTCAAGCCTTCTTTGGGATTGCCTTTCTTTGGGACTGGAATGAAAACTGACCTTTTCCGGTCCTGTGGCCACTGCTGAGTTTTGCAAATTTGCTGGCATATTGAGTGCAGCACTTTCACAGCATCATCTTTCAGGATTTGAAATAGCTCCACTGGAATTCCATCACCTCCACTAGCCTTGTTCATAGTGATGCTTTCTAAGGCCCACTTGTCTTCACATTCCAGGATGTCTGGCCCTAGGTGAGTGATCACACTATCATGATTATATGGGTCATGAAGATCTTTTTTGTACAGTTCTTCTGTGTATTCTTGTGTATTCTTGCCACCTCTTCTTAATATCTTCTGCTTCTGTTAGGTCCATACCATTTCTGTCCTTTATCGAGCCCATCTTTGCATGAAATGTTCCCTTGGTATTTCTATTTTTCTTGAAGAGATCTCTAGTCTTTCCCATTCTGTTGTTTTCCTCTATTTTTTTGCATTGATCACTGAGGAAGTCTTTTTTTTTTTTTTTATCTCTTCTTGCTATTCTTTGGAAATCTGCATTCAGATGGGAATATCTTTCCTTTTCTCCTTTGCTTTTCGCAGCTATTTGTAAGGCCTCCTCAGACAGCTATTTTACTTTTTTACATTTCTTTTCCATGGGGATGGTCTTAATCCCTGTCTCCTGTATGATGTCATGAACCTCCGTCCATAGTTCATCAGGCACTCTGTCTATCAGATCTAGTCCCTTAAATCTATTTCTCACTTCCTCCTGTGTAATCATAAGGGATTTGATTTAGGTCATACCTGAATGATCTAGTGGTTTTCCCTACTTTCTTCAATTTAAGTCTGAATTTAGCAATGAGGAGTTCATGATCTGAGCCACAGTCAGCTCCCAGTCTTGTTTTTGCTGACTGTATAGAGCTTCCCCATCTTTAGCTGCAAAGAATATAATCAATCTGATTTCGGTGTTGGCCATCTGATGATGTCCATGTGTCCTCTCTTGTGTTGTTGGAAGTGAGTGAGTGCTATGACCAGTGCATTCTCTTGGCAAAACTCTATTAGCCTTTGCCCTGCTTCATTCCATACTCCAAGGCCAAATTTCCCTGTTACTACAGGTGTTTCCTGACTTCCTACTTTTGCATTCCAGTCCCCTATAATGAAAAGAACATCTTTTTTGGGTGTTAGTTCTAAAAGGTCTTGTGGGTCTTCATAGAACTGTTCAACCTCACCTTCTTCAGCGTTACTGGTTGGGGTATAGACTTGGATTACCGTGATGTTGAATGGTTTGCCTTTGAAACAAACAGAGATCATTCTGTCGTTTTTGAGAGTGCATCCAAGTACTGCATTTTGAACTCTTTTGTTGACCATGATGGCTACTCCATTTCTTCTAAGGGATTCCAACCCACAGTAGTAGATATAATGGTTATCTGAGTTAAATTCACCCATTCCAGTCCATCTTAGTTTGCTGATTCCTAGAATGTCAAAGCTTTAGTGTAGTCAATAAAGCAGAAGTAGGTGTTTTTCTGTATCAAATAAAAAATTCAGTGGTAGATTTAGATGTTTAGAACTTAATGTTTAGAAGATTTGGATGTTTAGAAATTAAAATCTAAAAATATGCCCAAGATACACTGATCTAAACATTCTCTTGTAATTTATTGGACATTTCATATGTATATATATATATATGAAATGAAATTGTAAATAACAATCGCTATTAAATAAATAAACATGAATCATGCATAATAAAAACAATAAACCCTACGATTTAAATGTGTTTCTCAGATTAAGAAATCACTCAGGTATGTTAAGAAGGGGACCTCAAGTTGACATCAAAATAATTGTCGTTATTTTTGCCATTTAATAATTATATCTCTCAATCTTTCTCAGCTTCAGTTTCCTTGTTTCTAAAATGCAGAAACAAATCCCATATTCCATAATGTTCTTCTCTGAAGCCATCAAATGAGACCACAAGTGTGAAAGTGCCCAGCACAAGCATCTTAGTCACAATAGTCAGAAAATGTATGTTTTGTCTAACTATGAATGGTTTTCAGTGCCAGTATTTATAGTCAGAGGCTTCTCTAGTGGATCAGTAGGTAAAGGATCCACCTGCAATACAAGAGATCTGGGTTTGATCTCTGCATTGGGAAGATCCCCTAGAGAAGGAAATGGCAGCCCACTAGAGTATTCTTGCCTGAGAACTCCCATGAACAGAGGAGCCTGGTGGGGTAAATTCCATGGACTTACAATAGTTGAACACAACTTAGTGACTAAACCCCACCACCATTTATAGAGTCAATTAAGAGAATACTATCTTGTAAAAATCTGTATCACTGCAAATATTTGGCTATTCCATTTATTCCTGGATAATTATGTTGCACTTTATGTCTGTGTGTCATCTGGATGATAAAATAATCTCTCTTTTTCAGATGCATGAGCATGCAGGTACAGGTTATATGGACACATTAAGAGAGGTAGGAATGTAAAGGTAGTTTGCATACCCAGCATAGCTCCCTGTTATGCTTAGTTATTGAGATGATAGATGCAATTATTTACATCCAATTTAACAAAAAGTGGGTGATTGTTATTCATGGCACTGGCAATGCAAAGCTGACTCAGACACACAGTTTTCTTCCCAGAAGATCTCAAAACCTATTTAGAGAGACACATGCTCAGGGCTTCTCTGGTGGCTCAGAGGGTAAAGAATCTGCCTGCAATGCAGGAGACCCCGAGGGGGTTGATCTCTGGATCAGGAAGATCCCCTGGAGGGAGGAATGAATACCCACTCCAGTATTTTTGCCTGGAGAATTCCAAGGACAGAGGAGCCTGACAGGATAAAGTCTATGGAGTCACAAATAGTCGGACATGACTGAGCAACTAACACATGCACACCCAACTATCTATGAACTATGTCACAACGAAGTAGGGTTAAATGTAAAGGAAAGAACACTCATTGAATCACAAAAGTAGTAATTGATCCGAAGGAGACCTGGAGAGGCTTCAGGAAAGAGGTGAACTATTAACAGAAACTCCAAAGCTGAAATATCAGTCCAAAGATAATTCCTCTCTTGGGACTGATCCCAGTCTATACACCTCTGTTGTGGGTATTTAGATCGTCCTCTAGACCTGACTCCATCCTCCTCTAGTGTATTCTGTGTGAAGGGTTTCTGACTCAGAGAGACTAAGTCAGTTGGCTTGTTTGCCCTCTACCTTCAGGTTGACTTTGACCATGGGGAATGGGGAGACTGGGAAGACAAGGGGTGGGTGAAGAGTGAGATCAGGAGTACTTCAGTTCAGCAGCACAGGCATGTCCGGCTCTTTGCGACCCCACGGACTGCAGCACGCCAGGCTTCCTTGTCCATCACCGACTCCTGGAGGTTGCTCAAACTCATGTCTAACAAGTCGGTGATGCCATCCAACCATCTCATCCTCTGTCATCCCCTTCTCCTCCTGTCTTCAATCTTTTCCAGCATCAGTATTTTCAGATAAGTCGGCTGTTCACATCAGATGGCCAAAGTATTGGAGTTTCAGTTTCAGCATCAGTCCTTCCCATGAATATTCAGGACTGATCTCCTTTAGGATGGACAGGTTGGATCTCCTTGCAGTCCAAGGAACTCTCAAGAGTCTTCTCCAACACCACAGTTCAAAAGCATCAATTCTTTGGTGTTCAACTTTCTTTATACTCCAACTCTTACATCCATACGTAACTATTGGAAAAACCATAGCTTTGACTAGATGGACCTTTGTTGGGAAAGTAATGTGTCTGCTTTTTAATATGCTATCTAGGTTGCTCATAACTTTTCTTCCAAGGAGCGAGTGTCTTTTAATTTCATGGGTGCAGTCACCATCTGCAGTGATTTTGGAGCCCCCCAAAATAAAGTCTGTCACTATTTCCTTTGTTTCCCCATCTATTTGCCATGAAGTGATGAGACCGGGTGCCATGATCTTAGTTTTCTGAATGTTGAGTTTTAGCCAACATTTTCACTCTCTTTCACTTTCATCAAGAGGCTCTTTAGTTCTTATTCACTTTCTGCCATAAGTGTGGTGTCATCTTCCTATCTGAGGTTATTGATACTTCTCCCAGCAATCTTGATTCCAGTTTGTGCTTCATCCAGCACAGAGTTTCTCATGATGTACTCTGCATATAAGTTAAAGAAGCAGGGTGACAGTATACAGCCTTGTTGTACTCCTTTCCTGATTTGGAACCAGTCTGTTGTTCCATGTCCAGTTCTAACTGTTGCTTCTTGACCTGTGTATAGATTTCTCAGGAGGCATGTCAGGTGGTCTGGTATTTCCATCTCTTTCAGAATTTTCCACAGTTTGTTGTGATTCACACAGTCAAAGGCTTTGGTATAGTCAATAAAGCAGAAGTAGATGTTTTTCTGGAACTCTCTTGCTTTTTTGATGATCCAGCGGATGTTGGCAATTTGGTCTCTGGTTCCTCTGCCTTTTCTAAATCCAACTTGAACATCTGGAAGTTCATGGTTCACATACTGTTGAAGTGTGGCTTGGAGAATTTTGAGCATTATTTTTCTAGCATGTGAGATATATTGTGCAGTAGTTTGAGCATTCTTTGGCATTGCCTTTCTTTGGGATTGGAATGAAAAGTGACCTTTTCCAGTCCTGTGGTCACTGCTGAGTTTTCTAAATTTGCTGGCATACTGAGTGCAGCAGTTTTACAGAATTCTCTTTTAGGATTTGAAATAGCTCAACTGGAATTCCATCACCTCCACTAGCTTTGTTTGTAGTGATGCTTCCTAAGGCCCACTTTACTTCGCATTCCAGTATATCTGGCTCTAGGTGAGTGATCACACCATCGTGGTAATCTGGGTCATGAAGATCTTTTTTGTATAATTCTTCTGTGTATTCTTGTCACCTCTTCTTAATATCTTCTGCTTCTGTTAGGTCCATACCATTTCTGTCCTTTATCGAGCCCATCTTTGCATGAAATGTTCCCTTGGTATCTCTAATTTTCTTGAAGAGATCTCTAGTCTTTCCCATTCTGTTGTTTTCCTCTATTACTTTGCATTAATCGCTGAGGAAGGCTTTCTTATCTCTCCTTGCTATTCTTTGGAACTCTTTACTCAGATGGGTATATCTTTCCTTTTCTCCTTTGCCTTTCATGTCTTTTCTCAGCTATTTGTAGGGCCTCCTTTGACAACCATTTTGCCTTTTTGCATTCATTTTCTTGGGGATGGTCTTGATCACTACCTCCTGTACAAAGTTATAAACCTCCATCCATAGTTCATCAGGCACTCTGTCTTTCAGATCTAATACCTTGAATCTATTTGTCACTTTCACTGTATAATCATAAGGGATTTGATTTAGGTCATACCTGAATTGTCTAGTGGTTTTCCCTACTTTCTTAAATTAAGTCGGAATTTGGCAATAAGGAGTTCAAGATCTGAGCCACAGTCAGCTCCCAGTCTTGTTTTTGCTGACTGTATAGAGCTTCTCCATCTTTAGCTGCAAAGAATGTAATCAATCTGATTTCGGTTTGACCATCTGGTGATGTCCATGTGTAGAGTCTTCTCTTATATTGTTGGAAGAGGGTGTTTGCTATGACCACTGCGTTCTCTTGGCAAAACTCTGTTGGCCTTTGACCTGCTGAGACTGACTGAGGGTGAAACTGGGTCTTCTTCTGATGGGTGGGGCCATGCTGAGTAAATCTTTAATCCAGTTGTTTGTACTTACCCTCCTGATTCCCTCCCTGTGGGCTTCCATGGGGCTAGCTGCACCCTCTGATTTAGTCTCATATCTGCTGGACTCCAAGTAGCCCTTCTGCTTCTTGACTCCAGTTATTTTTTCCTCCAATTTTGCTGCCTTAATCTGGGATATCTGTGTTATCCCTGGCCATTCCTCAACCCCTACACTGCTGTTGCTGTTTGGTCATTCAGTCATGCCTGACTCTTTGTTAATATGGACTGTAGCACACCAGGCTCCTCTGTCCATGCATTTTGCCAGGCAAGAATATTGGAGTAGGTTGTCATTTCCTTTTCCACAACCTCTGTATTCACCTTTATAAATAGACTTTTTATTGAATTTGACTTAGGTTATTCTACTATATATTACATATATATATGTATATATATATATATATATATATATATATGTAAAATTGTTTCACTGGTCTCTCCCATTAAAATGTGAGCTCTTCAAAAGCAAAACATCCTTTCTTTCCTACATTCATACCTATGGCTGATTCATGTTGAGGTCTGTCAGAAAACAACAAAATTCTGTAAAACAATTATCCTTCAATAAAAAATAAATTAATTGAAAAAATTGTGGTCCCTATAGTTCTTATAATGCAGCTTATTACACTGACCATATTTAAAGGGATAGTTTATTGTTTTATCGAGTACTCAGTAAGAATCTTAGTTTTCCATGTTCATTGAATTATTTTAAAATAGTAGACTTCATATGTGCAAGTTCAAATCAGAAGGTAGTTCTTTTAGATAGAAACTTTGTTCTGGGGTTAAACTAGCCTTGTAAGTGTTCTCTGCATCTTTGTTAGTTTTACATGCAAATTTTATGATATAGATCTTGAGGGTGGTTTATTCTTTGTGCTATTAAGTAACAAATATCTGTGTTTTCCTTTGTAGTTCTTCTTACTTTAATTGAGCTTAACATGCTGTATTTTTTTCCTACTAGGATTTACATGACATATATGTCACTGCATAACATACTTCATAGATAGTATCACAGAGGAATGATTGTGGTTTTGCAAAATTTCATGCTTTCTCATTTTCAGTAAAGCCTGTCATCTTTAAATGGAAGTGACATCATAGAACTAAACTAGTCTTGGCCCTCTTCTAATTCATTTTACAAGGAAAATCAAAGACAGCATTTGCTACCATAGCTAGATTTGTGCTTGCTTGCTTTGAAAAAATTACGTGGGCATGTGATGTAATTATGTAAATGGGTCACCCCTTTCCAGTAACTTAGAGACTGGCTTTCCTGTTTAACTTTACTCATCTTTAAGGTCATGAAAAGACAGGAAATGGCAAACCAATTCTGTTTCTTCTGAAAGTATGTTACTAAGCAGGATATGAGAAAAAGTTAGAGAGTCTTTCCCTTTTCTTGATTTTACATTTTTGTTCTGCTTCATTGCCACCAAGGAAGGGGTATTTGAGGGAGAGACTGAGCACTTTGAGTGTTTGGGGTAGAAAACTTTTGCTTATTCACAGAACTGATGGTCATTGGATCTAGGACCTCCTTGGGTTCTATACTTCAAAATTATCCCAGAAATGCTGCCTACGAATGCTTGTTCTCTGTCTCTCTGTGTTGGATTTTAAGACAGCCAAGTGACATGGTTTCTAAGCCCAACATCTTTTGTAGTGGAACCACAGGTGAAAATGCCATCAGTTTCTTGTTGCCTTGTTTCCAGGAACAAACTAGTTTGATGTTATTTCGTCTTCGATTTTTGCAGAACGTCACATTCAATTCTCAACTGTCCTGTTTTTGAAGAAAGATAAGACTTTGGTTTTGATTGAATTTTCCTTGAGATCAGTTATTTTCAATTTCAGTTTATTAAAGGCCTAACACTGTATCAGTTCTGAATTCTCTGAGGTCATACTCAGGTTCATCTTTGAATTAAAGACAGTCTTCTTTTTTTTTTTTTTAAAGCATGAATTGTGAATCTTGAGTTATATTAAAAGCATTTGCTTTCTATGCAAGAGGAGAGAGGATAGGTAAGAGTAAACTGGGAAGATTATTCTTCCTCCATTTTTGTACTTAATGGTTTTTTTTTCTTACATTTGCATAGATTTTGATACAAATCTATTAAATATACACTTGTTAAGCTTACTGTTGTGTTTGATTCTTTGTTATTTACATGTTGCTGATTTCTGCAGTTGACTTAGAATAAATTTTTGGAGCATGAGAGTCTTAGAAGGATATATATTTTTCCCTTTATTTTAGCACTGGAAAGATGAGTCAAGAAGAAAGTGTGATTTGGTACCAAACATAGAGGAGGCTGCATGGTTCTTTATCTTTAGTGTCTCATGGTTCTGTGGAGGAGAATTCAATGTATTTTGCTTTATTGGAGAACATTCAGTGTGAGAAATGCTGGAGAGAAAGGAGTTACTTATGGCCCACTTATGCCACAGATTAGTTAGCTGTTGAACACCTATGTTCATGACACAACTCGGTAGGTGGCACACCTGTGCAGATGGAACTCCTGTTTTAATGACAAACCTATGAAGATGGCACGCACTTGTGTGGATGGAACAAATGGATGGTACACACTCATAGGATTTTGAGAAAACTGTGTGGAAAGCATTTCTGTGTGGATGACACACGAGGGGATCCTGATGTTTGAGCTTTGGTTGGACAATTTGTCTATGCCTTCGAGAAATGTACAACATGTACATTTCCTAAAATCTATAGCATTTAGGACTCTCAAATTTTGGAAAATATTTCCTTTGCTATTACCTCCCCTATATCTGAAAATTATTGGGATCTTAGGGTAAGGAGTCTTGATCAGAATCACATGCAAAGAATAGATTAAAATGAACCATTAGAATGTAAAATCTCTGCTCGGAAATGCTTAATATTATCTACTTGTTTGGTTGTGGGTATTTGAAGATATTTAACATCAAATTCAAGGCAACCAAATTCTAGTTTTACCATCCTACTTCATCTCTCTCCATCATCTCCAGAGGAATGAAGCAATCTGTCAGCTGTAGTCTTTATCATCATATCTACTCTCCTTATCTTTGATTCACTTTGTGTTTTTTTCTCAGGTCACTGCCCTTAGTAAGAGTGTTAATTTCCCCATCTTTCTGATATCTGATCATCCTTCTACTCCAACTAGGAACTTCTCTCATCTCAAAAGATTTCACTAGACATCTCAAGATTCAATGATTTTTTTTTGTAACCTTTGTAAACTTTTAAGAATATATTTTTTGATGTGTAATTTTTCTCTTCCAAACAACTCATTGTTGTTTTATGGGTGTGATTCTCTTCTCTCCCACCCAACGGTGATCATTCCTCATTCTGCCTGCCTCAGTGGTTGACTTTGCTGATTGTAGAGATGATGCTTCCTATTTTTATACACCCAGACTTCAAGAGATGAATGCCTCTAACTAGTTGGGCTTTTCGTGTGTCTCCTTTCCAAGGAGGTCCTCCTGGCAGGTCTAAGGTCTTCTCAAAGTCAGGTGTGTTTAGTCTGTCAATTTCCTAAAACTTAGGCCTTTTTTTTTTCTTTTTCCTCCAACTCTGAATTCTCTATAGTACAGCCTGGGTCGTCGGCTCCTCTGAACACTTCATGGAGCTCTCCATGCCTATGTTAGCCCCCTCTGGCTTCTGTTGCTAAAACTCATATGCCATCATCAGAACCATGGAGCAGATTGTGTCTGCATAGATGGGAACTATGTGTTTTTGGGGAATTGAGGTGGACAAGTTATCTGGTAAACCTCATTTAAGAAATAGAGGTAGCATTGTGGCTGCTCAGTTGATGCCTATTGAAGGAACACTTAAGCAACAATGATTGTACTTTACTGATTATTTCATCTTGCTTCCTCAACAGGCTGCTGCTGCTAAGTCACTTCAGTCATGTCCGACTCTATGCGACCCCGTAGACAGCAGCCCACCAGGCTCCCCCGTCCCTGGGATTCTCTAGGCAAGAACACTGGAGTGGGTTGCCATTTCCTTTTCCAATGCATGAAAGTGAAAAGTGAAAGTGAAGTTGCTCAGTCCTTTCCAACTCTTAGCAACACCATGGACCGCAGCCTACCAGGCTCCTCGGTCCATGGGATTTTCCAGGCAAGAGTACTGGAATGGGGTGCCATTGCCTTCTCCACTTAAACAAGCTATTCCCAGCTATTCAGTGATTCAGCTTTCAATTTTTTTTTTTTTGGTCATGTCTCTGAGCCACTTCTTATCTGTCTCCTTCCTTAATTGTTTATGTCCTTGAAAGTCCTCCTCTAACCTTAGCACTTCTACCTTATACCAGCATGCTTTGCTGTCTGATGATATCTGTATTTCCTACAGTTCTTTTCATTTGTCCTGAAATCCCACACCAGCACCCATGTTCAATAAGTTTAATGGAACTTTGTGATTACCTCTCAAGCCCTTCCTAGGCCCTTGTCCTAATACCTTAAATACTAATTTTCAGACTTTACTTGAGTCTATTTTGGTGACTTATTAGATTTTTCTTTTCTCCTTCCTCCAGGGGACATCAATTTCAAACCATCACAAGCACAGGTGCAACTTCTGCTCTTATAACTCCCACCCACACTCCTAACTCCACTGTGTCTCCTGATAACACCATATTAAGTCACTAATGGCGAGAGTTTGAAAGACTGAATGTTAAAAGCATAATTAGAGACTTAAGGGAAACAAATTGTACCCATAAAATTTAGAATTAATTTCAGGAAAATAGGGCAATTGAAGCACCTCGTGCAATTTGAAATGACTTTTCTAAATGAGCGACTGTGCCAGAAATCAGCCCCCTCATAACTCCCCCTGTTTCCTTCTTATTTTCTTCCCAGAATAAGGGCAGGTCAGTGGGGTAGGTTTGGCAAATAGCAATGTACATTTCCTGTCAGAATATCAAAGGCAAAGAGCTCACCTTAAAGTTAAGCTTTCTCTCTTTAGTGGAAATGGAAAATGGGAGGAGGTGTGTGGGTGAGACCAATCACTGCCCTCAGGCAAGCTTGAGAAATTGCAAGACCAGAACCTAGACATTCAAAGAGGCAGTATTTCTGAGTTCAGGCTAATCCCATCAGTCAGTAATTTCTCATTTCTTCTATCCTGTATTGGCTCACGGCGCCATCCTAGTTTACACACAGTCATGGTACATGTCTTCAGTCCCTCTTCCTTTGCCCAGGCAAACTTTCCCTTAAGGAAATAAATCCTGGGCAGCCTACCTTGGTCTACCTGCTCCCATCCATTCTTCTAGACATGTCTACACCTACTCGCTTACATCTGGGAAGCTCTCTTTGACTGTCATAACCCCCATCTGTCTCTCCTTACTCACATCACACAGAGACCAGAACAAATCATAGCAGTTCCATGAAGGGCACTGCGTTAGTCACTGTGCGTGCAAAGAAGAAAACGTGATTCTACTTGTTAGGAGCTCACAGATTTCAGTGGGAGGAAGCAGCTAAAATTGTAATGATAGAGCATAGAGGTACCCGTGGATAGGATGCTATGGGGTCCCAATAGTGAGGTTGCCTGCCACTGCCCCCTCCCTAGCTATGAGGTTCCAGAGAGGCCATTGCTCGGGTCTTCAGCATTTTCTTCTTTAAAGTGATAAAGTTAATAATTTTTCTGGTAGGGTGATTTTATATGTTAAAGGAGCTAATGAATGTAAAATGCATGGTAAAGGTCTTACCTATAGCAGGTGCTAAGTAATTGTTTCCTAGTCAGTATCCAGGTTAGAAAATGGTTAAAGAGACTCCAGTTACAGGTTTGGTCACAGTTTGTGGCTATTTTTGACTCCAGGTCGGGCTTATCTGCCACGCCATATTTAGTCCTCTCAAGAGAACAAGAGTGAAGATTATGGATGAATCAGAACATCTTTAACCTTAGTCTTAAAAACCAATGGCTATGGATGGTGGCTAGGGTTTTTCTTTGGTTAGAACAATTAGGACAACAAACCCATGGGGTCTAAGTTAGCTTAGGCTGGTGATGTTGAATTAGCAGTGAATGTCTGGAAAATGTGACTAAAAACTATACAAATTTCTCTATAAGATTAACCACACAAATTTCTGCTCTGGGGGGACTTGCTACAAAATATTCTTCCAAAATGTCTTTTTCCCTGGGGTCCGCAGCTGTCTCACTTTTGGTGCTACTGAAGCAAAAAGAATAGAACAAAGAAAATCTCTAAAATTCAGATGAAAATACAGATTTAAAGCAAGCAAAAGGAGGCTCTTTAGCATTCCTTCTCACTGGCCTATGTTGTTACTTCAGGCACTGCGCATGAGTTTTAGTAAGACCTTGCATCTGTTGTTGGTGAGAGATGAAACACTATTGCTTTCATTTGGAAAATTCTCGACTGTCCCCTTACACCAATCTCAGAGGCCAAGGAGAACAGGAACTCATGTCTCTTATGCTTAGAAGTAGAAATAACTTAAGAGCTAGTCACACAGTGACAGTAGTGGTAAAGAATTCACCTGCCAATTCAGGAGACATAGAGATGCAGATTCCATCCTGGGGTCAGGAAGATTCCCTGGAAGAGGGCATGGCAACCCAGTCCAGTATTATTGCCTGGAGAATCCCATGGACAGAGGAGCCTGGTAGGCTACAGTCTAAAGGGTTGCAGAGTTGGACACCACTGAGCAACTAAACACGCTTGCATGCTGATGAAAATATTGCAAATATTGCCTATGTTGCATTTAACTACAAGGAACACCTTGAATATTTACAATAAGCACATGTTCAGAAAAACATCTATTTCTGCCTTATTGACTATGCCAAAGTCTTTGACTGTGTGGATCACAATAAACTCTGGAAAATTCTGAAGGAAATGGGAATATCAGGCCACCTGACCTGCCTCTTGAGAAACCTGTATGCAGGTCAGGAAGCAACAGTTAGAACTGGACATGGAACAACAGACTGGTTCCAAATAGGAAAAGGAGTACATCAAGGCTATATGTATTGTCACCCTGCTTATTTAACTTATATGCAGAGTACATCATGAAAAATGCTGGGCTGGAGGAAGCACAAGCTGGAATCAAGATTGCAGGGAGAAATATCAATAACCTCAGATATGCAGATGACACCACCCTTATGGCAGAAAGTGCAGAGGAACTAAAGAGCCTCTTGATGAAAGTGAAAGAGGAGAGTGAAAAAGTTGGCTTAAAGCTTAACATTCAGAAAACTAAGATTATGGCATCTGGTCCCATCACTTCATGACAGATAGATGGGGAAACAGTGGCTGACTTTATTTTTCTGGGCTCCAAAATCACTGCAGATGGTGATTGCAGCAATGAAATTAAAAGTTCATTTTTAAAAATTCTGATTTCAAAGGAAATTAAACCATTTCGACGGGCCCCTAAAAGTAACATGAGCCTGAAACATTTTTCCTCTGAACCTAGTGAACAAGTTGACTCTGGCTCTAAAAGCAACACTTGAATTGTTTTAAGGGGCAAATATCAGAAACAGAGACCAAGGAAGACATTTTATCAGTGGTCTAAATGAAAGTTATAACTAATTACAAGTTGTAATCCATGCAAAAACAAAAATCGAGATAATGTTCTGTGAATTAGTCTTTTACCAAACACACAAAGACAATCCAAAAGTAAACACATTAAAAACAAGAATGCTAAATTCTTTTTAATCATTGTAAGGCTAAGAAATAACTGCAAAAGAGCTGTATATCATCATCCAAATTAATTTGAACTTTATGGCTTTTATCTTGTCCAAGATTGTTTATTATATAAGATTTTAATGCTTTCCTGTTTCTCCTACTCAGACCTCTACTACTTACAAGCATGCTAGTGTATACACACACCTTGTTCATTTTTCAGTTACTGGGTTAATCTAAGATGTGTAAAGATCAGGGTCATCTATTTGATCTCCGAAGGTATTTCATCTAATTCATTGGGGTTTCACAGCTATCATCTAAAACTGTTATTTCTTCTGATCTCTAGTAAAATCCCCTGTCTGTAATTGTAGGAAGCTCTCCTCTGAGTCAGTCTGGCTTCTTTCTTCTTGTCTTGCGGAACTTACAGTTTTGGGTAAAAATCCCATAGGCTCTAGGTATTGCAGCTACCCTGGTGGTGGGGGGCTTGGTGGGATGATGATTTGTTTGGGGAAACTCCCTACTCATATCGCAGAAGCATATTTTCTAGTGCTAGCTCTTTTTAAGCCTTGACTGGGTATGCTCAGATGAAGTGATTTATTCAGTTTATTTAACTCAAACTGTTCTTCTCCCAGACACTTATCCCAGAACTTGTAGTCAGTCAAATAACTCTTAAGTTGAGCTCTTTGTCTTGGGATGATAGTCTTTCTGCAAATCTTTGAGTGTCATCCCAATTTGATTACAAACTTCTGAGGTCTCCTGTGTGTCTTTTGTTTCTCAGAACCTCCCTTCTGGGGTGGTTACAGAGATGAGCGATGGTGGGGAGAAGAACAGTGTCTGGTTCAACAGACTTTTGTTAACTTCAGTGTGGTCGGTGTTAGCCAGTGTTTGCTAAATCACTTAGTAGTGTTTTCCCATGAGAGTGAGCATTTAACATTGATGTTGACAGAAAGGATGGTACTTGGGAAGGTTGCAGGAATATGGCATGGTGCAAAGATCATAGACTTAAAATTTTTACTTTTTGTTGAAGTGTAGTTGATTTACAATGTTGTATTCATTTCTGGTGTACAGTAAAACAATTCAGTTTTACACATTATTGTTTCGTATTTTCCATTATGGTTTACTATAAGATATCGAATATAGTTCCCTAGACTATATACAGTAGGGCCCCCCAGATGGCTCAATGGTACAGAATCTGCCTGCCGATGCAGGAGCCTCGGGAGACGTGGGTTCAGTCCTTGGGTTGGGAAGATTCCCTAGAGGAGGAAATGGCAACACACTCCAGTGTTCTTGCTGGGATAATTCCATGGACAGAAAAGCCTGGTGGGCTATAGTCCATAGGGTCGCAGATGAGTCAGAGACAAGAGAACACACACATACACGCTATATAGCGGGACTTTGTTGTATCTGTTTTATATACAGTAGATTGTATCTGCTAACCCCAAACTCCTAATTTATCCCCTCCCTTTCTTTTCCCTTTGATAACCATATGTTTGTTTCCTATGTATGTGAGTCTGTTTCTATTTGGTAAATAAGATCATTAGTATCATATTTTATATCCCACATATAAGTGATATCATATGATATGTCTTGCTCTGACTTACTTAAGAAAAGGATATTTATAAATTTTGGAGAAGTCTCTTAAATACTCTCAGTCTGTTTCTTTATTTGTAAAACAGAAATGGATCCAGGCACGCAGTTAAGATTAGATATCATGTAAGGAAATCCTAGAGCAGGTGTTCAGTGTATAGTTGAGATGAGAATGACCTCTGAGGCACATGCTAGTAGCTCAGTAAGTCCTGTCTGTTCCTTAACCATGGAGAAACTCCATGCACTGATTACTTGTCACCCCAGGGTCTCACACAGTCTCCCCAGTTCACATGATCTGACTAGTCATGCCTACTTAAGGTTTTTAAAGGATATATAGGCCTGCCACTTATGACGAAGACCTTGCTCTTACTTATGCTCCAGCAGAAACCCCTCAAAAGGCTCTGACTCATCCCCTTTAACTCAGCCACCTCCTTGCTCTCATGCAAGGCCTTTATTGTGTCCTGACTTTGCCGACCAGACAGTTAATGGAGAGGAAATCTCCGATTTTTGTGTAGCTGCTCTCTGTTTTTGTTTTTGTTTTGCTTTGTGTTTGAACTTGAAAACAAGCAGAGGGCCCTAGGTTTTCTCCAGGCAGCACGGAATGAGCAGGATTTAATTACTGCTGAAGGGCTGGTACAAAAGGTTATCCAACAGTGTGCGATCTTATTTGGCACTGAACTTTGAAGTTAAGAATTATGGATTGTGGAACAAGATACAGCCGTCTGCTGCTGTCCCAGAGCCGGGAATATAGAATTTAGAGGAAACTGGGTTAGAGCTGATGGGACCTCTCAGGGAGGTCAGGGAGAAACTAACTAGCCATCCATAAAGCTGTCGAAGCAGTTATTTGAAGGAAAAGGCCAAGGCTCCTCTTCCATGTTTCTAAAAACTTCAAATAAAAATAGACAATTCTGCATCGACATAGATAGGAAATGGACAGCAATTGAGGCCATCAAACTCAGAAATGAAACTGAGGTAACCTGTCATTGCTCGGAGGAAGACTGTGAAATTGGTAGCCACAGCCCAGGCTGGGGAGATGATAGTAAATGAGGGAAGACTATTTCCTTCCAATTTATCTAAGGCCACAAGAGAAACAGGATGATGAGGGAGTTGAAGGAGGGAAGGGAATCAAGAGAAGACCTGGGAGCCAAGTATCCAGCATTCCTTTGGTTTTACCTTGAAGAGGCAGAGCTTGAGGTCTGCTGACTTTGGAGAATTGTACCTCTCATACTTCTTTGCTGACAGCCAGATGGTTGGGCATTTTGTGATATAGTTTGTGGAAGCCTGGCTTCTCAGGTGGTGCTAGTGGGTTGGGAAGATCCCCTGGAGGAAGAAGTGGCAACCCACTACTGTATTCTTGCGAAAAATTCCATGGACATAGGAGCCTGGAGGGCTACAATCCATGGGGTCACACAGAGTTGGACACCACTGAGCACATAATACTTCTGGAAACCTAGGCTGGGTCTTGATAAAATTGAGAAGTGTGAGTATAGGTCCTTCTTTCTACCATTTCTTGAGGAATATTTTTCTTTAATTCTCTGCTCTTCCCAGGTACGCAGTCTATTTAATACTCCTGCAAGTCTGTGTTGGCTGTGAGGCAAGCTGTTAATTATCTAACCTACCTAAATCAGCCAACTTTCATACCTCTAGGGTCTTTTCAGTGCTTGGGATGGTGGTAGATTGAGGTAGTTGAACTAGATAGAGCCTCTGACATCTAGCTGAGTTCTGCTACTGGCCAATTGACCTTGGGAAAGTTCCTCAAAGACAGAATTTATTCTCTCTTCTCCAGCTGTCATCGATATCCACTGCAATGCTCCAACTGGGATTATTGGGCTTGCCCCCGCATCTTAGACAAGTTTATAAGTACTTTCCATGTCAGGAATCTCACATTCCCTGGAGTAGCTCACATCATCTTTGGAAAGGTTTGAATATTACAAAGGTTTCCCTGCTGGTCGAGTGAAAAGTTTGCAAATCTACTGATTCATCAAGCCCATACAAAGGGCTGCTGTTAGTATTCATCAAATTGTAACATTTCCTTGGATGCTTATCTTTAACAAAAACATATCCAGTGGCTACAAGGATGACCTTTTCTGCCTCCTTACCCCTCCATGTTGGAAGTCTTCATTTCCTGATGCCTGCTGCTAATATAGGACACATGTTGAAATGTTTATGCTAATTAGGCTTTGATTGGAATCTCAGAAATAAGTGAAAATGACAAGTTTTATTCCATTGATGAATTAATTAATAAAATGAAGTTGCTGTTACACTGTTTGAAATCAGCCCTCTGATTTTTTGCAGGAGACAGGAGAATTTTCTACTCTAAAACCCCATAGTTTTTATGCAAAAAGCTGTGGAGGAGTTATGTTTTTAGGTTGAAGTACTGAGGGATCATTCCTTTGGTGAATAAGTGACTAGCAGTGGTAGATGATGTGCTGTGTGCTTAGTCGCTCAGTTACGTCTGACTCTTTGTGACCCCATGGACAGTAGCCCGCCAGGCTCCTCAGTCCATGGGGATTCTCCAGCAAGAATACAGGAGTGGGTTGCCATGCCCTTCCAGGGGATCTTCCCAACCCAGGAATCAAACCCAGGTCTCCCGCATTACAGGCAGATTCTTTATAGTCTGACCTACCAGAGAAGCCCATGGTAGATGATAAGAGGAGGGATTTGTTCATGTGACTGTGTATATGAATAAGAAGGAGGTATTGAAAGACGAGGTGTATAGAGGAATCAGTGACCTTATGTCTGTGATTCTAATAAGCTTATATTTTCCCAACTAAACCGTGTTTGGAAACAGAGCTTTTCATTTATGACTCAATGTATATTAGTCAAGGTTATCCAAAGAAGTAGTATCAAGGTGATTATCTGTCTGTCTGCCTATATATCTGTCTATCAGTCCATCTATGTCCTGTTGAGGAACTGGCTTATTCAATTATGAAGGTTGAGAAGTACCATAATCTGCCATATGCAAGCTGGTGGTACAAGTCTGATCAGCATCTGAAGGCCTAAGAATCAGAGGAATTAATGATATAAGTCTTGGTCTAAGGATAGAAGACAGATGCCCCAGCTCAGTAGGCAGGTAGGAAGCAAAAGGCAAATTCCTCCTTCCTCATATTTTTGTTCTATTCAGGCCCTCAAGGGATTGAATGATGCTAATCAACACTGGTCAAAATAATTAACTTTAAGGAGCCCACTTGATTCAAATGCTCATCCCATCTGGAAACATACTTACAGACACACCAAGAAAGAATGCTTAATCTGGGTACCTATTGGCCCAAGCAAATTGATACATGGAATGAACCATCATATAGTGTGTCCTGGATAACATGCTGATGAGGTCCATCATTGTACACAGTTGGTCAGGGCCCTGAAAGAAGCTCATTTTTTAAAAAAGTTTAATTTTTGGCTGGGTAGGAACATATACATGAAATAGCCTATCTATCAAAGGAATTAGTCCTTGGAATCATTTGACCTTTAGAAATTTACATCATGAGAAGCTCATCCTATGATGAACAGTGGATACACTGATACATGTTAGTTCAATAACCCTCAGATTCCAGAACATCCTGCAGAGGGCAAGAGGCTTGCCCCAAATCAGATAGAACAATATCATCACTGCTCTTGGTGAAATGGGACAAAATGCACATTTCATCATCTGGTGTAGGGCTTTTCTACTGTTTTGACTAAGTGAAACAAAGCATTGGAATGATGCCAGAAAAAAATAAGTCAAGGAAATTGAAGTCCAAAGACCAGACATGAATTGCCAAATCCACCCAGCAACAATTTATGTCAGAGACAACCAATATAGCAAGTCATTTACCAAGACCATTGATGAGCAAACTCAGACTTTATTTCTGTTGGCCTATCTAGTCTCTGAGTTAATGTTTAAAATAAGAATTTTAACATAAGGGTCCCCGGTACACTACAGTTTTTATATTCACTTTGGTTAATGAGGCTGATGAAATACACTTTGTCATCAATGACTATGATTTAGATAGACTTTGTATGAGTAGCAATTCCTGATTTAGCAAGTTTTGAGCTTGCAAAGTCTTTAACAGATTCATTAAAGTTCTTTCTTCACAGGTAAAATAACCAAAACTTAATAGTTATACTAGTTTAATAGTAATATGATAACTATATATATTAGTTTAATTCTAATATACATATAATATGGATTTGGGCTTCCTTCATGGCTCAGCTGGTAAAGAATCTGCCTACAAAGCAGGAGTCCTGAGTTCGATCCCTGGGTTGGAAAGATCCTATGGAGAAGGAAAAGACTACCCACTCCAGTATTCTGGCCTGGAGAATTCCATGGACTGTACAGTCCATGGGGTTGCAAAGAGTTGGACACAACTGAGTGACTTTCACTTTCAGGATATATATGTCATTATATGCGGCTAAAATACAAAGATGAATAAGATGAGTAAGCTTTGGACCTTACATTCTGTGGACTGATTGTGTATTTATGGGAATAGATTTTTTTTTTTTTAAAGTAACTTTGATACAAAGCAGAATGAACCCTGTTCTCCGGAAGAGGAACATACAGAAGCTTATGGGAGTTTCTAACTAGGAACAATTTATTGGACCAGGGAGTATCTAAAGAGCAGCATGAAACAACTGGTATGTATGTTAAGCTTAAAGAATTAGTGAGATTTTTAAATGGAGAAAAGGAAACAGCAGCTCTCTTAAGCCACAGGAACAACATTGAAAAGATCCAATGTATAAGAAAAGGAAAGACATGCATGGGTGAAGTACAGATAACCAGTCAAGACTATGATATTGTTTGTGAGATGCGCATACATATAAAGGCACAAAGACCCACGCATATTTATATATCTTGGACTGAGGTTTATACTGTGCTAAAATTGCCAAGATACACATATAGAGGCCAGAAAAAAGTGGTGTGTAATGATCACCTATTACTGAGAATTGAGAATGAGCTCTGTGTGCATTTAGTCACACATCTCCTCCTTTGTCCTAGATGACACAGTTATACTTATGGCCCTGGCACAGTGGTGGTAAATGGAGGAAAGGGTCATATTGCTTCTGCTACGTGCTCTCAGATAGCCTTGATATCTTCTTTACATTAAAGTGAGTGAAAGTTGCTCAGCTGTGTCTGACTCCGCGACCCCATGGACTGTATAGTCCATGGAGTTCTCCAAGCCGGAATACTGGAGTGGGTAGCCTTTCCCTTCTCCAGGGGGTCTTCCCAACACCGGGATTGAACCCAGATCTCCCACATTGCAGGCGAATTCTTTACCAGCTGAGCCGCAAAGGAAGCCCAAAGCACAAGTTACAATAAAGGGATGGATACATTTAACATGGACCTATAATTTAAATAACTGGAGATTCACTAACTATTTAAGCACATTTGGCAGAAAGCACATTTATTTTCTGGCTTCAAACTGCAATAGAGTCTTTATAATTCACACCAGATTTGGAACTTGTTCAGAAACTCTTAATGAAATATTACCTATGTCTGTTTTTCAATAGCTGCAGTCATACCACTTAGTGCAAGTCATTTTTTTTTTTTTTTCTCATACCCTGTTAGATCAAAACCCAGCTCAGGGACATGTTTATCTAATTGGTAAGAATAACACAGGTTTGACTCAAGCAGTTCCTTTTAAAAACTCTGTAAAATACTGGCTATTTTTTAATTTAGGGTCATATACTTAATAGGTGCCAGGGTTTTTATGTTCACTGACATCTTCTCACACTCCCTTCCTAGTCAGCTTACTTTGCAAGCTTTCCTTTTGTACATAAAATATGAGTGAAAGCTCAGCGGAGACTGGCTAAATGGGATGTTGAGCTAATGAGAATAGTCATGTGATTAGTGTCCAATGGTCTTTCATTGTTATGGGAAAACTGTCTTGAGTACCTTTTTCATAACATTGCAGAATATTCTCTTCCAAGCAGATTAGCAGGTGTATGCCATTCAGGTACATTTTTAGCTCCAGGTAATTTAAAAGTTTGCTTCCCAAGACAGCCTTCAGTGTGAAACACAACTGTAACAGTATTCAATATTTTTATAGATATTATTCTTCCACCATTCAGAAAAAATAGAATAATACAATATGGAAATATGATACTGGTTTTGCAATAGTCATTATTCACCATAAAGCATTCTTCTTGTATTAAAAAGAAATAAATGCTAACTGTAAAGATGACATTTTAGATTAGGTTTCCCTATTCCACTCTACCCTGTAATATCAGACAGTATCTGTACAAAAATTTGTCAAATTAAATCATAAATTTTTGTTCATAGCTGAAAAGCAACTCTAACATTGAAATAAGTCTTGGATATTCATTGGAAGGACTGATGCTGAAGCTGAACCTCCAATACTTTGGCCACCTGATTCGAAGAACTGACTCATTTGAAAAGACCCTGATGCTGGGAAAGAGTGAAGGCAGGAGGAGAAGGGGCCAACAGAGGATGAGATGGTTGGATGGCATCACCGACTCAATGGACATGAGTTTGAGTAAACTCCGGGAGTTGGTGATGGACAGGGACACCTGGCATGTTGCAGCCCATGGGGTTGCAAAGAGTCGGACACGACTGAGTGACTGAACTGAACTGAAGGTTAAAATATGATGATTGAAAGAATAAGTATCATTTTATTTTTTCTGATATCTGTAGTATTAGAAAAGGGCTATTTTCCTTGAAAGCCATTTGATGACAAAAGCATGCATACTTTTACATCCTGTATCAAGCAAGAGAGTATTTTATTTAAGAAGAAAGGAAAGTGGAGAAGGGAGGATGCCATTTGTTGAGGGGCAAAATAATAGATTCTTATAGGAAAAGTAAAATCCTAAATCTACCATTTTTCACTCCTCAAACCCTGTCAAAGGTTTTGGCCCAGCAGCTGTCACGGAAACATCATAGGGTGTTTTTGGAATTCAAGGTCTAGACTTTTCTAGCTGCATTTCCTGCTCTGAACATGCTGGAAGAAGGGAAGGAAGGCAATTGGCAACACATGATACTCTGCACAGGTTCCTCTGGATGTATTGCAAGGCCAAAAAGTTCATTTAGGTTTTTCTTTATGATGCTATGGAAAAGCCTGAATGAACTTTTTAGCCAACCCAATAATAGGAAATAGGAGCAGGACACCCAGATTCTAGTTAATGAGGAAAAGTTCCCATGGGGTCCTGAAGGAGTAGAAACGAATAGACCGGGCTTGTATCAGAGCTGGAGATCTTGATTTGAGATCGAGTAATAGACTCACTTTCTATATAAGACTCATTCCCCCCACCCCACCGGATTCCATAGCCTGCATTTCTATTTTAAATCTAGTGCAATAAGGCAAGAAGAATTTTGTAATCATTAAGAAGGAAATTGGAATTAAGCTCTTATTCTATTTTCACTTGCTCTTAAAACCAAAATTCTGCCCAATTTGTCAATCCCACAGAAAAAAGACAACTAATCCTTCTAACAGAAATCATCAGGATTTCTTAAGCATAAAAATGAATAAGAGAGAGGGAAAAAAGGATTTCTGCATGAAAGTTAATTTTATGATATTGCAGCATAAATTGTGACCTGGCAGGTCCTTCTGCAGTTTAATAGAACTGGCAGCAAGCACCACGACTTAAGCAGACTCTGTATAATGAGAAGCAAAGACAAATCGGTGTGAAGGACAGGGAGAAGGGCATTACTGCCTCCCTCCTGGAAGATTAAAAATAGTAAAATATTGCAACCAGAATTTATCTAAAGGGAGATACTATCTCAGAAAGAGAGAGAAAAAAATAGATTTTAAGAGACCGCCATAGCCCAGTCTCTGATGAACAGTCAGAGAGCCTGGTGCTGGCATTTGAAAGACGTCTGTGAGGGCTGACCGTTCTCCTTCCCAAGACCTGGTGGCGGGTAGTTTTTGACATTATAATTTTGAAATGGGACAATTTTCTAAAGCATAATTAGGGTAGAATGAGCATGTTACT
Source organism: Cervus canadensis (assembly GCF_019320065.1). Classification (NCBI taxonomy): domain Eukaryota; kingdom Metazoa; phylum Chordata; class Mammalia; order Artiodactyla; family Cervidae; genus Cervus; species Cervus canadensis. The sequence goes on from NC_057390.1 coordinate 72,529,132, forward strand.
CCTTCTGCACTGTTAAATGCAGACAAGAGACTTGGGCGTACTAAATAAATAAGAGAATTTATTATCAGAGGACGAGAGCCAGTCCGTGCCGCCAAACAGGCAGGTGACTTCCTCAAAGAGTGCTGTCCTGAGGAGCCTATGCACGTGTGACGGGTCTGTTCTGAGCTCTGTATCCACAGGAGCTAGATCAGAGCAATTTCCAAAATTACACAGGGCAGGCAGCTTCTAAATCTCCTCGCAGAACAGCCATATTATCCTGAGGACTTGCAATAACAGGAATTATATGCAATTTTCTGATAATGACTCCATTAATGTGAGTCACTGCTGACAATACAATTTGTTAAACATCACTGGATTCCTAAATCTTACATTCTGTCACTCTGAAACCCGTCTCTATCACCACTGCCATCATCATAATGGTTGCCATCATCATCATCTTCATCATCGTTGTCAGCAGCAGCAGCAGTTGGCAGCAGCATCAGAATGGTGATGGACATGTTTAGGTTCACCAATAGTATCTTTTCTTAATTTCACTGACCTTTGAAAAGGGGGGGGGGGGGGAAAGCATGCCTTTACCTATTCAAGTGTCAGTTTTATATTCAATGTATTTGATTTCGTCTTTGAGAAACTAGGACCCCAAATTAATTAAATTTGGACCAGATATAGCTTAACTTTAAATTGTCTTTTATATCAAGGGAAACTGCCTTGGCAATTAGGTGCTTCCCATGAGTGCCTGTAAATATCCATTATTGTACATTCTAATATATCTGGACATAGAATAGAACCTACAGCTCATGCTCTATCTGATTTACTAATTGGGAGCAGCAACTGCACCTAGTGTTTTGAACCTGAATTAATTAACCAAAACAGATTAAATTGTCTTTGAGCTATTCAAGGGAGTGACACCAAAGGCAGAAGTGAATGAGGAAAGGGCTATTTAATGTTTTTTAATCACAAAGGTCAGCTTTTTTATGTAGCAGATCATTAGAAAGTCTTCGAAGGTGGAAAGAAACTAACAAAACAGCCTTCACTTCCCTTACAAGTATGTCATCTATTTTTCCTTCAACCAGTTTTCCTTCTGGTGGTTAGGGCTTTTCCCAGGACACATCTTTGTCTAAAGAATTGTATTTTTATCAACAAAACTTACTCAATCAACAGAGTTTTTTGGTTTGTACTTGAAACTCTCTCTTGATATTCCTGAAGCCACGATCACCTCCTGGCCCTTGTGGCTTTACTGCAGTTACCTCCCAAGTGACCTCATTCTCTACTTTCTTCTTTCAACTCAAGGTCAAAAGTAGACCAAACTGCAAGCATTTACCGCATCATCCCCTTGCTCAGGAAAATAGAGCTCTGTCACTGCCTAGTGATCACAACCGAAAGCTTCTTCCCTTCTCCTTGGAAACTGGGTTTGGAGTCACATAGTTCACATCTCTCTTCATTCTGTGGTCATCTTGGCTTTTATTTGCATACACAATTTGTGTCCTCTTCTTCATCCCCTATTGATAGGGGTAAATAGGAATTCAAGACAGGAAGGATGCAAATAGAATGGAATGAATTAGGAAGTCTCCAAGGAGAGCTGGAAATAGAAGTAAATATAGTAAACCATTTTACATTAACCGTTGAAGTAAATATAGTAAACCAGGTTAGGGAGCACTATTAATGCACCCTTAACCTGACTTCCACTGCATCTCCATTGAAACAGTTCTTGTAAGGTCATCAGTGGCTTCCGCATTAGAGGGCTGTTCCCTTACTCAGCTTCTCATTGTTTGGTCATTTCTTGAAATATTCATGTATCATATCTCTTTGGACAGAAGTCTCTTCTATTTTTTTCTACTTTATCACTGGCTACTCCTTGGGGCCTCTTTTGCTGTCTCCGCCCTCTCCTCTGTCTCTAAATGTTAGGTTTCTTGGGTTTTAGACCTGGATCCTCTGATCCTCACTCTCTGAACTTCATCCTTAGATTGTGGCTATGTCTTTTCATATGTTTTTGAATTGTTGTTTTAATACTAATGATTTACAATAATTAATTCAATTCCCAGCTCTCCTTGGAGACTTCATGATTCATCCCATTCTATTTGCATCCTTCTTGTTTTGAATTTCTATCTCTGATTAAATTATTGCATGTGGTTTCACTGAACAAATACTCCCCAGCTACTATTCACCTCAGTGTACACAGCTCTGTGATAGCAATTTGACTACATTAATTTATATACTTTTCTCAAATATCCTGAGATTCAATATACTTCCCATTTTACAGGTGCAGAACTGAGATTTTGTTCAACTAGAATGCTCATCCACAGCTTGTAGGAACATAAAAATGATACAAGCACTTTAGAAAAAATTTCTCAAAAAAAGTTAAGCATATATCTAACATATGATCCAGCCATTCTGACTCTAGATATTTATTGAAGGGATATGAGAATATATATATATATATCTACACACAAACTTGTATATGAACATCCCTACAATCTTTATTCATAATAGCCCCAAATTGGAAATAATGCAAATGTCCATCAGTAAGTTAATGGATAAGCAAACATATTATATCTGTACAGTGGACTGCTAGTCAACAATTGAAAGAAATATGGATACACACAATAACATTTATGAATCTCAAAAATCAATATGCTAACTAAAAGAAACCTGATACAAAATTAATAACATCACCAACTCATTTGGACATAAATTTGAGCAAATTCCAGGAAATAGTAAAGGACAGGGGAATCTGGCGTGCTGTAGTCTATGGAGTCCCAAAGTGTCAGACATGACTTAGCAACTGAACAACAATAAAATCTGTTAAAAATTCTAGAAAGTGCAAACTAATCTATAGTTGTTGAAAGTAGATCAGTAGTTGCTTAGAGCTAAGTGTTGAAGAGCCAACAGTGGAAGAAAGGATGGATTAAAAGAAAGCAAAAGAATACTGAGGAGATAGAAAGTAATATTCTGTATCTTGGTTGTGACATTGGTTTCATTGAGCATAAATTTCATTGGTTTCATTGGTGTATATATCTGTCAAAACTCATCAAAGTTTATGCCTGTAATGGGTACAGTCTACTCTTTATAAATCATGTCAATAAAGTTGTTTAAAAGGAACCCTGAAGCTTTGTGAGTCTGAATAAGTTGATTAAAGTTTCATAGCTTCATAACAGACATAGAACCACAAAGCTCGTGTGCTTAGCTACTCTGGGTTACTGCCTTGAATTTTTTTTATTATATGTTATAATTATATATATATATATATTTTATAATTATATTTTTTCTTGAAAATTTCCTTGACTATTTGATGTAAGAAAATATGAACTAAACTATAAATTTATGCAAGGTGATGTGAACATAAATCACATACATATCTTAGGGCAATGTACATTATGCTAAATGTGTAGTAGATGAGTGTATGTGTGTATGATATGAATAAGCTAATTTTCTACAAAGCACATACTTGACTAATTTATTGATGAATTATTGAATTAGTTTTTTCCAAATGTGGCCATAATGTTATTTCTTGCTCTACATGTGACTTCTATTAAAAATTGATCTAATTTCCCTTCTTTTGAACCTGGGTGGATCTGTGATAGTTTCATCCAAAAGAGTGCAGTAGAAGTGGAGCCATGTGACTTTCAAGGTTTCATCATAAGAGATGTCACACCTTCTACCTGGTCTCCTGGAATATTAACACTTGGAGATCCAAGCTGCCATGTAGGAGATCTAGCGATAGTAAAGTTGCTGGACTGTGAAGAAGGCAAGCCAGAGTGGGAGGGATAGTTACGGAGTTTGGGATGAACATGTAGACAGTGCTATATTTAAAATGGATAACCAACAAGGTCCTGCGGTACAGCACAGGGATGCTTCTCAATGTTAGGGGGCAGTCTGTATGGGAGGGGAGTTTGGGGGAGGATTGCTGTTGTTCAGTTGCTGAGTTTTGTCTGACTCTCTTAAGACCCCATGAACTGCAGCACACCAGGCTTCTCTGTCCTTCACTGACTCCAGGAGTTTGCTCAAATTCATGTACCCCACTATCTCATCCTCTGTCACTGTCTTCTCCTCTTTTCCTCAATCTTTTCCAGCATCAGGGTCTTTTCCAGTGAGTTGGCTCTTTGCATCACATGGCAAAAATATTGGAGCTTCAGCTTCAGCATCAGTTCTTGCAGTGAATATTCAGGGTTGATTTCCTTTAGGACTGACTGATTTGAGAATGGATGCGTGCATAAATAAATCTCATTGAGCTATGTCTGCCTTCCTGTTTTCCAAAGTCTTTGACCTTAAAAAAAAATAATTATTTTGAGCTGCTAAGTTAGTTATTATAAAATTAAACTATAAATTTACTACCATAAGTGGGGTTCTGCTATTGTGAACACTTAAAACATACTGTATTGACTTTGGAATTGGGCGCTGGTTAAGGAAAGGTCCTTAAGTTTAGTTATACCAGTTAGTAAATTAGTTAACACAAGAATGAACTTTAAAGATTTTCATCATTTCTTGAAGGGTCTCAGAAAGATTGGAAGTCAAGGCTGTCAGGATAGGGAGGAAATTGTTAGTGAGGGAATAGAGAGGGGAGAAAACAGGGGCTCACGTGAAAACTCATCACTAAGAGGTTGGTCAGTGTCAGTGTGAGCTGGCCAGATATGTCTGCTAAGCTTCCAATTACTGCAGTTAGAGTTCTGCCCTCCTGCAGAGACTGAGAGAGAGAGGTCCTTTCCTTCCTGATGTTCAGAGGAGCAGAGGCTTGTTTCAGGTCCTTGGGAAAGACATTGCAGTGTGGTGAGAGATGCATAGCCATCTCAAAGGAAGACAAGAGTGATGCACCATTGTGAGCCCTTTCTCTTAAACCCTGTTTACTAGGTGTTCACTGAGGTTGGGGCCTATCTTCAGATGTTAGCTAGGACAAGCAGTAAATTCTCTGAAGCTTTCTCGGGCAGGCATTTTAATGGAGGGCTGGGGTCATCTCAGGGACATAGCTTTGTTCTGCTTTCTCAGGCAGGCATTTTAATGGAAGGCTGGGGTCATCCTAGGACACAGCCTCATGCCCAGTTCTCTCTTAATGCAGAGGTTTGAATGGAGTCATGCTGTGCCAAGAGTTCTACAGTTCTCAGGGGGGGAGTGTATTTTGTATGTGAGAGGTATATAAATAATTTATGGCCAGAGGTCGGACTGGAAGTTTTAAAACATAGCCTGAAAATTCTCTGATACTCCTACTATCAAGAAAAGGGTATAATTGCCCTTCTCTTGAATCTGGGCAAGTGATTGCCTAAGAGGGTATGGTATGGCAGAAGTGGTGCCGTGGACTCCCAAGGACTCCCAAGGGAGCAGTCAACGTTGGCAATCTTATCTTCCATGTTAGTTGAATGTAGACAATAATTTTCAGAAGAATGGAAGGTTAAACAGATTAGAGACTATAGGATGATAACTAGGTGTCAACTGGTAAGGGACCCATTGAGACAGAGTTCATTCAAGCCAATATTGATAGAATGAAACCTGATTGAATAAGTGGATTAATGAATGGGTCTCTTCATGGAGGGTAATAATACTGTATCTGAATTGGAACAAAGTTAGAATTAAAATAAATTTAAGTAATGAATGATAAATTCCTAACTAGTACATTAATAAGAGTTTCCCTGGTAGCTCAGCTGGGAAAGAATCAGCCTGCCATGCAGGAGACCCCAGTTCAATTCCTGGGTCAGGAAGATCTGCTAGAGAAGGGATAGATTACCCGTTCCAATGTCCTTGGACTTTCCTGGTGGCTCAGCTGGTATAGAATCCACCTGCAATGTGGGAGACCTGGGTTTGATCCCTGGGTTGGGAAGATCCCCTGGAGAAGGGAATGCCTACCCACTCCAATATTCTGGCCTGGAGAATTCCATGTCCCTCCCCACCCCATTTTTGATATTACTCCTGTATTTAGTGAGTGAGTACATTAAAACATGACAAGATAATGGATCTTGTTATGTAATGGTCGTATTAGAAACTCTAAAGCTATTTAAAATTTTTCTACTGAAAAGGAAAAAGGTCAATTTACCATGAATGGAATATAATTATTTTAATTCATGTTCATTATTATCATTCTATAAATATTTGTTGTGTGAATGGATAACTCACTTTTATTTAATATGCACTGTATACCAAGCCTTGTGAGGAGAGCTTTTTCATGCATCATACACCTAAATGGTAGATCTTATTTAAAAACCCATTATTCATTTGAGATGAATTTTCCTAAGAGGTTTAAGACCAATTTTAGTATCTTTATTGTGACTTTTATAAAGTGTTTTATTCCAAAATACACATTTTTGTTTTTTGTACTATAATATTTTATTTTAAAAACTGATAAAATTTACTTTGGAAATTTACATCCTGAAAAGGCAGTTAATTAAATTCAATTAGATAGTTGCACTGTACTCCCTCGACACCTTCCTGTCTTTATCCAAATATCACCTTCCCAATAGGACCTTCCTTGAACACTCCGTTTTAACTGTATCCTTGTTCTAGGCAATCTCCCTCTGTTTTAACCTGATGCAATTTTTGCTTTCCATAGCAATGATCACCTTCAAACATACTGTATGAATGAATATGCCTATCGTGGGCTTCCCTACCTTAGAACATAAAGTTCACAAGGTCAGGTGTTTCTATTCCATTCACTGATGTGTACCTAGAACTTCTAGAACAGACGTAACAGTTTTTCAGTACTACAGAAAGAATGAGTGCTTGTATGCTATATCATGCCTTTGTCTAAAATGACACAGAAGGATGAGACCTCTGCCTGTAGGGAACTTACCTGTGGCATGAGAAAGATACACACGGGACATTTTGCCCTATGTTTCAGTAGGTTAATTCAGCTCAGCCAAGTCTTCCTCTTTTCTTTAGGGACTGGTCATTCTTACTGTTTTCTTCATCCCCTCTTTGTTTATAGTTTCTTCAGTGTTCTATGTATTTGGTCCAATATTTTACTCTTAACTAAATTTGAAAAGGAAATTTTCTCAGTGAAGGGAAAGTATAGAACAGGGATAACTTTCAGTGCTTCTCTCTGTACTTTTGCAAACCTTTTGTTTCTCTTGTACCATCTAGTGTGGCTTCAGTCTACAGTTACTGGAGACATCCCTTACCCTCTCAACCTCACTCACCCACCTTCAAATGTCATTAGACCTTACTGGACCTATGCTTATTTATGGCTCATTTGTCTGTCCCTCCCCACCCTGTTTTTGCTATCACTCTTGTATTTAGCAAGGACATTGTTTCCCAGTCTTAGATACCAACCTCAAATTGAGCAAAAATTGTAAATAATTCAGAAAACTTGGTGTGTCTGGTTTACTCCAAATAGATAAATGCTCATTTCCTTTAGGATCAAACTGCTAATATGAACATTTCAGAGGATGCCAAGTTAGTACAAGAGAATATCCACTGGGAAGATAAAATTGGAGCTGGAGATCTGTTAAACTGAGGACATTTAAAGAACAAGAAGTAAAGCTTTCAGTATAAATTATAACCTCAATTTCTGTAAGACCTTCAGAAATACAAAAGCTGATAGGAGTAAGAAGTTTTGCTTGGCAGCCAGCATGCCAGACACATGGAAGGGACATCTCTCCCTCTCTCTTTCAAATACACATACACCCACACCCACACCCATCACAATGGAGAACACAACACACGTAAACATACAAAAACAGGATTCTTTGTTGTTTAGAATTTTAAAAAGATAAAATAAAACCCTTTAACTAGTAAGGATAGCTCAGAACTGTCAGAAAAAGAAATAGGTAATTCTCAGATCCTGGAGAATTTTTTGAATTGGTAGCAGTTTCACAATGAAGTATTACTATTCTCATTCAATTGTATTAGATGTTATTAATATATTTCTAACTATTTGAGTTATTTATTGTACACTATCCAATTTTGATTCTAATTTCTCTGTCATATTATTTTGTGTGTTATGTACCTATATTTATTTTTATGATATATTTTAGTGTGTATTTATTACACATATATGCTTGAAAGTGACTTTATCTTCCTTTATTTTTACATTCTTATCTGATTTTCTTTTCTAGATAAAGGTAAGATTTGCTTTATCTATTCATGAAAATAAGATAAATACAAGTAAAAGTACCTATAGGATTTTAATGGGACTCTGCTCAATTTCTAACATACTTCAAAAACGACATATTAGAGATATCTCTAATTTACTAATAATAAGCTTAAAAAAGCACATTCCAGTGAAAAATAATATGGTAAATTTTAACCATTTTTAACAACAAAAATTCATCTTAAAATATACATTATTTACATAAGGTGATAAAGTTTATATGTATTAAATTAATCATTTTTACTTGTAGAGTATGCTTTTTGCACATAGATACAGAAAAATTACTTCTAGTCTCATTATTCTTATTGAATACTTTCTGCAATTATAATTGTTAGATTAAAACATGGAAAGACTAATGAGAATAAATATCAAAAGAAAGATTTAAATAGTATAATATGTCAGATTAATATCAAAGATAACCTAAAATATATTGGGTTTTACAAGGGGTTTAATATATCAAGAAGTTCATAAAATGCATATTCTAAAGCAACAATCTACTAGAATAAAAGGAAATTGATAATTCACTCACATTAGCAACAAAAATGTAAAATACATAAAAGTAGTCTTAATAAGAGATGCAGGAGAGCAATACAAATGCATAAAAATGGAATTGCTAGTTACCAGAGGTAAATAATTGGAGTAGTCATTTTATTTAATGTAAAATTCAAGTATCTAATGCCTTTGTGTTTTGCCTGAAATCTTTTATGAAATTGATGCAAAGAACACTTAAATAATTAACTATGATTATCATTCCCTGGTTTTTGTTCTATCTCTTTTTTTTTAAAGAATTTGTATTATTCATAAGTTAGATAAATACAGTCTTTTCTCCATGACTTAATGTTTGGCATTTTCCTTTCTTTATTCTTTCTACTGTTTTTTTTTGTATTTCTTATTTCACTTTGTGATGCTCCCAATGATTATGCTAATTGTTCTAGCACATATTTTTATTTGTAAAAATGTATTGCCTTCTCTTGTTGAATAGTGTCAATGACTTCTTTTGTTTCCTTAAGATAGATTTTAGAGGATCTCTAAAGTCTTTTGTATATACTGCGGAAAATCTTTCCAAGGTGAAAGTTAACTCTGGTCAATCCATTCTTGACTTGTTATTCTCTTCTGCTGCAATGTTTTTCAAATTGTTGTTTGCTTTAACTTTTACTTTGCACACGTCTTTCAGAATACTTTGTTATTTGTTAATGTAATCATTTGCTTTCATCTGAGGTCGCTGAGACTTGTACAGTTCAATGATGGTACACGCGTGTGTGCTTAGTTGCTCAGTCATGTCCAACGCTTTGTGACCCCGTGGACTGTAGCCCCCCAGGTTCTTCTGTCCATGGGATTCTTCAGGCAGGAATACTGGAGTGGGTTAGCCATTTCCTTCTGTAGGGGATCTTCCAAACCCAGTGATCAAATCCAGGTCTCCTCTATTACAGGTGGATTCTTTACCATCTGAACCACCAGGGAAGCTTTCAATGAAGGTAGCTTACTGATATTTTAGAAATCCTTGGGCAATCTTTTCCCGATTTTCTCAAGCCTTCTTCTAACCAAAATAGCAGTCTTTTAGAAGGGAGTTCAAGGCCACTGCGGAGAATACCACTCAGGTTAGAGCCGTTAAGTGAAGTCGCTCAGTCGTGTCCGACTCTTTGCGACCGCATGGACTGTAGCCTACCAGGTTCCTCTGTCCATGGGATTTTCCAGCCAAGAATACTGGAGTGGGTTGCCACCTATAAATGGTAAATTCACTATAGGTTTATTAAGGGAAAGCCAGACAATCCATGAAAATGATGCCCCAGCTAAAATGTAGGCCATAAATAATTCATTAACCAGATATACTTTAAAAATTTATGCAAGTTAAAATTCAAGAATATTTGAATGATAATACTAGCAGAGAAAATCTGATGACAATCGTTTTGTTAAAAAAATGAAATCATATAAAGAGGAAAAATAAGAGAGATTAAAAAATAAGATTAAAAACATACGTTTTAGCAATGCCTAGCAAAATTGAGCAGGATGTACAGAAGAGTAGCAAAACACAAAATCAGTTATCTGATCGGATGTGAATAAAAATAGAAATCTCAGATATAAAAACAAATATGTCTCTTTCTGTTTTGCATATAGAGCTTTGAATGCAGGAATGGCGCCAGGAGAATACTAGCATGCCAATTAAGAAACAATGTGTTTCTGGAATGTGACCAAAATAAGACACCCAAACCCAAATGGCTTTAAAGAAGAGATAAGAGATGGTGATGCTGCCTGCCCATCATCATAGTATTCTGCAGATATAATTTCTGGATAATATATTTTAAAGAAAATAAGCAATAATTAGTGGGTAGTATATAAAAGTATACTGACAAAGAATCCTAATTAGGACAAGCTATTTCATTTCATCAAAATCATTATCATTTTTTGTCCTAATGAATTACTGTACTCAGCCCAGATGGTTCCCTCAGAAAATGAAGGAAACAGACAAAGAGGGATAAAATAAACTCACTCTTATACAAGTCAATTCATTAACTATATAAATAAATGAACTTGAACACATATGTAAATTAATAAGATATCAAAGAGCTCTACACTGCCTGTCAGGTAAAATTGTAGGATGTATTATAATTAGATTATGTTGCCTTCAATTTATTTTAGAAAAACTATTTCATATATTTCTTCTCATGCCATCATTATCTAAATATTCATAGCACTGACAACACTATCCTTTTTGGTTCTCTCTAGGATCTTTATTTTTTTAAATAATCATTTATTCTGATCTTTATGAGGACCTTTAGGAGTATTTGAGGCAAGAGAAAGATTTCCTAAAAATGGTGATTATGCCCAGTTGTCCTTGGCCTGTGGAAATATTTTGTCACAATCCATTTTACTCACTAATAAACTGAAACATAAAATTTCTGCCAAACAAGCAAGATAGAAAAAAAATGCCCTTTGGTTGAGCAGCAGTATGCATTCTGTCATGCCCTGTATGGAATTAAGGGTTTTATGGAATTTGTAGAATGTAGTTTTAGTGATGGATATTTTTCTCTATGTCTAGTACATAGTTGGACTTCACAGGTGGTGCTAGTGATAAAGAACCCACCTGCCAATGCAGATAGACACAGGAGGCCCTGGTTGGATCCCTGGGTTGGGCAGATCTCCTGAAGGTGGGCATGGCAATCCACTCTAGCATTCTTGCTTGGAGAATCCCAGGGACAGAGGAGCCTAGCGGGCTATGGTCCATAAGGTTGCAGAGTCAGACACAACTGCAGTGACTTAGCATGCATGCAGTACATAGTCAGTTAAGAAATATTACTCAAATGATTTAAAACATTGGTTGCTACAAACAGCACCAATTCAAATTCCTGGGCATCATTTGAAATAACGGCAAACAAGTTCTTGCACTGATGCAGTGGGTGGTAAGTAATAGAGTTTACGTGTAACAGATACCGGGGTCCCTGGTGTCTGATATATTCTGTATCATGCACATATCTAATGTTTGTGAACACCTTCTTAAAGTCTAACAGGGAATATAAGCAAGGACACAGGTCATGTTTATAATGTGGTGTTGCTCACAGTCTTCTCACAGAGGGAGAAGACCAATGTTAACAGGATTTCTGGGACACACAGGCTTATTTCTTTTCAAATATCTTCAAACCTCTTGCTTATACTTTAAATTCCAGAGATTCTATAACTCTTTAATGAATCTTGTCTGAATATGGCCGGGAATTTTCATTTCTTTGACAGTTTACCCCTCGGCTTCCTATACTGTTCCTTTGGCATCCAACTCAGAACCCACTCCTAGTTCTGACTTTACTTTTATTTGCATATTATTCATTTATATTATATTTTCATACCTATTTATTTAGGCTACTCCATCACGTGTGGGTAGATGAATGCCTTATTTTGTGCTTTATTCATTTACAAAATTTGCCCACCATATAGAAACCTTGATTATAATAAATTATTTAATAGTTTCTAATTCTTGTAATTCTCAAAAAAAACAATATACAGCCACATACTCATTCCCCCAAATACTTGGTTTAGCTCTAAGAGATTAGGTTTAATCATCTTAGGTAACAGTTTCAACATTTTATTGGGTTCTATAATTATAATTGAACTGTCTGATTTTTATTCAGTTGATATGTGTGTCTTATGTTTCACTTTAAATAGGACATGAGATTTGCAATACATTTAGGAAAGAATAAACAAATAAAGTAATTTTTAGCTTATAATTAGTTCAAAGTTTTTAGCATTTAATGTCATTGACTTTTTTAGACCCTCAGTTTGAATTTTATAACTCTTATTAGACTGTTCCACAGTTTGTTGTGATCCACACAGTCAAAGGCTTTGGTATAGTCAATAAAGCAGAAGTAGATGTTTTTCTGGAACTCGCTTGCTTTTTCTGTGATTCAACAGATGTTAGCAATTTGATCTCTGGTTCCTATGCCTTTTCTAAATCTAGCTTGAACATCTAGAAGTTCATAGTTCATGTATTGTTGAAGCCTGCCTTGGAGAATTTTGAGCATTATTTTGCTAGTGTGTGAGATGAGTGCAATTGTGAGGAGTTTGAGCATTCTTTGGCATTGCCTTTCTTTGGGATTGGGATGAAAACTGACCTTTTCCAGTCCCGTGGCCACTGCTGAGTTTTCCAACTTTGCTGGCATATTGAATGCAGAACTTTCACAGCATCATCTTTTAGGTTTTGAAATAGCTCAACTGGAATTCCACCACCTCCACTAGCTTTGTTTGTAGTGATGCTTCCTAAGGCACACTTGACTTCGGACTCCAGGGTGTCAGGCTCTAGGTGAGTGATCACACCATCATGGTTATCTGGATCAATAAGATATTTTTTGTTTAGTTCTTCTGTGTATTCTAGCCACATCTTCTTAATATCTTCTGCTTCTGTTAGGTCCATATCATTTCTGTCCTTTATTGTGCCCGTCTTTGTCTTTGCATGAAATGTTCCCTTGGTATCTCTAATTTTCTTGAAGAGATCTCTAGTCTTTCCCATTCTATTGTTTTCCTCTATTTCTTTTGATCACTGATCTTTTGGTCACTGAGGAAGGCGTTCCTATCTCTCCTTGTTATTCACTGAAACTCTTTATTCAGATGGGAATATCTTTCCTTTTCTCCTTTGCCTTTTGCTTCTCTTTTTTTTCTTAGCTATTTGTAAGGCGTCCTCAGATAACTGTTTTGCCTTTTTGCATTTCTTTTACTTGGGGATGGTCTTGATCCCTGCCTCCTGTACAGTGTCATGAACCTCCTTCCATAGTTCTTCAGGCACTATATCAGACCTAATACCCTGAATCTATTTGTCACCTCCACTGTATAATCGTAAGGGATTTGATTTAGGTTATACCTGAATGGTCTAGTGGTTTTCCCTACTTTCTTCAACTTAAGTCTGAATTCTGCAATAAAGATTTCATGATCTGAGCCACAGTCAGCTCCTGGTCTTGTCTTTGCTGACTGTATAGAGCTTCTCCATCTTTGGCTGCAAAGAATATAATCAATCTGATTTTGGTATTGACCATCTGGAGATGTCCGTGTGTAGAGTCTTCTCTTGTGTCGTTGGAAGAGGGTGCTTGCTATGACCAGTCCGTTTTCTTGGCAAAACTCTGTTAGCCTTTGCCCTGCTTTATTTTGTGGAAAATTCTTAAAGAGATAGAAATGCCAGGCCACCTTACCTGCCTCCTTATAAATCTGAATGCAGGTCAAGAAGCAACAGTTAGAACCGAACATGGAACACAGACTGGTTCCAAATTGGGAAAAGAGTATGTCAAGGCTGTATATTGTCACCTGCTTACTTAACTTATATTCAGAGTACATTATGTGAAATGCTGGGCTGGATGATGAACTAGCTGGAATCAAGATTGCTGGGAGAAGTATCAATAACCTCAGATATGCAGATGACACCACAGTTATGGAAGAAAGCAAAGAGGAACTGAAGTGCCTCTTGATGAAAGTGAAAAAGCTGACTTGAAGATCAACATTCAGAAAACTAAAATCATGGCATCTGGTCCCATCACTTCATGGAAAATAGATAGGGAAACAATGGAAACAGTACAGTTTCTTTTCCTGGGCTCCAAAATCACTGTAGATACTGACTGCAGCCATGACATTAAAAGATGCTTTCTCGTTGGAAGAAAATCGATGACCAACCTAGACAGCATATTAAAAAGCAGAGACATTACTTTGCCAACAAAGGTCCATCTAGTCAAAGCTATGGTTTTTCCAGTAGTCATGTATGGATGTGAGAGTTGGACCATAAAGAAAGCTGAGCACCAAAGAATTGATGCTTTTGAACTGTGGTGCTGGAGAAGACTCTTAAGAGTCATCCCTTGGACTGCAAGAAAATCTTTCCTGAATATTCATTGCAATGGCTGATGTTGAAGCTGAAGCTCCAATACTTTGGCCACCTGATGTGAAGAACTGACTCATTTGAAAAGACCCTGATGCTGGGAAAGATTGAAGGCAGGAAGAGAAAGGGATGATAGAGGATGAGATGGTGGGATGGCATCACTGACTCAACAGGCATGAGTTTGAGCAAGCTCCAGGAGTTGGTGATGGACAGAGAAGCCTGGCATGCTGCTGTCTGCAGGGTGGCAAAGAGTTGGACATGACTGAGCACCTGAACTGACTGATTAGACTGTTCCATTAAAGAGGCTTCAAGTTTGTATATCATATGTGGTATATCGTATCTGATTGAATGAGTTCAGTCAGACTGTTTTCTGAAAAGGGACAGGGAAGGAGAAATCTGAGTGTACTAATTCCTGATAGAATCAGAGAGAAGTAACACATGTCATGGGCTTCCTAGTGGTGTGGAGGGAGAAACAGGACACACTCACCTGAAACAACCCAAGCTCTTTCTTCTCTTGAAAATTATTTTCTTTCCCTTCTTCTTGACTCAATCCTCCTCATTCTTTTTTTCTTTTCTTTTTTACTTTTTTTTTTGGCCTTACCTTGAAGCATGTACAATCTTAGTTTCCCAACCAGAGATTGAACTTGCGCCCCCAGCAGTGAAAGCATGGAATTGTAACCACTGGACTGCCAGTGCAGTCCCAATCCTTCTCATTTTTAAAGAGTTGCTTTAAATGTAGCATCTTATTACAAATCCTCCTTGACTCCCCTTTCTCCTCCAAGTAGACTTAATCCTTCAACTGAATACACTGAAAACAATTGAATACAGTACAATAGTGTCAGTTCTCATTGCCAGACAGAAGTGTGCTTTATTAGTTGTATTTGTTTTTATTCCTTCAACTTAAGAACGTGGGGAAAGAAAAAGTATGCATTGAACATTCATTATCTATCAGGCCTCATAACAGTTACATACTACTACATATGACCCTGACAAAAGTCTTGTGGTTTAAGGACTCCTGTTTTGTTTCATAGCGCTCTGTCTTTCTTTTAGGGGACTTCACTGATGGTTCAGCGGTAAAGAATCCACATGCCAATGCAAGAGATGCAGGTTAGATCCCTGGGTCAGGAAGATCCCCTGGAGAAGGAAATGGCAACCCTCTCCAGTTTTCTTGCCTGGGAAATCCCATGGACAGAGGAGCCTGGTGGGCTATAGTCCTTGGGGGTAATGAAGAGTTGGACATGACTTAGTGACTAAACAACAAAGCATTTCCTTCATAATTTGCAAAAATATATTGATTAGCGAACTGTTTTAAATATTTGTCTTCTCTGCTAAGCTCCAACAGAGCATGCAATGTGTTTTCTTTACATCTTTTCAGTATCCAGCACAGGGCTAGTACCTAAAAACCAATCAATCACTAGCCATCGAATGAATAGATCAATAAAATATGTATTTTATTAGTCATAAAATACTAATATATATTTTATTAGTGCCTACTTTATAAGTGAGGAAATCCAGTCTTAGTAAAAGTAAATAAAGCCACTTATCAAGTCAGGGCAGAATTGTGACCAGACTAACAACTATTGATTCCAATGCCAGTCAGATTTCAGCCAGACTGTGTGGCATTTGACAATCACAGAGTGTGGGGTAGTCATGGAGTTCTTGAAACAGATCAGGGTCAATTCAAATATTTGTGGTTTTGAAGGCATTACTTTTTCATTCACTTCTTCATTCAGAAAATATTTATCATGCATGTAACTGTCTACTTATTTTGTTTTGACTTGCGTTCCATCTGCTGCTATTGCACTAATCATTCAGCATAACTTCCTAATAACAACAGACATCTCTTTAAATCTCCTGTACCTGAAATTGTCAGTTGCCTCTCAATATCTCTTCTCTTGATTTTTCATGAAATATAATGTTGATTGTTCCTGGCTGCCTATGTGTCTACCCCAAACTGTATTTCCAAACCTCCCTTGAATATAGGTGTGGTCCTGAGACTAATTTTTATAGACAAGATATAAGTAGAAATGTTCTGTGGGATGAGACCTCCCCCTTAGAAGGTAGAGAGAGATGGCATGTTTTTCTTTCTCTCTGCATCTGTCCTTCTGTGGATGTGGTTTTGAGCTCTTGCATGCATCTTGGAGCATTAGGATAGAGGTCACAGCCTAGTGCAACACTAGAGGTAGCTTGAGTCTGTCCTGGCATCTATGCTAACCCTGGGTATCACTGAGTGTATTTTGTTAAGGAGAAAAATGATTGCTGTCTTATCTAAGCAGTTGTTTTCTGGAGCGTCTTTTTTCCCCTTTACTTGTTGCCAAATGTAATGTTAACTGATACCCACCCTAAAAGAAATAAAGATGATTAAGCATTAACAAGTTTTCTGGCTTCAGGAGACATCAAAATAGAAACCATATATGCCAATAAAATGTCTTTCAATTGAATAAGTAATTTTAAGGCAAACTTTTCTATAAATAAGGTATAATTCATAAAATAGAGTGCTCAAAATAAAAGTTTTCACCAAAACAAATTTGATACATGAGAGAATTTCATTTCCATTTAAGAGCCTTTATTCCATCTTTATTGCAGTATAAATTGTGTATTATGAATATGATCTCATAACTAAATATGCAAAGAATAAAGAAAAATCAAATTAAAAAAATTAAAGTATAGATAATCCCATTAGATTATTCTAAGTCATTATGGAATGAAACATTTTTTAAAATATGAAAGAGAATGTGTCGTCCGAGTTTGAAGAATAATGTCATGTGATTAGAAATGTTCTCCTGCACAAAGTCAGCACATTGTCTTGAAGAGCTCAAGGGGGAATTCATAGTTAGGTCATGTTTATATTTTTCATTCTTGCTGCTTTTGAATCAAAAGACCCTAATACCTGAGCCTGCACCAGAAGAAATGACCGTGCACCATCACAACTGCCTGTAGGGCAGGCTTCAAATATTGGCTCCTTGGGACAGGCTAAGGAACTCAGGGCTAATTGTTTCACTACTATCTTTTGACGGCAAGTTGCATCCAAGCTGAGCCTTCAAGGGACATACTCACAACACATCCGTTCTCCTGAGTTTGGTTGCTCGCACTCTTGATCTCTCAAAACCGTCTGCCTTCTCACTTTTAACTGCCCACAGGCCCCGCTTTCCTACAGTCTGATACCCTGACCACATCTTGTGCAGGGTTGTCCTTACAAGGCAAGTGAGTCTGGTCCTCTCTCATGGTCATCTGACTGTCATTTGTACTTCATTTTCACTTGTACAGTTCAGACTGTATGTGACATCTAACCTTGATGGTCTCCTCTGCCAAATTACTTTCTCAGAGTAATTGTTCTTAAAATGTTAGCTAAGTTGATTCAGAAAGTGTTTATCAAGAGCCTGTGATGTGCCAGGGGCTGTTCTAGATCCTCGGTGGGTCTATCAGGTCTGTACAGTCTAAGCAATCTAGGTATCGGCATTGGCAGGTGGTTTCTTTACCACTCGTGTCACCTGGGAAACCCAACCCAGTGGTTAACCCCCTTCTATCTTATTTTGAAATTACACTTAAATAATGTGAACCTCTGTTGCCCCATTTTATAGACAAGAAGTTATTTGTCTGAGTCCTTGGCCTTTTCAGGGAATATTCTCCTAGAAAAGAAAGGAGAAGTGTCTCTTATTACAACAAATGGTGAATGGGAGAAAGAACAGCAGGAATCAATATTAGGAGTGAATATCTGAGATCACCCCACCTGTTGCGGGGGACCTCAGCAACCTCAGTGGTAAAGTAATCTGCCTGCAATGTAGGAGCTTTAGGAGATGCAGGTTTGACCCCTGGGGAGGGAAGATCTCCTGGAGGAGGATATGACAATCTACTCCAGTATTCTTGCCTTGGAAATTCCTTGGACAGAGGAGCCTGGCGGGCTACAGTCCATAGGGTTGCAAAGAGTCAGACATGACTGAAGCTACTTAGCACGCACGTGTGCACATTAAGGAGACCTCAGCAACAAACTGTGGAAGCAGAGTCCTGGTTACCTTGGTCTGGGTCTGGAAGTTCTCAGTGAAGTAAGGGGTTCTTTCAGCTACCGAAACCAAGAAACTTTGTTTCTATTTCACTACAGGTTTTAAATATTAAAAGAAAAATAAAAAGATTAAAGTCTTCCCAATCAGGGAAAAAGGTATTTTTTCCACTTTTGTGAGAGTATAATGCTCCTTTTTTCAAAATGTTAATTTGCTTTTTCATAGTATACTTTGTAATTAGTGAACAAAACTGTAATGTACTGTAAGTATGGTTTGTAAAGGCTTAAATGACAGACTGTAGCATAATTTCAGTCCTGATGTGTTGTTAAATAACAATATATCCTAAGTGAATAAACTTAAAATAAGTAAGCCATCGAGTACTATTGGCCACCTGATAATTAAACTTGATCTAACAGGGACATCAAAAATAATTATGTGTACTAAGCATAAAGAGGCAGGTCAACTCCTCAGAGAGATGAGGTGAACTTGGACAGATGGACAGAATGCAAATCATGATGGGTTTCTTACTGAAAAAAGAAATGCAATTTAAAGCCTTTTGCAAAATATGGTTTAGCTACTCCTAGTATTTAGTACAAAGCTGAAACAAGATAGACTACCACATTTGAAACAACCAGGAAAACCATTCCTCTAGAGAATTTAGATTTTCAACTTTCCCAGGCAAAGAGTTAAGAACAAAATTACTTTTTAGTATATTTGCATTTGTTCCCTAGAGCTGCCATAACAAAGTACCAAAGACTGGGGCACATAACAGAAATTTACCTCCTCACAGTTGTAGAAACTAGAAGTCCAAAATCAAGGTCTTGGCAAGGTTGGTTTCTTCTGAGGGCTGTGTCCTTGACTTGTAAATGGCTGTCTTCCAGTTTCCTCGCATGATTTCTTTCTGTGCGTTTCTGATGTTTCTTCCTCTTCTTATGAGGACACCAGCTGTATTGGATAGCGTGTTGCGTGCGTGTATATTCAGTCACTAAGTTGTGTCTGACTCTATGGACTCTAAAACTTCATGGATTTTACTTCGCCAGGCTCCTCTGTCCTTGAAATTTCCAGGCAAGAATACTGGGATGAGTTCATTCTCCAGTATTGGATTGGGGCCCCATCCAAATGACCCCGTTTCACCTTAATTATCTGCTTAAGAATCCTATCTCCAAGTTCAGTCACATCTGAGGTGCCAGGATCAGGACTTCAACATACAAATTTTGGAGGAACACAGTTCAGTCCATAGCAGTATTCAATTCGCAAATTATAAACAGTTTGGAGAACAAAATTATCACAGTGTAGAAATACATAAGGGGGAGATGTATTTGACTACCTTATCTAAGAGAGAGGTCATGATTGGCTGGTAGGGTGACCAGCCATCCTGGTGTGCCTGATTTTAGCACTGAAAGTTCTGTGTCCTGAGAATTTTCTCAAGCCAAAATGGTTGTGCACCTAGCATCAAGTGTTGGATGCCCTACAACCACTGCTAAGGTTAAGGATGTATTTTGTGAGCTAAAGCAGTATGGTATTATGGTAAACAAGATTACTCTTGAGTTCTTGAAATTTTGCTGCAAGTGTGAATTATGCTCAAACAGGCAGGCCTCCTTAATGATGATGAGCTAGAATCCAGTATTCCCAATGTTATTGGAAAGTTTAACAGATCTCCAGTTTGCTGTAAGGATGGCATATTCTTAGTTGCCTGCAAACCATTCTGAAATGTCTCTCAATGATAGACTGTGTCACCCAACTGTAACCTACCTCCTTTCTTCTTAGGTTTGTTTCAGAGAGAATAATGCTCTTTTCCCAAACTCCAGGACTTATATTTGGGATGACCATAAGTCCTGCTTCTCCTTGGATAGTCTCATTTTACCTGTTATTTCAGGATAATTATTGATAAGTCCTCCCTCATTCTCAAATGATCCTTGTTGTAAGATAAAATGTATGGTCACACACATACTGTTTAGTTCTTCTGTTCCCAGTACTTCTTTTCCTATAACACAAAGATACTTTATTTTTCTTAATTTTTATTGGAGTATACTTGCTTTACAATGTTAGTTTCTGCTGTACAGCAAGGAGAGTGAGCTATACATATACAGTTAAATATACATGTATTTAACTTATATACAAAGTACATCATGAGAAACGCTGGGCTGGATGAAGCACAAGCTGGAATCAAGATTGCCAGGAGAAATATCAATAACCTCAGATATGCAGATTACACCACCCTTATGGCAGAAAGTGAAGAACTAAAGAGCCTCTTGATGAAAGTGAAAGAGGAGAGTAAAAAAAAGTTGGCTTAAAGCTCATCATTTAGAAAACAAAGATCATGGCATCTGGTCCCATCACTTCATGGCAAATAGATAGGGAAACAGTGGAAATAGTGGCAGACTATTTTTGGGGGCTCCAAAATCACTGCAGATGGCAACTGCAGCCATGAAATTAAAGACGCTTACTCCTTAGAAGAAAAGTTATGACCAACCTAGGCAGCATATTAAAAAGCAGAGACATTATTTTGCCCACAAAGGTCCATCTAGTCAAGGCTATGGTTTTTCCAGTGGTCATGTATGGATGTGAGAGTTGGACTGTAAAGAAAGCTAAGCACCAAAGAGTTGATGCTTTTCAACTGTGGTGTTGGAGAAGACTCTTGAGAGTCCCTTGGATGGCAAGGAGATCCAACCTGTCCATCCTAAAGGAGATCAGTGCTGAGTGTTCGTTGGAAGGACTGATGTTGAAACTGTAACTCCAATACTTTGGCCACCTGGTGCAAAGAGCTGACTCATTTGAAAAGACCTTGATGCTGGAAAGATTGAAGGCAGGAGGAAAAGGGGATGGCAGAGGATGAGATGGTTGGAAGGCATCAGTGACTCAATGGACATGAGTTTGAGTAACTCTGGGAACTGGTGATGGACAGGAAGGCCTGGCATGCCGCAGTTCATGGGATCTCAAAGAGTCAGACATGACTGAGTGACTCAACTGAACTATACATATACATAGATTCCTTCTTTTTTGCTTTTGCTTCCCATTTAGGTCACCACAGAGAAACTGAGTAGACTTTCCTGTGCTATACAGTAAGTTCTCCTTAGTTATCTATTTTATACATAGTAGTGTCAATCCCTGTCTCCCAATTCATCCCATTACGTTTCCTCCATTCCCTTCTTGGTGACTGTACACTTGTTCTCCACTTTTGTGTCTCTGTTTCTGCTTTGCAAAGAGGTTCATCTGTGCCATTTTCTGAGCTTGCCATTCACCGAAACATAGATTCCTTGACTCTCTGTGTGACTCTTCTCGTTATTGTCTGACTAGAATAGGGGCGATGGGGTTTGTGGATTTTATTTTAATCTTCCTACTTAGCCAGGTCTTATATAATATAATAAAGAATGAAGCATATTTTTTCCATCATCTAAGAATCAGGGTATAGGAGCTTACAGTGAAGTAGGAAAAATATTAGAGAATTTATACCAATGCAAATAATTTATGTGTGTGCACAAAATATTTTTAATAATCATGGAATCTCAAAGGGTTACAGAAATTATCTAGTTGAATCCTCTCCTTTGCTAAGGAATAAACTGAGGCTTAGAAAAAGGAAGTGATTTGTTAGAGGGTATAACCTAATTTAATCCAGTTAAAGATTTCATGACCATCAATGAATTAGATATTTCCAATCCCAGGTCAGGTATTTTTACCATCATGATCAATTGTTCAGTCATTATCTGACCCTTTGTGATCCCATGGACTGTATAGCCCACCAGGCTCCTCTGTCTATGGGACTTTCCAGGCCAGAGTACTGGAGTGGGTTGCCATTTCCACCTCCAAGGGAGCTTCCTGACCCAGGCATCAAACCACCATCTCCTGTGTCTTCTGCATTGATGATTGATTGTTTACCACTGAGACACCTGGGAAGTCTGTTTAAACATAATAACTGTTTCCCTAGAACATCTTTTCTGGATTTCTTTGTTTCTTAAAATAACATATTTGTTATTCTAAATGTGAAACTAGTTTGTGTACTTCAGAAAACTTACAACCAAAAATTAAAAAAAAAAATTGTAAGTCACTTCCCAGAAATAATCACAAAATTATTTCCTTCCACTGTGTTTGCATTTTGGCACATGTGAGTGGTGTTTGTGTGTGTGTGTATGTGTATGCATAAATTTATAATTCTACCTGTTTATGTCATGCAAATTGAGAGAATTTCATTTTATGATGTGCATTAGCTAAATCTTTAAGCCCAAAATATATAGCATGAGAATATTTTCAGGCCCTTAAGTATTAACATATTTTATATAATGTCATTTATTAGTGACTCTGCATTTTTCTACTATATGCTATGCCAACATTTATTCAACTGTCATGACATTATCACTGAAGACGTAAACAATTTCCCCCCCCTTTTTTTTTGTTATATAAGCAATGTGGCCAGAAAAACCCTTTACATGGTACTTGTAAATTATTACTTATAGCTATATTACTAGTTACCTGAAGTGGAAAGTTGCTAATCCAAAGACTTTACATTCTTAGTGTTTAAAAAATATATTGCATATGACCACTCAAGAAGTTTGTGCCAATATATACACCTCAGTACTATGGAAGTATTTCTGTTTTTCTGCAACCCTTGACAACACTGGCAGTTATCTTTTGACTGGGACACTTTGATAGAGAGAAATGGTGTATGATTGTCTTAATTGGCATTAATTTTACTATGGTTGTACTGGTACAGATTTATATGTTTATAGGTCTTTTGTGAAATGCTTATTTCTATTTTGTAAACTTTTTAATCCTGTCAGATTATCTTCAGTTCAGTTCAGTCACTCAGTCGTGTCCGACTCTTTGTGACCCCATGAACAGCAGCACACCAGGCCTCCCTGTCCATCACCAACTCCTGGTGTTTACTCAAACTCATGTCCATCGAGTCGGTGATGCCATCCAGCCATCTCATCCTCTGTCGTCCCTTTCTCCTCCTGCCCCCAATCCCTCCCAGCATCAGGGTCTTTTCCAATGAGTCAACTCTTTGCATGAGGTGGCCAAAGTATTGGAGTTTCAGCTTCAGCATCAGTCCTTCCAGTGGACACCCAGGACTGATCTCCTTCAGGATGGACAGGTTGGATCTCCTTGCAGTCCAAGGGACTCTCAAGAGTCTCCTCCAGCACTACAGTTCAAAAGCATCAATTCTTCAGCGCTCAGTTCTCTTCACAGTCCAACTCTCACATCCATACATGACCACTGGAAAAACTATAGCCTTGACTAGACAGACCTTTGTTGGCAAAGTAATGTCTCTGCTTTTTAATATGTTTATCTTACCTCTTAGCAATAAATCTTTATAATAATACAGTAAAGTATTAACATAAACACTCCCTGGACTGAAGATATATTACAAAACTTTAACTTGAAAAATAATATTTTTCCATTCAATTTCAATTATCTGTCTTTTTTAATTTGAAGAAATTTCTAAAGTTTTATTATGTTATTATTTTGTCTTTTTTACTCCATCCTGAGTGTTGCTTTTGTTGTTGTTCAGTCACTCAGTCATGTCTGACTCTTTGCAACCCCATGGACTGCAGCGCACCAGGCTTCCCTGTCCTTCACTATCTCCTGGAGTTTGCTCAAACTCATGTCCATTGAGTCCAGTGCTTTTATCCTCTGTTGCCCCCTTCTCCTCCTGTCCTCAGTCTTTCCCAGCATCAGGGTCTCTTCCAATGAGTCGGCTCTTCACATCAGGTAGTCAATGTATTAGAGCTTCAGCGTCAGTCATTTCAATCCTGAGTAATACAGAAATACCCTATACTAGTGAATGCATTTTTATTGACTGCTTCACTCATTTTTACATGTACATGTTGCTCCATTTAGAGTTCATAATACATATAAATACTGTGTGAGACAGGAATGTTATTTTATATCTTTTCTTAAACAGTAGTTATTTATGTCAATAATAATCATTGAAAACCCCCCCTTTACCTATTTAAAAAGACCCTTTTCAACTTACTTCAGATACTATAGCCCTACCATACATTTTAATATGTCCTGTAATAAACTTCAGTGTCCTACATAAACTTTTTCTTTTAGAAGTGACTTTGGATATTTCATGCTTATTTGTGTGTATGCATCTGTGTGTATATCTTAGTATTTATTATTTAAACTACTAGTGTCCAGAAATATTATATAGTGATTCTAATTATTTTTTCAATTAATTATCTTATGTTGTATATGTTACCAGTTGCATCTATAAACATTGAAATTTGAATTTCAGAGTTTTTTCTATTATCTTTGTTTCATTTGGAAAAGTCATAAAGTTACAGAATAGTAATGGTGCTGAAAAGCACCCTTATCTCATCTTGGACTTAAATATATGTGAGGTGTCTATTGTGATATGCACTGTTAGTATCTGGTATATATTCTTTATCAAATTGGCATCCTGTTCTTTTTTACTAAGAGAATTTTTTTTAATTCAGAGATAAATTTTGTCTTCTATTAAATGTCTTTTAATCCTTTTTCTCTATTTAATCTTCCTTAAGATATTATAGTTCTTATTTAACCCAATTAAGGTAATAAAATACATTAAGATTTTATAATTGTATACTATCTTTTCTTACATGGAATAAATTTTACAGTTGTGGATTATAGTCCTCCCAGACTTTATTTGGGCTTCCCAGGTGACTCAGTGGTAAAGAATCCACCTGCATTGCAGGAGACCCAGATTCAATCCCTAGGTTGGTAAGATCCGCTGGAGAAGGAAGTGGCAACCTGCTCCAGTATTCTTCCCTGGAAAATTCCATGGACAGAGGAGCCTGGGCTACAGTCCATGGCATCACAAAGAGTTGGACATGAATTAGCGACTAAATAACAACAATAAATTTTACTTGTAAAATTATATCTGTGTCACATTTATGAGCATCTATGTTATATTGTTTCATTAACACTTATACATACATTGTCAACATTTGTTAGCTTCCATCATTGATTGGGATATTTTTTTTAAAACCTAGGTAGTATTTTTATTATTATTCAAAATGATCAGTTTCTTGAGAACTTAGCAGACTATGCTTATCATACCGATCAAATCAGTGCCTATTTGGTAGTTCTTGTGCGTATTTGTCTGTCAGTCAGGGTAGGCTAATGTACTCAAAATGCTTAACACAGCAAGCATTTAATCACTGTTTAAGTCATCATATAATGCAGCATATCAGGGACAGGGAGACTATGCTCCCTGGCGTTCAAAGTCCCATGTTCCTTCCACTGTGCGGTTTTGCCCTTTTACCGATTTTCAGAGCCAACCTGTTAAGCTAGCTTGTGGGGAGACAATGAACCATATATGGGAGGTTACCATGGGCCACATGTTGTAAGTGGTTCATACCCTTTCTGCTCAAATCCATCTGTGTGATCAGGAAGAAGAATATAGGTATCTATGAACACTAATACTCTCTGTCAAGTGAATTAATTTTAGTCACATATTTTTACTAGGACATAATGTGATGCTTTAAAATATTTAGAAGCATTAGGAGAGAGTTGTATGGATTTTTTTTTTTTTTTTTGGTCTATGGTTAAATCCTTTTCCTACCTTCCTCAGTCCCATCTCCCTTACTTTCTGCCTGGTTTTCATCTCCTCTGTTCTTTCTCCCTCCATGTTTCCTTGCTCCCTGCTTCCCCATCTGTCTCCTTTCTTTTTTCTCCCAATACTAAGTATATAACCTTTCTGTGACTTCAAAAAGCAGCAAAGACTGTCTCATCACTGATGTCTACACAATGTCTAGCACTGTGCCCTTCTCAAGTTAGGTATTTACTGAATGACTGTATTGGACTTAAATTGAATCAACCATGTCCTGGGTGGCTCTACGTGCCTCCCAGTTGTTTGCTCTGCTGCTGCTGCTAAGTCACTTCAGTCATGTCCAACTCTGTGCAACCCCATGGACGGCAGCCCACCAGGCTCCCCCGTCCCTGGGATTCTCCAGGCAAGAACACTGGAGTGGGTTGCCATTTCCTCCTCCAATGCGTGAAAGTGAAAAGTGAGAGTGAAGTCGCTGAGTTGTGCAGCCCACCAGGCTCCTCCGTCCATGGGATTTTCCAGGCAAGAGTACTGGAGTGGGGTGCCACCGCCTTCCCCGGCTGTTTGCTCTACCTGCAATAATATCCCCAGCATGCTGTGCATGTGGCCAGATCCACGTTCCTGTGACATCATCCTGCTCTGCCCTAGCCTCCTGCGCACAAATATTCAAGAGCTCCCAGCACCTCTCAGATTAAATAGATGCGGCCATACTCCTCACCTGTGCAAGGGCACTCTATTCTGAGGTGATAAGCTCTATTTTTCACTACTCATGCATACTTGCTTTGTGTTTTAACCATACCTAGACCTTTTTATTACTTCACTTATACTTGTCTTTTTTTTTTTTTTTTCTTTATTTTACAATATGCTTTCATTTTCCTCCAGCAAACTGCTCAGGTAGGCTTTTCCTCTGAAATGTCATTATATTGATGCTTGTGCCTCTTATTGGTTAACTCATTTTCTAAGGAGTTACTGTTTCCTCCCTGAAATCCACAACTCAGTGGCCTCCCTCTACTCTTTCTCTCACAATGGCATGTGGCACAATAGAGGAGCTTTTAACCAGAGAGAAAATTTATACTAATATCTTCTGTGCCCCCTGATCATTCACAGAAGAAGCGTACATTTTGGCAGCTTTC
Organism: Cervus canadensis; assembly: GCF_019320065.1. NCBI lineage: Eukaryota > Metazoa > Chordata > Mammalia > Artiodactyla > Cervidae > Cervus > Cervus canadensis. The sequence goes on from NC_057390.1 coordinate 72,556,199, forward strand.
TCTAATATTAATCTGCCTTTTTTATGTTTAGAATAAGCCTAAAGACCAATTCAAAGCATCTATTTGGGGAATCCTAGTCTCAGATGAAGCTGATGGAGAGGTAGTTATGCCAGATTCGTGAACACAGCTGAGTTCTTATAAGTGGTACTAAAAATAAAAGCATAGGCTCTCATAATTCTTTTTGGGACTTCTAGCTCTTAATTCCAAATGAAAAAGGGGAGAATTTAAACCAACTTTTAGATAAAAAGTATCTACTTAACCCAGAAAGAAATGTATTGTGAGAAAGGCAGTGTGACCGCAGACCTCCTTACTAAATTAACCGGTAATGTCCATTTCTCATAAAAAGGTTTATATTTTATTTATACTTGATATTTCAGTAGATCTAACATAATTTCCAATTTAGATATGGGAAAACTCAAAATGTGCAGAAATTACAGCTTATTGCCTGGGGTAAGAAGGGTAGAAATTCACCTTTTTACAATTCAATCAAATGCAGAATAAGAACAGTTAATAATTGTAGAATATGAATAATCAGATAAGACATTTTCTAGTGAAAACTCATAAATTTTATTTTCGGCATACATTAAAATTCAGTTAAAATTTAAAATCATAGCATATCTTGAGCCACTGTTGAATAGTTGCTGTATCTATAGAAATCTATTTTAGAGATATATGACCACAAATTATAGAATGTCAGCATGCAATTTGATTTTATGTGCTTTTCTACTAATATAAATAATGAAGCATGCTGAGAGCATTCAAATACATTCAGCTGAGTATAATTAAAACACTGAGGTATAACATGTTTTTTTTTTAAAGAAACAAATTAAGTACTAAAATGAAGTAGGTAGAAATATCAGCAATTCAAGGCGATAACTATGTTGTGATTACAGTATTGTGAATAGACTAAATCTAATATTTTGGTGTAAATGAAATCAGTGATAGCTGGAAAGTTAGTGGAAGCAGTGCCTTTATATTTTCTGTGAATAATGGAGAGGCTTCATTTCAGGAACACACAATTTTTTGCCATCTCTGGAATTAAGTCTCCATGGTACTCTGAATAAGCATTCTCGCCCAAATGGAACAAACTCTCTGATGAAATTGGCCACTGGGGCCTACAACAAATAATTAAAATGGGATTTGGGAATCAGTTGGTTTTTTTGTGTCCAACGCTCCCCATTGGGTTAGCTGAATGAGGGCAAATCAGCTTCTTCAGACCATGCAAAGAACGCAATTCAACTTCCTGCTGGTCACCACTGATTGCACCGTGGTTGTGGCTGTCCACTGCAGGCTGAAGGCAAACTTTCATTTGGGGTTTGTTGCTGAGGCCCACTGAAGGACCAACTATTTATTTGGGCTGCCAGACCCAATTTAGAGTAAGAGGTACTGATATTGTGATAACAAAGGGTATATGACTGTGTTCTATCCTGTCATATGGGTTACTTGTGTCCTTCCATGTAACAAAAAGTCCTGGGTTCCTGTGTCATCTGTGTTGTGATCTCTAATCTCAACCTTCACCCTGATTTCCTAATAGTCCATTGGGATTTATGAGAACTGATAGGTAGGAAATGGCTAAGAAGGTGACCTTATTTTGTGTCTACTAAAGTGAAAGTGAAAGTGAAGTCACTCAGTCGTGTCCGACTCTTCCCGACGCCATGGACTGTAGCCTATCAGACTCCTCAGTCCATGGAATTTTCCAGACAAGAGTCCTGGAGTGGATTGCCATTTCCTTCTCCAGGGGATCTTCCAAACCCAGGGATCAAACCCGGATCTCCTGCATTGAAGGCAGACGCTTTACTGTCTAAGCCACTAGGGAAGCCCTTAGTCTTCTAACAAAACATCAAATGTTTATGGTTTTTTGGGGGGACAGCGTTGGAGTAAATGTGTCAATCATTCCCATAGCAGAATCTACTGACTCTAAATTTGAGACTAAAATTCTAAAGTTGGAGCTAGAATCTTAGTAATGTAAATACAGGCTTCTACATTGTTTGCTTATTTTTTGACACTAGTGTTTTTAAAAAATATTTGTTTATTTGGCTGTGTCGGGTCTTAGTTGTAGCATGCGAGATCTTTGCTGTGCACAGACTTCTTTCTCTCGCTGTGGCACACAGGCTCCGGAGTGCATGAGCTCTGTAGTTGGGCCACACAGGCTTTGTTGCCCCCACAGCATGTGGGATCTTAGTTTCCTGACCAGGGATCAAACCCATGTCCCCCTGCGTTGCAAGGCAGATTCTTAACTCCTGGACCACCAGGGAAGTCTCAGGTCTCTACACTGTTTGACCTTGCTGGGCCCTCTTATTCCTAGATCCAGAGTCTTCCTCCTTTTTGAGAAATCTTTATCTACCGATTGACTCATATCCTAAGTAACTTCCTGAGAAACGGTGATTGGGAAGCAAATTTACTTAGTCCTTATGTAGATCCCCTTTTGGAGGTAAACAGTGCCTTCTCCTCTTCATCTAAAAACACTGACTTTGTCTATGGACTGATGCTCAACTACCTCTTGTGTTTCATTTCCTTAAATATACCTCTTCTTTTTGGAACTGCCATTCCAACTTATTTATATACAAAGCAAAAGTGAAAGTGAAGTCGCTCAGTCGTGTCCGACACATTGCGACCCCATGGACTGTAGCCTACTAGGTTCCTCCATCCATGGGATTTTCCAGGCAAGAATACTGGAGTGAGTTGCCATTTCCTTCTCCAGGAGATCTTCCCAACCCAAGGATTGAATCCAGGTCTCCTGCATTGTAGGCAGATGCTTTACTATCTGAGCCACCAGGAAAGTCCATATACAAAGCAAAGAATGATATAAAACATGATTTATCAAAATGCCATATATAGAAGTGGACAACATGGATTCTGCCAGTTGCAAACTGTGATCTATACAATTTTTAATCTCTTTGAGCTTTAAGTTTCTCATCTGTGTATAGAAATAACTATAGATAATCTAGAAGTTTTTTGTGACACCTATACAAAAAGCATGTCAAGCACCCAGCATGATGCCTGGCACAGATAGCCAATATGACAGTGGATAATATTGATATATTGATATTTTTTATGGGGAGTTGAGATTGAAGAAAAGGGCATCAAACTTTAATATTATAAAATTTTCACTATTCTCTTCTCTTATATAGCTTCTTTGGTTATACAAAATCTATGTATAATATTTAGAAAGTCCTTGAATATCTACTTTAATTTGAAATTAAAAAAAAGTTTTTAAAAATTTGAAGAAAACTGAATACCAAGAAGTCTTGAAATAGTTATCTTTAACTTTGCTTACTCATTGCTTTCCAATCATATTGACAAAGGAGCACTTTTGTGTGTGTCCACCGTACCTGTTAACAAACTACATGTGTGATGTTACATTTAATGACACTTCACACTTATGGAATCACTGTAGTTCACATGTAATAGAAGTCTGATAGAAGTAATAGTGTTAGTTGCTTGGTTGTGTCTGACCCTTTGTGATCCCACAGACGGTAGTCCACCAGGCTCCTCCGTCCATATGATTCACCCGGCAAGAATACTGGAGTGGATTGCCATTCCCTTCTCCAGAGGATCTCCCCAAGCCAGAGATCAAACCCGGGTCTCCTGCGTTGCAGGCAGATCCTTTACTGTTTGAGCTACAGGGAAGACCTATAGAAGCCTAACCGTGAATGGAAGAATCTGTCCTTGAAAGAAAGAGGCTCTTCTTACCTTCATTCTAGATTACAGATGCAGGATATCTCCTACACTTCAACTGTCCACATTCTACCCATTCTTCTTCCCGGATTAAATGCCATCCATAAACCTCCCTTCAAGGAAAGGAATTTCCCTTCCTCTGACTTCCAGAATATACAGTTGGTACCCTGCCATTTAGCATTTGATTATATTCTGTCTTGCTTTGTTTTATTATTGTCTGTGTATGAATCATTATAATGGCAGCTCCATGGAGTAGAGGAGTGTGTTTGTTATTGATTTTTATCCCATTCTAACAAAATCTGGCACAGAACTGGGAAAAAGATGCCATTGTTGGATTTGCACCTTTTATCTTCTCCTTCTATAAGCCCTGTACTTTCCTCTTACCATCCGAGGACTTATTGCCCAAAATGGTGCTCAAAGATCCCGCACATCAGCAGAAAAACAAAATAGTGAGTGAAATTACCCAGTTTCTGCAGAACTCATAAACATCGGAATGTAGGTCACAGTCATTGCCTGATGTGCTGTGTGTGTCATGTTCCAACAAAGCAGCTGCCACGAGTAGCCAACCCCCCGGAAAACAGCACGGCCCCCAAAAGAGCAGCCATTCGGAAACACATTTTCATTGACAATTTGGGGAAGTTGGGCATTCACTTAAGAAAAAGCCATAATTCTGTAAGAAATGAGCAATTTATGCACATTATAATCAAATTTATTTTTATATCCAGCTACTCCTACATGTGGCATAATTCAGTCTGGGAAATCATGCTAATTAGTTAGAAATCCATTACATTGTAAGTCTTGTAGCAGATGCAAATACTGTTTCAAGTGTTCTCACCTCCATAATGCTTGTGCTTTTATTAGAATGCATTCCCAACATGGACAGTTTGTTGGTGAACCAGGCTTGAAAGTGCATTTGAGGGGAAAACACTCACAAAAACCATTGATAGCAGTTCTTTTCATACATTTTTAAAAAATGCATTGTGCTTCAAAATACGAGGGCAGCTCCACCCGCCAGAAGATTAGTCAGAGCAGTGAACTTTCCTAGTCAAAATAATAATCATGATAGTAATACTGCTAGGTTCTAATGACCAATGAAATATGCATCTTTGCTGAAGCCAACATCTGGGCATGCTCTTTGCAGTCACTGGAGGAAACTAATGAGCCCCAGATTAGGAGCAGAAAGACTGAGCTCCAGAAGTAAGAACACCGATCTGGGTCACCCTTGCCAACTCACTAATCTCATAGATGCTGGATTTCATCCACTATAACTCAAAATAATATAATGCATTATCTTCCTCACAGAGCTGTTGTGAATTTAAATTAGGATAGATATGTAGCTTTTGATTAAAAAAACAAAACAACAGCAACACTCCAGTGTGGTTTACTTTTGGATTATTGAAAATATCTCAGTCTTTTAAAGAAGTAAAACTAATCGTATTACCTCTGTTAAGGACATAATAAACTGTGCATTAATTATATTTTAAGATAAATGATAAATAGCAAGGTCTAACTGAGTAACTCTACTGATCAAACTTCTGTTTAATTGGTAAGTCACATCTGACTCTTTTGCAACTCCCGTGGGCTGTAGCCTGCCAGGCTCCTCTGTTCATGGGATTTCCCAGGCAAGAATACTGGAGTGGGTTGCCATTTCCTTCTCCAGGGGATCTTCCCAACCCAAGGAACGAACTTGCATCTCTTGTGTTTCCTGCATTGGCAGGCGGATTCTTTACCACTGAGTCACTGACCAAACTGCTACTTGATAAAAGATTTTATGCTGAGTTAGGGCTTTGGGATCCACAGGCTAATATGCGGGAAGGGTGAATTTGGTGAAATTCATGTTTTAGATCAATATTAAAAAAAAATCAACAGACATGAACATGTTCACTCTTCTCTCCTCACTGCCCAACCATCACCACCACCAAGGTCCTGGGCAGTCAACCCCAGATTCCTATATGCCCAGCACCAGTGATTGGCACCACTACCTCTTAGAAGCCCTAAGCCAGAAACTTTTCCCTGTCCATCTGCCTCTCTGTCTAGTCTATCAGTACCTACCCTTAATTCTATATCCTAACCATCTTTAAAGCCTACCTCATTGCCTGTGCCCTGCCTCTGCATTATATTTTCTCAGATCACTGTCTAATTTCCTCCAGAAGTCCTTTATTACCTCCTCACTGGTCTCTATGTCTCCAGGGCTTTTTCATCCACCACCACTCCCTTCAAAGCCATCACTGGTCTTCTAAAGTGCAATTTTATTTTAAATGGCTACTTTTAAACTTTAAACTATTTAAATGGCCCCAAGGAGCCTCAAAATAAAGTACCCGTGTGATTGGTCCCTATTCGTTTCTCCAGCTCTTTCTCTTTTTGCCACAGGCTCTGTGTGAATGCCTTTCCTGGAGTTTCTGAAAGTCCCACACTCTCTCTCACTTTAAGCCTTTTGCATAACTTAGTTTCGACTCTGGTGGTTTCAATCCTCTCCTATCAAGTTGGCTTCTTTTACCTTCAGTTTTCAGCTGAAAGATGCATTGTCCTGAGGAGCATGTCCTTGTCTCTCCAGACTTCACTGACCTTTGCTTTCAATGATCCTCAGTATGTTCCTTTGTTTTCCCTTATCCCACATCACACTTCCCTGTATACTGGTCTCAGTCTCCTAGGGAAGTGGGAGGATGTTGGGGAAGATTGTGTCTCTCTCACTATTCTTTTCTCAGAGTTTGTCACGAGTAGGTATTTATTTTCTTGAATAAAAGTGTTCTCTTGACAAAGGTGAATGAATAAAGAAAATAATCTCAGTTAAATAACAGATTTAAATCATTTTCATAATGCTTCTCCAGCCTGCTCCAGAAGCTCAGTGATGTCAGTGGGAACTTTCAAAACATCGCAGTAGCACAGGTTAATCTGTAACATTGTGAATTCTCTTGTACAATGAGAAAGACCTCAGAAATCAAGGCTCCAATGTTACATATGTTAACTGGGCTTCTGAGTCCACATCTATGGAAACTACATGAAAGATTAAAAAAAAAAAAAAAAAAGAATCTCTCAGCACCCCTCCTTGCCCTGGATATAGTCACACCTATCTTTAAAACAAACAAAAAAAACTACCCCTTTAAGATATATTTAAAATTGGACATCCTGTGGGTAATCAGTCATTTCTAGAATTTTAGTAATAAAACAGTGACTGAGAGTTAAAATATTAGAAGTGTCCTTCTGAGGCCACTGAGGAGTGTTTAGTAAGTCATTATTCCTTTCCATCTTCATCATCTTTGACCTTTGAGAATACAGGCAATCTGCACACATCACAAAGAACTCCTAGTGCAGAAGTTAATTAAGCCTTGCAAAGCCATTAGAGATAAGTATTTGCTGGCCTCTTGTCTTGGTTTCACAGTTGAATCCTATGCGCTTGTATACTCTTGCTGTCAGACACTCAGGGTGGGTCCTGGCTTGGTTGACAGAAACCAAACCAAACAAATGAAAATTCAGTTGCCACTGTATATCCACGGTTTCTCGGTTAGTTCAAGTCTGAGTGATAACTTTTTTTTCTTTCAGCTAATTCAGTCGAGAAGAATTATAGGTGACTACAACTGGTGGCCCATGACATGCACAAATGTCAGTGATGTATGTGAGTAGAGATCAGAGACAATTTCTTGCTTAAGAAGCAGTTAGCATTAGAGCTCACCAGTGACTATGTACATGAGAATCAGTCATGTATTCTCTTTTTCATGACTACAGCAAAGGGTCATTCAAACCCTGAGAGTATTCCCATATTTCTGAATAGACCTAGAAATCCCTCTATTGGGAGGAGGAAGGATAGAAGCCCTTCCTTCCATGCAAATCATAGGCAGAGACTTGCTCAAGAGAATTCACCAACTCCACTCATTGCATAAATGATGCTTCTCCCCAAGAGTGACTTTTGACATGGTAAGGGGCTGGGAGCATGTGGTCACCTCTCTGGGTGTGATCAGAGAGAGGAGAAAGGCTCAGAAGGAGATCCTGGTAACTGACAACCCTGATAATGATCTCCTGGATTGTGTTCCTGCAGGTCTTGGAATATGAAACCTACATATCAGCAGGCACTTATGTAAAAACAGACACGTGTGCACTGCCCCCAGTCATGAGCCTGGTAAAGAGAGGGACGTGGAAAAGAGCACATGATGTGTGTGCACTCTGCCCTGGGAGACTTGCAGATTCCCTGAATGCGTAACACTCCAAAACATGAGACAACACAGAAAGACAAAACAATGTGTCACCTATTTCCCCATTCACTTGTTTGTCATCGATTCATAGAGACTCTTCTTGAATGGGAAGTACTTTATTGGGACAACTGTAGAAAGTGGACACAAATACAAATAAAACATAGTCATTTTAAGTGCGTGTTCGGTTCAGAAGTGAACTGAGGCACCAACTAGGAGACTACATACAAAAGGGCCAGAATTCTCATGGCCTGGGGGGAGCTGTTGATTAAAGAAGAAAGTCAGGAATAAGAGTGAGGTTTAAGATACGTGGAGAATGTAGATCTTGTTTCCCTTCTGGGTCAGGCAGTCATTTGGGTTGGGGGAATGAGACTGTGGAATGAGATTGAGAAGAGAAGTCACTGGTGTCCAGAAAAAAAACCAAAACACTAGTATCTCTTTTTTGCCTCCAGTGACACATGGGGGTTGTATAACTCTGCTTTTGATCCCTTCTTTTGATAATTGCTGAGTGGTCAGTGTTTCCCTGATGCTGGGAAAGATTGAAGGCAGGAGGAGAAGGGGACAACAGAGGATGAGATGGTTGGATGGCATCACCGACTCGATGGACACGAGTTTGAGCAAACTCTGCGAGTTGATGGACAGGGAAGCCTGGAGTGCTGCAGTCCATGGGGTCAAAAAGAGTCAGACACGACTGAGCAACTGAACAGAACTAAGTCAGTGCTCGGTGTTTTGTTTAACTCATGTATTCATTCCTTCAATTATAGACTCGTTTTCTATTATGTTTTCAACATGGAACATGCTTTACCACTTTAGCTGTGAAAGGGTGGGCATGTTATTTTAACTCTCAGAGCCTTAGTTAATTAAAAAAAATACATGTATACCTTTTTTTAGAGTTTGTAAAGTGTTACATGAATGATTTCACTGTTTAAAGCAATCATGAAGTTTTATATCATAAAGTTGAACATAAAGCTTTCTGCTAGAACTTGGTGCATGATGTTTGTGGTGCATAATTTGGGGTCTGAAAATTATTGGTATATTTTGAATCTTATCATCAAAGTCATGCCATCTACCTAAGACAATGAGATAGTTAGTTAAAAACACAGGGATGGGGATTATCAAGCTTTTTTATTAAAAATGATGATAGTAGACGATCAGTATAATGTTACCACAGAGGGACTGGCCACTGCCAAGAAAATCATCAATGGAAAGACCAGGGAATCTCTTTGGTTCTATTTCCTTTCATATAGGCAGCTTCTAAAGTCTCAGAATGGGGCTTGTTTTCCTCAATTTGTGTGTGTGTGTGTGTTGTGTGTGCATGTATGTGTGCTTGATTTGGATTTTAGGTAATTTCAAGTTAGTTCAGATGAAATTGATGAGCATTTCTGTGTATACCACCTCTTGGCCTAGCTCAGACATCCTGAGCCGTTGAAAATATGTATCAGGCTTTTCTGAACAACCATACACCTATACAGTAATGTCATGTGAAGGAAAAAACAAATATTAATGCCAAGAGATTCTAGCCAAAAGTGTTCTCAGATCTGTGAACAGTACCTGTGGCTGCTTCAAAGTCAATGCATAAGTAGGATGCTTTAACTCATCTCCATCTCTCTTTCCTTTGTCCTCCTCCTCCATGTCTCTCTTTTTCTTCTCTCCCTCCATTTCTCCTTCTTTAACAAAAGTGTGTTTTTCTTAATACCCTTTTGTTAAACAGGGCAGCAGAGGATGAGATGGTTAGATAGCATCACCAACGCCATGGGCATGAACTTGAGCAACCTCCTGGAGATACTGGAGAAAAGGGAAGCCCAGTGCGCTGCAGTCCATGAGGTCGCAACAAGTCGGACATGACTTGATGGCTAAACAGCAAGGATATTTTTCTTAAAGTTTATGTCAGTTCCAAAGCTTGAAACACTTGTATCATATTTACATTTCATACTGTTTAAGCACACCTTAAACAAAGCTCAGTATATAAACCTATTGACTCATGAAAATAAGTTCATTAATAGGGATCATTTGCATATCAGCAAAATCCTTATTTTTGCAAAGGAGAGTCTATCAGATTGCCTTTTAATAGAAAGTTTCCCCAGCATGTACAAATGTGAATTCCTTTTCAGTAATTTCTATGTATCTTTTTAGGAAGACATCTGTTGTGTGAAACAAGACACACCTGCCTATCTAATTTCAAATGTCAGTGTAGTAAACACTTATGAATTACTGATGAAAAAAGAAATATATTCTCAGCCATGGTAGTCCATCTCTCATCCTTGTTACCAGAGAGATTTTTAATAAAGTGCCTTACATTCAGTATCACTTCACAAGTCACTTTCCTATTGTTTTAGCAGGCAGGACATTTTCCTAGATTTTAGTTCAGGAGTGAATGATTCAATGTGACTTGTACTTACCACCATTGTACATTATCATAAAACTATTATTCAAATGCCCTGAACAAAGGTTTCTAATCTTCAACCAAAGGCATACACTTCACTGCCAGTTTTGACATCTTAAGAAATTAATCAAGATTTTGTAGGCATCAAAAGATGCATAGGTAGAATGGTTCTTTAAAGTTTCTTTTTTTTTTTTTTTCAGTCAGTGAAGTAAATTGCTGACTCCTTACTTTTAACTTCCAAGAAAATTTGCAAGCTGTATTGTAAGTGCATGCCTTAAAGTCTAAAGACTTATCTTGGCATATGAAAATGGGGTTGCAAAAGAAAAAAGTAATTACTTCATGCAGATAACTGCACAGGATAATCCTAGGTGGTTGATCTGGAGTTATGCTAAGATAGAAGAATTGGGCTCTGTTAGGGAAATTATAAAATGAATTTAAGAAGGAATAAGAAGAAAGGCTATTTTGGAGTATAAAAATAATGAGTTTGATCTGAACATAAAGTTTTCTGTTAGAACTTGAATCCTTGAGGCAGGGATCTAGTCAATTAAAATTTGCCTAGGGTAGAGTGAAAAAAGTAAAAGTAGTGAAAGTATTAGTCACTAAGTCGTGTCTGACTGACTGTGACCCTATGAACTGTAGCCTGCCAGACTCTTCTGTCCAGGCAAGAATACTGGAGTGGGTTGCCATTCCTTTCTCCAGGGGATCTTCCCGACCCAAGGATCAAACGTAGGCCTCCTGAATTGCAGGTGAACTTTACCATCTGAGCCACCAGCAAAGCCTCAGATAGAGTGATCCCTGTTAAAGAATCATATTTCTCTTTTGGGACAAGCAGCATAAAATCTATGAAACCCCATGAAAATTATTTCATTTTCTTTGATCTCTTCACAAGTGATATTCTTGAGTACCTAGAACCCTCTTGCCTCTCTTCTTCACATGCCCAACTCTGACTCTCCTTTCAGAGCCTGTGGACATGGACAGGAATATTTCCCTCTCCTTAGACATCCAACCATGATTAGATTAAAATCCACATAATGAGCCCCAGAATATCCCCATATTTCTCTTTCTGAGCACTTTGTTCACTTGAAATCATCTTAGAACTTATTTGTAATTAATGCCACTGATTTTTATTTTATTTTTATTTTTTTAATGCCACTGATTTTTAAATATCTGTTTTTACTGCTGACCAGGGCTGCGCTTGTCATATGTATCAACAAAAACTCAGAACCTAGCCTAGTGCTGGGTGCCTCACAGGGGCATATAAAATTTTGCTCTTTGGTCAACTGGAAGAAATTCAAAATTAATTATGTATTAAGCACACACACTCATTTGAAGAGAGTATATTTCAGGGTCAGTGATCCCTTGGCTTCTGATCACTCTTATGTGGAAGTGTTGGCAGTAGCAGCCATTTAACCATCATCACAGAAAAAGCATAGTCTAAAGCTAAGGCCATAGCTATGGACTTCAGACTTTGTGACTGAAAAGTAAAATTAAGCAGGGATTTCCCTGGTGGTCCAGTGGCTACGACACAGTACTCCCAACACAGGGAGTCCAGGTTTGATTTCTGGTCAAGGAACTGGATCCCACATGCCTCAGTTAAGAACATGCATGGTTCGACTAAAGATCCTGTGTGCTGGAACTAAGACCAGTGAAGACAAATAGTTTTTTGTTTTTTTTTTTTAAAGTAAAATCAGGAGGATTCACATCAAAACTTCATGCTACCTGCCACTAAGCTGATAAATTTAGGAGATTTTCCCAGGCCTACTGGTGTGATGCAGGAAGCCATTCCGTTTGAAAATCTCTCTCTTAAGAGAGCCACATGCAGGAGACACAGTGCCCAGAGAGAACACTTCAGTCTTGCTCTGGTGTGAAATTGCCTTTTCTTGGCCTTTGGCTTATCTTTTGCTATACGTGAGTCTGCATTATAAAGTTATACCAAGAGTTAGCATTCCCTATATAGCAGCATAATCTAGGGATCACATTCTCCTAATGGCATTCCCTAACTTTACTCTTTAAAAAAAGAATCAGCGCCCTGTATGATAGAATTTCCTTTGTTGTTAGAATGTTTCTTCCTTAGCTATACATTAGTAAATCTTTAGTAAACCTAGAGAACCGTGGTTCCTTTTAGATCCAGTCCTGCTTTGAAAAGTGATTCTTTTCCTTCAGAGTAAATTTGATTTCCTTACTCATCAATTTCGCTGTCCCTTCCTTAGGCTCCTCTGAGCTAAGTTGCCAATCTCAGGCTCGCTGAATGACACTGTTTTGTGCATGCATGTTTGTGGTTAAGTCACTTCCTTTGTGTCGGACTCTTTGTGACTCCATAGATTGTAGCCCACACCAGACGCCTCTGTCCATGGGATTCTCCAGACAAGAATGTTGGAGTGAATTGCCATGCCCTCCTCCAGGAGATTTTCCCAACCCAGGGACTGAACCTGCGTCTCTTATGTCTCTGGCATTGGCAGGCAGGTTCTTTTACTTCTAACATCACCTGGGAAGCCCAAGGCTGTTTCAGAAAGTACAAGTAAATGCATGGGTTCATTTTAAAGATGCTTCCAGAAGAATGCTATTGTTTCCTCTAATTTCAAGTGTCATTTAACTTTTGCAGGTTTGCACAGAGATCCCTTTAAGATTCTCTCTTATTCTGAAGACGATGAAATTATTAGCCCAAAGTCCAGTCATCTATTTTAAAACATTGTGCAGGGACATTATCTAGAAAACTGCTTTTGGCTAAATCTTGTCATCTGGGTTTTCTTCCATTCATAATCAATCTGATCTATCAATCCATAATGTTTAATACTTGCTTGTATTCTCCAGTCAGAGGAAATAAGTGTTACAACTCAAAGATAATTGAAATTTGTTAACTGATTGTCATTCCTTTAGGGATAAATTTAGGTTTGAGGTAATTTTGGAAGTAGTTCAAGAATAACAAAAGTTTCCCTAATTTCTCTGTGTTAGGATTTGTTTTCTGCCATTTTATGAGCCATGTTCAAGATATATAGAAATGATGCAGTCGGTGGCTTTTCACCTGTATAATTTCAGAGCTGGGAAAAGTTTGAAAAATCATTTCCCTAGTTTTATTCCCTTAGATATTCTTAATATAGGAGATATAATCAATTATGATTTGAAGGAGTTATACAACAGATAATGTGACCACCTCTCACTGACTCTGGACCTTCTGTCCTTCTGTAGACTTAAGTGATAAATTTTAGTTCACGTTTTCTATCACTGATCCTAATAGGAATAAAACAGATTGCCAAATTTTCTAATATTCAGTGTAGTACTGAAGCCCCTGGCAAATGTTTAGGACAAATACAAGAAATAATAAATACAAATATTGAAACTGAAAAAAAGAACCTTCATAGAAGGAATGATTTAATTAAAGAAAATAAAAGAAAATCTGAATGAACAATGAGATGTATGTGTTTATGGGTGGGAAATTTAATATTTTAAAGGTGTCGCTGTCTTGAATTTATTCTATAAAAGTTACATGCAACTTTAATCACAACTCTGCTAAGATTTGGGGAAGACATTACAAAAAGATTCTAAGAAGTACCTAGAATAATAAAGGGTATAAAATAGCTAGTTTTTTTTTGGGGGGGGAGTATAAACTGTCATAGTTTTTTGGATTTATAGAGGCATAGTAAAAAGAGAATTGATGCTTTTGAACTGTGGTGGTATTCATTGGAATGACTGATGCTGAAGCTGAAGCTCCAATACTTTGGCCACTTGATGTGAAGAGCTGACTCTTTGGAAAAGACCCTGTTGGTGGGCAAGATTGAAGGTAGGAGGAGAAGGGGACGACAGAGGATAAGATGGTTTGATGGCATCACTGACTAGATGGACAGGAGTTTGAACAAGCTCCGGAAGTTGGTGATGGACAGGGAAGCCTGGCATGTTGCAGTCCATGGGGTCGCAAAGAGTCAGACACGACTGAGCAACTGAACTGAATTGAAAAAGAGAATAGTACTGACACAGCTAAAGCAGATCAGTTAAACATATTAGAAGCCCAGAGAGAGATTGACATATATGTGGGAACAAGTGGTACAGAGTAGAATCACAAAGAAGTGAGGAAATGATGAAATATTTAGAAGATGGTGTTGAGAAATTTCTTAGTATATATTGTAGTTAAAATTTGCAATTTAGTAAAATATTTTGGAACTTGAAAAATTCCCGTTTTCATGTCTATTCACATAACACTCTATCTTTCAGCATTTCCCAAAACACCTCTGATACTTCTGGTTGTCAAATGTGCCAGGGTTTTCCCCCACCAAGCAATTTTTAGACACCAACGGGGTGTCCTATAACTTAACTCAATTCTAACATTATCTTCCTGGCCATTTTGCTGCTCTCACATGTCAGTCGTAAGTCCAGGTTATTACCTGTGCTTCTGACCATTGGCTGCAAATTAAAGGCTCCCACAAACTCCTCTTCTAACTGTTTGCTAGAATGTCTTGTAGAACTCAGGAAAAGAGATTGCTTACTAGATTACTGGTTTATTATAAAAGGAGGTAACTCAGAAGCAGTCAGGTGGAAGAGATACAGAGGACAAGGTATGGGGGAAGGGGCAGAGAACTTCTATGCCCTCTTCAGGCTCACCACCCTTCCAGACCTACATGTGTTCCTCAACCCAGATGCTCTCCAACAGTTTCCTTTTAAATTTTTGTGGTGGCTTCATTACATATGCAAGACTGACTGAATCTTTGATCATTAGTGATTAACTCATTCTCCAGCACTCCTTTTCCAACCTAAAAATAGGGGAGTATGGCTGTAAGTTGCAACACTTTAATCACATAGTTGATTCTCCTGGCAACTAGATCCCATCCTTAGGGACATTCTACAAGTTGTCCCATTAACATAAATTCAAGTACAATTAAAAGCAGCTTGTAATGAATAGCAAAATGAATCCTTATCATTCTTATCGCTCAGGAAATTCTAAGAGTTTTAGGAGCTCTGGCTAGCATAAAAACTATGTATATTAGTATGTGTGTGTGTATGTATGTATGTATATATTTTTTACAAATCAAATCATCACATAATCCTGTATATAAATACATGTACAAATAAAATGGGAGTAAATGTGAAAGATAAAAATTATAAAGCTAATAAAAGTGTAGCATATTTATTGGTCTTTGGATGGTAATAAATCTTTAAAAATGCTTTAAAAAAAAGTCATATATACATCACAAAAGAAATCAATAAATACTATCAGAGAAAAGTTAACAGAGAATGATAACTGAGTGATGATACTTACCAAGTGTAAAACTGGCAATTTATTTATTACATAGTAAAGGAAAGAACAACAGTAAATAAGCAAGGAAAAGGCAACTTCTCCAGTGGAAAAGTTGAGTAAAGAATATGAAAAGGCAATATGGTTGGAAGCTTGACTATTGATAAGTAAAATATGCAATATACATGCCCTAGAATAAATGTATCAGTCCCAAGGAACATATTTCTGCAAACCAACATGGATAGCTCCCAAGAACATAGAAGTTAATTTTAAAAAGGGCAGGAAAAAAAGGATGAGAATTGTAGGATAATACTACTTATGTGTAATGAAAGTCACTCTATTTATCTAGTTTTGAAATAATACAAATGCACAGAGAATTATAGGGAGCAGTATCTCCAGCATAAAATTAATATTTTATGATTCCTCAAGATTAGTTTTAAAGATAAAAACTACCAGATTCACATTTTGCAAGGAAATATCTGTATCTATGTAAACATATGGAAGGCAGACAAAAAGGATATAACCAGTATATGAGAGGGAGATTTTAGGGTTTGCAGAGTGCAACGGGTTTGATGATAGAACATGAAAGGCTAAAAAATAATAAAAACAATAAAAGCAGTGGTCTTACTTGGATTGCTAATTATAGTATGCTATTGACTAATAAATGTAAATAGCTCAATTCTGTGTCTCTGAGGCCCCCAAAGAAATAAAGAACTGTGAATATATTTGTGTGTATATGTGCATGCATTTATCTTGCTTCAGGTCATTTCCATGCCTATGTAAATTTTTCTGAGCTTTGTCTGTTGTCTCTTCTCTTTTCACCTGTGAAGCTTGGAATCAGACCCTTCACTTGGTGTCTTGAAAAGCATGTTGGAACTTACCTCCTGCCCACCAAGTTGTCATTCTGATTAAAATCTTGCCTGCCTTTCTAAGGTTGGCCTTGAAATGTTATCTCATCACTCCAGTTGGAAGCAACATTTTTGGCCTGGATCTTTTTCATTCCTGATTTCATCTTCTTGGCCTTTCTCATTTATCTGCAACACCAACACAGACACCTTTACCTTTCTTATCATCTCCTTTTCCTCTATGCTATGTAAGCTCTGACCTTGCTTTTCTATATTTCAGGATTATATTGCCCGCAAGACCTAAGGGCCTCTCACTGTTTCAGAGGATATCTCATTTACTCCTAATAGAAATGCGAATTTCTTGCTGTGTCCTGCTCCCCTTCCTTGTGCCCTCCACACACATGCAGAGATGTTTCTTCTAAACAATCAGAGACCTCTTCTCCTGCAAGGCCAGATCAGCATGAGCAAGCTGAAGGAAGGCATCTTCTGTGCTAGGACAGTAACCTTCAGAAAGGGAATGAAGCTTGGGGCTGGCTGAGGAAGAAGACGTGTTTCTTTGCCTCACACAGAAAAGGGAGAGCATTCTAGTGCAATTTCCAGAAAAGGAATTAGTGAGTTAAAGGAAAGCCATTTTAAAAATAGATATTGACAGATGTGTTTTCAATAGGATTATTAAGTAATTTGCATTCACATTTCTGTTGCTATAAATGTGCCTCTTTCACCTTCTACCAACTGGCACTGCTATGTATGTATTAAATCTAAATGACTGCTAATTTGTTGGAATTAATAAATATATATTGTTATTTTATTTATTTTTTTTGGTTCCCAATGAGGGTAAACATTTTTCTTTCAATGGGTTTGTTAAAATGTTCTGTTTCCATTTTGGCAAATTATCCTTTCATATCCATTGCTCGTTTAATTAGTGGAGTCTTTATATGTTTATTATTTCCTTTTCAGAACTTAGCTCCTTATTACATCAGTAATGTGTTTGGAGGTATAGTCTAAGAGAGGATCTATTTTTAAATAAATTTTTTATTACCCAGCTCTATTTATTGTTCTTTTTACACTGATTTTGGATGACTTATTGCATAATAGCTTATTTTATATGTCTTCAGATTGACTTATTGCCTGCATATAACAGTATTCCTTGGTTTGACAGGCAGAACACTCCTTTTTGATGGTGTCCATTTAAAGCTAATAATGAAAAATATAATCATATCTGAAAATATTTTTAAATTGGTCTTAAATTTTCAAAACTGTGTGTTATTTCTGTCTTCTTACCTCTTTTCATGCACAGTGAGGAATTGAAAATATTCTTATTGATTTAAAAACGTGGCAGAAAACTTTAATATATTTCAGAGGAAAGTGAAGCAAAATAAATAAGTTATGACCACCCTTTTAGTGTCTTAAGGCAAAGAGTATATTAACTGAATTCAAATGTTGGTGTTTGGATTTTTAGTGTTGATTACCAGAATTGGGTTTTCTGAATTAGGATACTTCGTATGTTCATTCATTCATTCACTAATTTAATGGGTGTGAGTCCTCAGAGTTTGTAGTTATAAAATACGGAGTGGTTATAGCTTTGCCTGATAGTCCAGTGTTTAGGATTCCGTGCTTCCACCAGAAGTTCAATTCCTCATGGGGGGGATTAGATCCCACATGCCACACAGCTGGGCCAAAATATAAAAAACAAAACAAAACAAACAAACAAAAAAAACTGGAGTGATTAGTATATTGTTCTCCCTTGTATTTCCCTTTTGTTGTTGTTTTTTATTTGTTGGTAGATTGGTATACTGTTAGGTATCAATAGATGCCTGAAAGGAAATAGAGAATGATTCAATATAATGAAACGTACACATAAATGTGCATAGATGAACTACTTTGGGAAGCAAGGTGACCACTGCTAAAACGATGAGATTGCCAGTGAGTCCTGGCCTGAGAGTTGCAAACCCTAATCATTGGTAAGCAGTGCAGGATGAGGGAGAAGGCATAGGCTAGAAATGAACATTGATATTCAATAAAAGGAGAAGAATAGAATAGTAAGTTGACAAATATGAGTTTTATGCTAACTTGTGACATTATTATAAAGCCATAAAACAATGGCCTCTGAGCCCCTGAAAGAAAAACAAATAGGATAATAATATCTCCAGGAGTTAAAATGGGCTCTATAAGAAGGAGTCATATCCAAATGAGAATCTTTTTTCTTTTTAAACTTAAGTACTAAAACTGACAATGTAAGAAATGTAACCCATGTTTTAATATCCTTGTTGATAAAATAGAGATGCATAGGATGGAAAACAAGAAGATAAAAAAAAAGTATTGGCTGGTAGAAAGCCTGTCTGCAAAGAGTTTGTAGAAGTATAAATCCAAAGAGACTGGTAAAAGCAACCAGGATACTATCTAATACATTTTTCATTTCAGCATATCTATCAGTAACTTAAAAGGCAATAGTAATTTGGAAATTATCAGATTTTTTTTAAAATGTTGTATAAAATGGTATTATGTCAGATATGTTGATCATTTCTTACTGAGGGGCTTCCCTGGTGGTCCAGTGGCTAAGACTCTGTGCTCCCAATGCAGGAGGCCTGGGTTCAATCCCTGCTCATGGAACTAGATCCTACATGTTCACAAGCTACAACTAAGACCCAGTGCAACCAAATAAATAAATAAATATTAAAGCTAATGGGAGTAAAAGTCATAGAAAAAATCTTACTGAGAAAGATCTAAACAGAATGGAGAAAATAAGCTGTAAAGCTATGAAATCGTTCAGAATAAATGTACAGATCCAGATTTAGATCTAAAAAAACAATTGTATGAGCATAAGATGAAGGAGATATGATGTAGTGGTTGTCTGTTACTATATAACAAATATGCCTAAAATTAGCAGCTGAAACAAAAAAAAAGAAAAAATTCATTTTCTCAAGTAGATCCTGAGAATAGAAATCCAGCATAGACTTAGGCAGTTCTTGCTCAAAGTCTCTTGAGGTTGTACTCAAGGCTTAACTGAGGCTGGAGGTTTTACTTCTAAGATGACTCATTCACATGGCTGTTGGCAGAAGAACCTCAACCACTGGAGTCTCTCCGTGAGAATGGTCTGTCCTTATGACATAATATTTCTCTTTTGCCAGAGCAAAGGACTTAAAGAGCAAGCCAGATGTCGAATATATGTCTTTTATAATATAGCTTCAATGTGACATACCATCATATGTGCCGTATTGTATTGGTCACATAAACCAGCCTTGATACAGTATGTCAGGGGGCTGTAAGAGGGTTTTAAAGGCCAGCTGGTCAGGTTCACTAGTGGTTATCTTGGAGGCTGGTCATCACACATGACTGGCTATAGATCTTTAAAAATGGCTTGGGGATTTTTAGTTTATAAACAGCTTGAGTCACGGGTGTGATGTAGCTGCCAGCAAAGTGTCTGTGATATTAAGTGGTTTCAAATACACATGAGTTCACACACAATCTATTTTGTATTGGTGAAAATATCATTGTGATTTTAAAAATCAACCAAAAGCTCCATATTTTGTAAGAACAAATACAAACTCGAATATATTTAGAAGAAAAAGCTAAAATTTGAAACTACAAAATGTGAAATAGAAGAAAAGCATGGTATTCTTAGCCTGCATAAAAGAATCTGTGCAGAGGATTTGAAGGCAATAATCAAAGAACTGTACTGGGAAAAAGAAACTAGACGGGCTTTGTATGTTTTTAAAGAGTGGGGATATTCATTAACAGGAAGAACATTTCAGAAAGACAAACAACTGCATGAGGGAAAGTTTGTGCAATAAAATTGGTATAAAAATAGAGAACCACTTTTTTTTTTATTATCACATTTTACTCGAGGAAAAATAAGAGTAACATTTGGTTAAGACACCAGTAATTGTATTTGAGAGAGTTTAAGCATTAAATGAATTATTAATTCCTTTAGCCATTCTTTCAGAAGAGAGCAAATAGAATATCTGCTTTATAAACTGAGAGTTGATGGTAGGCCTAGATTTAGAGATTGCTGAATGAGAGGCCAGATTCTGTTCTTACCAGGCTTTTACCAGATGACAGGTAGTATACAATAAACAGTAAAACAAACCAAAAGCATAAGTTTATTTTACTAAGATAGGACAAACTAAGAAAATAAAATTTGAATAGGCATATAAGCTAGAGTGGGACGGGAAGCCCTCTCTGGGAAAAAGACATTTTAGCCAAGGATCTGAATGGTAGAAGGACCCAGTCCTGAGGAGGTATGGGAAAGACGGTTTCTGGCAGAGGAAACTATAAATGAAAGGACCAGATAAGTGTGGCATGTTCTATCTGCAGGAAGGTGGCCCATCTGACTAGACCATCATAGTGATGGGAATCTGAGACCCTGCAATATGGGTAATAATCTCAGCTTCAAAGTATGTGGCTTCTGTGGCTTCTAGATATTAGTGCTGAGTTTAGATTTTATGTTAGAATGTTCAAGAAAATAAATAGGTTTTAAGCAGGGACTGTGGACATAGTCTGGTTTACATTTTTTTTTTTTCCAGTGGGTTTTGTCATACATAAAATCTTTCTCTTCTGTGGTTGAACTAAGGGTAATGATTAGGTGTAAGCTGTTGTTCATTCACTAAGTTGTGTCTGATGCATTGTGACCCCATGGACTGCGGCACTCCAGCTTCCCTGCCCTTCACTAACTCCTAGAGTTTGTTTAAACTCATGTCCATTGAGTTGATGATGCCATCCAACCATCTCATCCTCTGTCGTCCCCTCCTCCTCCTGCCTTCATTCTGTCCCAGCATCAGGGTCTTTCCCAATGAGTTGGCTCTTCACAACAGGTGGCCAAAGCATTGGAGTTTCAGCTCAGTCCTTCCAGTGCTTATTCAGTGCTGATTGCTTTTAGCATTGACTGGTTTGATCTCCTTGCTGTCCAAGGGACTCTCAAGAATTTTTTCCAGCACCACAGTTCGAAAGCATCAATTCTTTCTTGCTCAGCCCTCTTTATGTTCCAACTCTCATATCTGTACATGACTACTGAAAAAGCTATATGGACCTTTGTCAACAAAGTGATGTCTCTGCTTTTTAATATGCTGTTTAGGTGTAAGTAGGGGAGCTAATAGAAGGCTATTGCTTTTACTTTAGGTGAGAAGAAAAGCTTTCAAATTATTTATTGATACATCTTCTCAACTAGATATTGGCTGGTCCTTAGAAATACAGAGACAGAAACTAAAATCAACACTTTTAAAGAGCATGCTTATCGAAGGGGTTAGGCATGCACAGATGTGAAGTAACTTTGGCTTCTGATGGTGGAATAATGATGATGTTGTCAGAGAAGAACCAAAGACTGAGTAATAGAGAGGGTACCATATAAGATGCATTGGTACTATGTGAGATACACTGGAACCATAAAATATGCATTGGTGCCATATAAGATGCATTGGTACCATAAAAGGGGCATTGGTACTATATGAGATGCATTGGCCTGAAAGCTATACAAATAACCTTTGAGATTCAAGTATGGGATTCTATGATTCTAGTTAAACTTCCAAAGAACTTTGTTTCAGCTGGTTCTAACTGTTATAGTTGAGAGTTGTGAGATCTATGTTCTCTAGCCATGAAGAAAGGGAAATCTGGTATATTTTTTGGATACTTGAGACACAGTGACTTTACCTCTCTTCACTCAGGGACCCTGATGGCCTGTTCTTAAGTGGAAAGGGGCCACTGTAAGACCACTTAGAGGTGTGTGTATGAGATAGCGTCTCTTTTTCAGGAGCCAAATCTGAGGCCAGTATTTCTGAGTCTTTGTTGAGCTAACCCCCATAATTTTTTGAGTTTGTTTTTTTTTTTTTCTTATCTGAAAAACAAAAGACTCTAATGCTGATTCTACCCAAGTCACAAGACTATTGAGGTGATCAAACAGTCATAATTTCAGAAAGACTTGGAGGTCTATTTGAACTCTATGGAAAAGCAAGTAGCTATCTATGTGTGTGTACTCAGTCACTTAGTCACGTCCAACTCTTTGCAATCCCATAAACTAGCCTGCCAGACTCCTCTGTCCATGGGATTCTCCAGGTAAGAATATTGGAGTGGGTTGCCATACCCTCCTTCAGGGGATTTTCCTGACCTAGGGATTGAATCCATGTCTCTTGGGCCTCCTGAACTGGCAGGTTGATTCTTCATCACTGCACCACCTGGAGTGAGAGTAAAAGTCACTCAGCCATGTCTGACTCTTTGTGATCCCATGGACTATAGCCTTCCAGGCTTCTCTCTCCATGGAATTCTCCAGGCAGGAATACTGGAGTGGGCTGTTGGTCCCTTCTCCAGGGGATCTTCCCGACCCAAGGATCAAACCCGGGTCTCCTGCATTGCAGGTGGATTCTTTACCATCTAAGCCACCTGGGAAGCCCTTAAATAGCTAGCTAAGAAGCTGAAAACATGAAAGGATATCCAGAGACCTTGTTTTTACTTAATGCTCAATTAGAGTAGGCCAGAAGTGTAGTTGGACATCACGTTTAGTTGGGCACACACAAAGAGAGAATGACCTCTCAGGTTTTTTTTCCCTGCCCTTAAACGAGTACAAGTCTCCCTGAGGGAAGGAGAAGGATAAATGGAGCATGAAGGCAGAGTTAGTCTTGTGAGCACAGATCACTAGTATTTCAAATTTGTGAAGAGCTTGAAATCATTTATGTTAATTTCATTCCCATGCTTGTGCTGGGGTGCACTGCTAGCCTCATTTTATAGATCAGTAAGCCAAAGACAGCAGTATCAAGTAGCTTACACTTGGCTTCACAGTGAAAAATCACAAAGCTGGGGAAAGCACACCTGGGTCAGAATGTGATTCTACCAGCTGGGACCCAGAAGCATTTGAGAAAGTGGACCCTATATTCTCTTAATCACTTATGAATGGTTTTGGCAGTGTTAATCCTTCTAACCCTTGAAAATATTCTAACAGAAACAGTTTTTTTTTTTTTCCTTCTTGGGATTGCTTTCTACCTGTCCTTTTATTCAGATCATCCAAATATAGAGCCTGATACTTATGCAACTCTACTCATGTCATCGGGTCACTAATTATTCCATTCATAAAACAACTACATGTTGAGAAATAACTGAAATCTGAGGCAAGATGAACAGAAATCAGCTGATATATTGACACTCCATAGAGACCCAGGACAATAGCATAATGTTTATAAGAATACATGGATAACATTGTTTCCCAATGCGTGTTCCATGGAACCCAGATCAGGGGAACATTTATTTGTGTTAATAAAACAAAGAAAGTATAGAATTAAACAAAAACATGGTGCATTTCTAGACAAAAAAATTTGACCTTTATTTCAGGTCTTCTGGGAGAATTTAAAATAATTCCTGAGATAAGTGTGACTAGGGAATGTGGTATAGAATATATCCCAAACTTATCTGGGAATGGAAATGTTTATTTTCTAATGAGCATGAAACAGGACTGTGTTATAGATCAGATGGGAAATATTAGTAAGTGATTCCTCCTGTCTTGGTTTCTTATCTGTTTTTGCTAGTTTTGTTCTCAGATTTTGCTCATAAAGTTGGATCTCCAAACTTGCCCTAGAAAAGCCATCTCCTGCTGTGTTCATCTGTACTTCACTCTTCCCTTGTCCCAACTCTTAAGTCCACATTTTCAGAAGAGTGTGTGGTATCTGCTTAAACTTTGCTGGTGTCTGCTGATTTACACCAATTTTCACCTTGCTTTTCTTCTTCTCTTGCTGACGACTACTGTGTACTTACTCGGTAAGTAACAAACAGAAGGCAGGTAAGTCAGCTGGGCACGCTGATGCACATTGGAGGAACCTGGGTCCTGAAGGAGTTCACACGTGCTTGGGAAGAGAATGCGTATCCCTAAGTGGTAATCTTTTAAGGTGACTGGTTTTAAGTGTCCTAGTTGAAGCCCAGAGATGAGAGGCACAGCACCCAAAGGAGTAAGGAAGCTTAAAGTCCGGGAATTGGGGAAAGGTTTTATGAAAGAAGCTCTACCACAATCAATTAGGTTAAAAAAGCAGAAATTGGAGTTTAGGCAGATGAACTGAGGTGAGATGGGAAAGAGTAGCCAACCTTGTTTCCATTCTTCTTTGAGAGAAGAGAATGGACGTTGCACAGATGCACTAGGGCCCTGGCACTAATTGCTATATGTTCTGATTCCTGGGGCTCAAATATGGCAGTGGAAAAAATTAGGGTACTCCATCAGAGAGGCATAATAAAGTTGGCTGTGATCTAGCATGAGTCACCATGCTGTTGTTGTCCAGTCACTAAGTCATGTCCAACTCTCTGTGACCCTAAGGACTGCAGCACACCAGGCTTCTCTGTCCTTCACTATCTCCCAGAGTTTTCTCATACTCATGTCCATTGAGCCAGTGATGCCATTCAACTTGCCATCCAATCCTCTGTCACCCCCTTATTCTCCTGTCCTCCATCTTTCTCAGCATCAGGGTCTTTTCCAATGAGCCGGCTCTTCGCATCAGGTGGCCAAAGTATTGAAGCTTCAGCTTTAGCATCAGTCCTTCAAAAATTCAAACATATAAAACAGGGAGTCTGGGGAGGTGGGGTTCCAGTTTGTTGGAACTCCTCTGAGCCCCCTGGAATTATCCTTTTGCTAGTTAGATCTGAGAGCTTCAGTGAATTTTCCCGAAGTATGTTTAAATGTTATCTCAAAAGGTTTCAAATGATACCCGAAACATCAGAAGAGCCAAAATTATGTGAAGGAAAGCTCCTGTTATAAACACTATCTCTTTTATAATTCCTTTATTTTGCTTTTCTTAAAGCCATAGTATTGGGTTGGCTGAAAAGTTCATTCATACATCTTACAAAATATCTGAATGAATTTTTTGACCAAGCCTTTATAAAGAATGGGAAATATATTTTCCAAATGTGACTAGAAGAAGATAGCAAATGTCTCCCTGAAGCTCTGCACACACTGTGGAGAGAGGGGGACTGGGTGGTCAGCCACAGGCCTGTGGGACCACGCAGAGACGAGGGAACACAGATGGCTAGAGACTGTGCAGCCTGGGAGAGGCCTGTTTACAAGTGTGGTCCCAGCCTCCTACCTGAGAACATGGTTGGTAGACAGAACCCTACACTGAGACATGAAACTCCCTGAATCGTAAGAGTGGCTCATTGTGCTGAAACCATTTGTAGACATAATTTGGTTTTCTTTTGGGGGTCTGGGACTTTGTGTGTGCTAGGTAAAAAGTGCCTAAGTGACCAGGCTTCAGTAAACACCTGGGACTTTGAGTCCCCAACATGTGTCCCTGGCAGGTAACACTTCTCACATGTTGCCATTACTCATCCCTGGGGGTTAAGTCCTGTGTAGTCTACTGGGAGAAGATTCTTGGAAGCCAGGTCCTGGGGTCATCCAGACTTCACCCTGTATATCATTCTCTCCCTCCACTCTCCCTTTTTTGCATTTGCTTTGTATTCTCTCACTGGTAGTAAGTCTTAGTCATAAGCACAACTAATGTTTTAAGTATTCTTTGTTGTTCTTTTTTTCTTTTCTTTTTATTTTTTAAAAATATTTTTTGACTGCACTGGGTCTTTGTTGTTGTGCATGGGCTTTCTCTGGTTGCACTGGCTTCTCTTGTTGCAGAGCACCAGCTCTAGGGTGCCCTGGCTTCTGTAGCTGCTGGAGCATGAGCTCGGTAGTTGTGACATGAGGAATTAGTTGTTCCACATCATGTGGGATCTTAGTTCCTCAATCAGATGTCAAACCCGTGTCCCCTGCATTGACAGGCAGATTCTTAACCACTGGATCACCATGGTGGTCCAAGCACAACTATTGAGGTATCCTGGAAGTAATTCTGGGAAGTTATAGGCTCTGGGGAGTAGGCTGGAAGATTTCCTACCCAGAACCCTTCTCCCAACATCTAAGGACTAAGCCGCTCATTTTCTTTTCCTAAATTCACTTTGTTTTTCCCTGTGCACATTTTAGTTTTAATTTAAAATAAGCACTAGATCTGCAAAAAACTGACTTGCTCAGTCCATCAGTCTTGTCTGACTCTTTGCGACCCTGTGGATTGGGTCTGTCTGTCCGTGGGATTCTCCAGGCAAGAAGACTGAAGTGGGTTGCCATTTCCTTCTCCAATGAGTTAGTCACGCAGTTGCGACCACCTCTTTTCGACCCCACAAACTGTAGCTCTCCAGGTTTCTCTGTCCATGGAATTCTCCAGGCAAGTGTACTGGAGTGGATTGCCATTCCTTTCTCCAGAGGATCTTCCCTGGTCTCCTGTTTTGCATGCAGATTCTTTACTGTTTGAGTCACAGGGAAGTCCTTCCTTCTCCAGGGAATCTTATAAACCCAGGCACTGAATCCACATTTCCTGCATTAGCAGGAAGATCTTTACCACTGAGCCACCTAGGAAGCCCAAAAAATTAGTGTCCCATTTAGAACTTTTTTTTTTTCAAATTTCTAAACTCATTTGTGTTTGTCTCCTTCAGTTTCTCCACCCCAATTTCAGCATACTTTTGTCTTTCATGATGATCTGCAATAGAAGTGACAGTAGTTACACAATCCCATGAAAATACATACAGACACACAAGGACAGAGGAAAAATAGAAAGTAATTCTCCTATTCTTAGTATTTTCAGCTCAGCTGGGAGCAAAACCTTGTAAAGTCTCACAAGTATGCTTGTTATCCTGAGATATGAGGGAATATTGCTTGATTAGAGAGGTTCAAATTTCAGGGTGCTGGAGGTAAACTTCAAAACCTTCACCTTTTTCACTGGATTTGAATGTGAATTACAGAGGTTTGAAACTGAGTCAGGGGTCAGGAAAGCCTGCACAAAATGAGGCCCTTGTGGCATTCTCGAACACACACAAAGAATATGCACATTTGTAAAGTTCTGCCAAACCCCAGATTTTGTTCCTGGAAAGCATTCTGAGTTCCAGCCGTGTAGAACAAGGGCCATGATGTAGGAAGAACTTGGACCAAAGTTTATTTGTCCTCCTTCCCCTC
This sequence comes from Cervus canadensis, assembly GCF_019320065.1. Classification (NCBI taxonomy): domain Eukaryota; kingdom Metazoa; phylum Chordata; class Mammalia; order Artiodactyla; family Cervidae; genus Cervus; species Cervus canadensis. The sequence goes on from NC_057390.1 coordinate 72,583,461, forward strand.
TAAATGTTCAGCTCCCCATTGTCATTTGTGATATGACTTTTGTGCTGGAGAAAATGAAACGAAGTCAATGTCATTCAGTTGTCTTCTGAAGCTATGTCTGCCATCGTGTGGGCAGAGAAAAGGGGTGTCCATGCATACTATGAGGTTTTGGAGGTAAGAGAGATACTGAAAGCAAAGACTTTTCTGAAAGCAGTGATTTGGTAGGGGAGGGCTTATACTGCCTCTTTGTTCTCCTGTTGTTTGTTTAGCTGCTCAGTCATATCCGACTCTTTTCAACCCCCACAGACTATAGCCAACCAATCTCTTCTGTCCATGGGATTTCTCAAGCAGGAATATTGGATTGGGTTGCCATTTTGTTCTCCAGGGTATTTTCCAGGGATTGGACTCACATCTCCTGAATTAGCAAGTGGATTCTTTACCACTGAGTCAACAGGGAAGCCCCTTTGTTCAGTCGCTACGTTGCATCAGACTCTTTGCAATCCCACCAACTGCAGCACACCAGCCTTCCCTGTCCTTCACTATCTCCCTGAGTTTGCTCAAACTCATGTCCATTGGGTCAGTGATGCCATCCAACCATCTCATTCTCCACTGTCCCTTCTCCTCTTCCTCTTAATCTTTCCCAGCATCAGGGTCTTTTCAAATGAGTCAGCTCTTTACATTAGGTGGCCAAAGTATTGGAGCTTCAGCTTCAGTATCAGTTCTTCCAGTGAGTATTCAGGGCTGATTTCCTTTAGAATTGACTGGTTTGTCCTCTTATAGAAACATACAGAGCCTTCACACTCCATCTCAGAATTATCTAGTGTCAGTGATTCAATACAGGACTGTCATACTTGGAGCAGACTCTGCCCCCAATAACAAATTGTATTCGGTTGTCCCAAAAGTTTGTTCAGATTTTTCCGGAGGATGGTATCACTGAGTTAGTCTTGCTATCCTATGCAATTCCGTCCCATTACAAAAAATAGCATCACTTTGGTTTTTCTAAAGAAATGAGGATATTTGCCCAGAAAGTGATCCTCTATCATCTGTTTAAAAATCTTATCAACAGTTCTGACAGTTTGACAAAATGAGATTTCTGGGTGCACCATTGAACCAACAATAGGAGTAATTATTTTTTTCTTCTATTAGCTCTTGTAACGAGCAGCTTTCTCTGGAAACTAAAGGAGTATATTAAACTCCACACTGCCCTGGAATTTTAAAAAGCTAAATATGACTTCATTTATACTAAAAGTCTTTAATTTTCACTGGTAATAAAAACAGAACCAATGAATTTCAGTACCAAAAAGAAAAATGTTTTCTTTCCAGCCATATAATTCCTACTCAGGGTTTAATGGCTTTGAACTCTACTAGGTAATCAAAAATATTAAATCTGTTTTGTGTAGTTTCTTTTAAAGTTTAAATTTATGTTTGTATAAAAATATTTCTTGTCTGATTGTTTGCATAAGATAAGGAGTATGACTAGACATGTTGTAATATATTTTTCTAGCATTTCAATAGTTTACTCGGCTTATCTTTAATGCCTCATTACAAATCTCATCAAGACTAATTTATTGGGTGTCTTGATGGCTTTATTTTTGTAAACATGATGGATTGGAAAAATATTTGTATATTTCAGTTATTTCCAATTTTATTTAGTATGTTACACTTCAGAGGTATTCCTGGTGACTCAGACGATTAAGAATCTGCCTGCAATGCAGGAGACCAGGGTTTGATCCCTGGAATGGGAAGATCTCCTGGAGAATTCCATGGACAGAGGAGCCTGGCAGGTTACAGTTCATGGAGTCACAAGGAGTTGGACAGGACTGAGTGACTAACACACACACATGTTACACTTTAAATCCTTATGGTAACCCAGACATATAGGAATCTTTCCACCTAGGCTGGTATTGATGTGGAAATTAATGAACACTGGTGAGAGAACCAATGTAGACCTTTGTCATATTTCTCAATTCTTTTTCTCTTCCCTGTGACTGGACAGTGCATTTATGGTCGAGAGTATTTTTATGGGTATCATGCATTTGACCATGTTAGTTAAAGGAGTAAGTTGTGCTGAACAAAATAACTTCTTGGAAACTGAAATCTTTTTTGACAAATGCTGCGTGGGAAAGCTAAAGAAATCTAAGTCCTGAATAAATCCAATTGGCATTGACTATGGAAGTGCTAGTTCTGGAGAGAGATGACATTTATGATACCTTTACTAAACATTATGAAAACCTTTAAGCTTTAAATCCAAACTATGACCTTGGAGCCTTGTCCTACTGCTTTAATAATATGTTAAATGTCAGATAAAGCATTCTGATGGTGAATCTTTGGAAAACTCTATCATGATAATCAAATAGTCAAGTAATCTTAACAAGGGGGGGAAAGCATGGAAAAGAGCAAGAAGTAGAGGGAGGCAGACGGGAAAGGGAGGTAGAAGGCAAGAAAGTGAACATTCTGAAGAATGAGGGAAGAAGCTACTTGCTATGAATTCCACATATTTCTATGTCTGAGCCTTTGTGCAGAAGGGCTAGAATGCCTTGATGAAATTAGAGTGTGACCAGTTGAAGTAAATAAATTGAAATAATCACTCATTCAAAATAACACCTTGTAAAAGGCATAAATCATCAGCTACAGTGCCATCAAATGCCTCCATCGTTGTGGAGCTTATGAAATCACTTTAAATGAACAAATCTTAAAGGTGAAGATCATGTTTAAATAGTCATCAGACTTTTGAAAAATATTTAGTTCTCTCAGTGTTGTAAGAGGTGCTATGGAAACAAAGATAGATATATTTAAATCCCTTTCCTTGAAAAGTTCAGAGGTTAGTTACAAAACTGGCAATTAACTAGGAGTTGCAATCCAGCCTGACACAGTATGAAATGGGTATATAAGTAGGAAGAGAGTTGAGTAAGCTAGTAAACTAGCTGAGAGAGGTTTCAGGCAGGTCTTTGGTCTCTTTGGAGATATGGATGACTGATTACAAAGAACCTTGTAATCCATGTTACAGGTCCAGAATATCATCCAAAGAGCAGTGGGCAGTGTTAGAAAAATTGTGACACTTGTTAAAGATAGTATGGAAGAATTTATTTAAGGATTGCAATCAGGGTTTTTGCTGTGGAGGAGAAAGATTGAGCTTAAGTCTGAATACAATGAGAACAAGCAAAGATTTATAGACAAACAGCTGGTCAGATTTTTGTCCAATAAATAGCAGATAAGAACCTAGAACATGTCTAGATCATGTCTACCCACCTTCCTGTGGGTATAGGAAGGAAATAAGTGATTATAGAAATATAAAGGGGGTTAAATGAATATATTCTCAGCAACTCACACAGTGTCTGGCATATAAGAGGTAAGTAAATAGTTAATAGGTAAAGAAACAAATATGGCATGGAATATATGTGTTACTGTTAATATTGTGGTTGTCATTCCTACCTGGCCATCCCCAAATCAGTGGGGATCCAGTTCTGATATGTACTATAGGTCACATGGAATCATAATTACCCACCTTCCCACTCTGATTGTGACACATGAATCGTCACATGCCCATTCATGACTGGTATATGAGAATATTTTTACTTTATATCTCAAACCTTTGATCACAACAAATACTTAGTATTTAATTCCTGGGGTCAATGAAATTATTTTCCATTTAAAATAAACTGACAGTTCGTTAGCAGGAAATATGTTTGCACTGACAATCATTCAAAACTTTTAGTCTAATCTCTAAATCAAGAATCCAGTAAACAGAAGCTATTAAAAAAAATTGGCTCTGTTGTTTGCTAGACATAACTAAAATATGTGTATTTGTGACAAATATCTCTGTGCTTCAATCCCATCCTCTATAAAATGGACATAATTATACTTATTTTGCAGGGTTTGGGGGAAAGTCAAGAGTTTTTATTTATCAAGTGCTTATCAAGTACCTAAAAAGGAGTAGACATTCAAGAAATTTAAATGTTATTTCATTCAAAGTTACCAAATATCAGTAATGACAAGTGATTAGTGGGGCCATCTTCCTTTTAGTTATCAAGTAAATTTCCCTATCAAAACCAAGTAAGTCATTGAACTCCCCCACATAATAGGAACGTGTAACAAAAAACATTTTTGGGGGGAATGGAGAGCTTCAAAAGTCTCAGTAATTATGACTTCTTCACTCCTGACACTTCCTTAGGAAAGCAGAGACCTTTCAGAGCAAGTAAAACATTATGGTCCAAGTCTAAACTTCCATTCATGCAGAATGAGTTCAATAAACACTATACTCTTTATCCTTGCATTTAGTTATTCAAGGATCATTTTATGAGCATCCAGAGCATCCATCAGGCATCACACATTGTCCTAGGTAGCCACATTTTCATAGATTATTTAGACGCATGCCCTGTATTCAGATAATTAATAATCTAATAAAAGACACTGTAACATAAACAGATGGTTATGTTACAGAGGAATTAGAAGTTTGTACACGAAATGGTAAAAGCACAAAGGACTCTGATCTATTCTGAAAATGGAGTCATGAAAATTGGCAAGTCATGGGTTATCCTTGATCCAGGTCTTGGAGGAGGAATAGGAGGTATGAGTGGCTGATCACAGCTAAGAGCTGTGATGCCCTTTTTAATATTTTTAAGCATTTGTCACTTCCTGCGTGCCACCCTCTCACATACTTCCAAGTTTAGATGACTGTCAGTTCAGTTCAGTTCAGTCGCTCAGTCGTGTCCGACTCTTTGCGACCCCATGAATCGCAGCACGCCAGGCCTCCCTGTCCATCACCAACTCCCGGAGTCTACTCAAACCCATGCCCATCGAGTCAGTGATGCCATCCAGCCATCTCATCCTCTGTTGTCCCCTTCTCCTCCTGCCCCCAATCCCTCCCAGCATCAGGGTCTTTTCCAATGAGTCAACTCTTCGCATAAGGTGGCCAAAGTATTGGAGTTTCAGCTTCAGCATCAGTCCTTCCAATGAACACTCAGGACTGATCTCCTTTAGTATGGACTGGTTGGATCTCCTTGCAGTCCAAGGAACTCTCAAGAGTCTTCTCCAACACCATAGTTCAAAAGCATCAATTTTTCAGCGCTCAGCTTTCGTCACAGTCCAACAGCACCCTATAATTTGTCACTTCCAAACTACCACTGCCCTTATGTAGAAGAGGTGTGAAGGAGCCAAGTTCCTTCCCTAGTCCTTTGCATCTGTATCATCCACCTGCTGCCTTATACAGAGCATCCTTTCTGTATACATTCCCTGATGATCCAGGCTTCTTATATCTAAGACTTAAAGAGAAATTCATGACTCATTTTTAGTCAAATTTTTGTGTATCTCTAGAGAGTAGATGAGCATAGATTCTTGCAGAGGACAGATATCAGATTGAAAATGGAAATTAGTTTTGTCCTACATAAGGCAATGAGAAGAAGAGAGGATGCTTTTAACACTTACAAGGTGAACTGAACATTCAAAAAATAGGAAGTGAAAGTGTAATATTTGGGTTTGGGACCAGAATGTAGATCCCAGACATTGAATGAAAGGGAAGGAGATCTATGGCATGGTGTGAAAGATGATATTTTCTCATGTTTCTTGTGACTAGATTTCTCAGTATAGCACCATGAGTGGCTTGAGATGGGCAATGATCCTGAGGGAATCTCTGTAAGAATCTTGTGAAATAAATGTGTTCAGAACATGTCATATACAAAGGGGAGGTGAAAGGAGCAGAGGAGTGGAAAGCTAGGAACATGGGCCATTCTTGACCAGCCACCTATGTTGCTTTTTAGGATAAACTTCCTTAGGCTGTGACTTACTCCTTTGGCCACGCTTTTCAGTGAAATGCTAAGACTCTATAGAAGACCAGGAGACAAGATTAGTTCATTTTCATAACTAATTTTTTTGTCCCTCTCATCCCCACTGATATTATCACAATGCACTAGGATTTATTATTTATCCTTTGTGAAGGTGGGAAAAATTTGACTTGAAGAGGCTACTATCAGAGCTTGTGATCCTTAGACAAATAGGACATGGGGGCTTTGGGCAGGTGAAATGGATGATCAGGAGAAGACCAAAAGAGAAAGTAATAGGAAGGAGGAAGAGAAAGGAGGGTGGCTAAGAGCTGAGACAGCAGCTCAGGCAGACTGGAACCTGAGAGGTCAATTGGATGTGGTATCTGTCGAGGAAATGGTTCACAGTATCATGGGGAGTGTTATGGTCCTGGGTTCACAATCACAGTGGGAAGAATATGGTATTTACTGGAGAGACCTGACCTCAGACCAGGGCAAGATCCAGGGACCATTCTCCGGAAGAACTGGTAAGAGCACAGTCAGTTTCTTTAGTGACAATGGTGAAGGTGAAGAGTCTCAAGCTGGAGAGAAGAACTGAGGCATTGCTGAAAGTGGAACTGAAATAGATTAGGAAACCTTGGCTCACAAGTATAGTGAAAGGTCTTCCTGGGGCCAGGGTTCAAGTCCAATCCAAAACTGATGCCAAGCTGGCTTGGTGGGAGTCTTGCCAGCTCCTAGATTGGGAACTCACCAGTTCTCTCCATCACAGGACAGGAATGTCCTCAAGCCTGAGATAGTGTTGAGCAGGCGTGTGGGAGCCAAGCTCCCAATATGTGATGGAAGAGATATGGGGAATATACTAGGTAGTTCCCTCTAATAAGATTCTGATACACCTCTGGTAAGAATGATGATAATAATCTCGATGTTCTGACAACACCTGACTCAGCCTACTCAGAGGGGGACCCATGCAGAGGAGCTAATCATGAGGAAGTTCCGTGCTTTAACCATAAAGAAGATCATTGCAGAATGGATTCCAGACACGATCAGAGATAGAAAGGCCAGGCAGCCCAGGGCATTTTGCTGTTGAAGACTCATTCTGACCTTAGGCAATTGATCTCTGTGTGAAATGAAAGCCAAGTTCACTTTGCCAGCTTTCTATAGCCTTCAACATCCCATTTAATTTCCAACCATTCAGCTTCAGTTTTTTTTCTTTTCTCCTTCCATTATTCCCATTTGGAAATTAAAATTAGTTTCCTGATTAAAGTTAGTCTTGGACTAAATCCTAGAATTTTCAGTCCTTCATACTCAAATGTATATTGGCACTAGTGCAACTGTTTTACTTAGTACCTGATTGTGTTGATAAGATTCTTTGGAGAAGCTTCCCAGGCTGCTTGAGGAAAGTATAATTGGCTAGTATATTTCAGAGCTCTATTAATGGATTTTGCATCAGGGACGGCATTTTCTGTTGTTTTCTTTCATTTTTGACAGCACTCAGAACCAAGGCGCTTTCTTCTCCCTTTGACTCTCTGCTACTTTCTACTCTTTCTTATATGAGATCTGGCAAAAGACAGGACTAGAGCGACCTATACCCTCATTTTAGCTCCACACAGAAGAGAAGAGTGCACTTGTACTCAACGCTCCCAAATACCCACCAATTCAAACCAGCCTCTGAGATCCTTTACCCTGAGAGTGTAGACCTGAGCTCTAGACCTGACTCTGCTTTCAATAAAATATGGGATATTAGGAGTATTTCCTCAAGAAAAGAGAAAGGCTTGGTCCCTGAGAGCCTTTTCAACTCTATGTAATATGGAAGATAAGAGGAACGGGAGGAGCAGGATTGATCCAATTATAATGCTTCCAGTAGACAATAGAGGTATCTGTAAAGCAAATGCCAGTTCAGATTTTATGTTAATTTCTATTTATTGAATGTTTATAGCAACTTCTGTGCTATGTTTTTATATATGTCATCTCATTTAATCTTTACAGCATCCCTGTGAAGTTGAATCTTGTATCCTCAGATTCAGCTTAAGAAAATAAAAAGGATGAGTGATGGTCCAACTTCTTTATACCATAATTAAATCAGATATCTAGCTAGGTCTACCTCTAATGTTGTGCCTCTCTTGATGAATATGACATACCTCAAATTGGCTGAGTTGTTAAACTGATTTTTTCCTCCTGCTCTACCTAAAGATAGGAAAAGAGACACTATGTAATGACTAGAGATTATCATGATGGACCAGGAGAAAGGAAAGCAATAAAGAAAGACAAGGACAAAGAAAAAAAATTGCTCTAGTTGGAAACTATGATTCCCAAGGAATCCATGGTTAGCAAGCAATCCATGCAATTGCTTGCTAAGCACCTCCAAGCCATCCTTGGTTAGCAAGTCTAGTCTTGTGATGGTTGGATTTATTATTTACAGCAATAAGATGGTGGGGGAGCCAGAGGTGTTGAAGTTATAGAAGGCATCTCAGGTCTGGCTTATCATTCTGCTATGGCAGGACCTTTATCAACAACTAAGGCTACAGAGAGAAAAGTCCAATTTCACAAGAAGAGGATGATGAGAAGGTCAAAGTTTTGCTAGATAATGCTGAAATTTGCCAAGATTGTAAGCACAGAGAGAACCTCAATTAATAGACGTGAAAGCAAGCTAACCAACATGGTTGATGATGAGTGAAAAGGTGTGGCCAGAGATCCCCTAAACTATTAAAAGGCATTGAACTACCACAAACCCTTGCTCTTATCAGCTAGTGGGCTGAGTCTGATGCTTTGCTATTTGCATTATCTATTCTGGTTTAGGAGGGCAAGAGCCTGTGTGAGTTTTGCTGTTTGTCTTTTAAGAAATTGGTCAATTTCATCTAAGTTATCAAGTTTATGGACATATAGTTGTTCATAGTATTTATTTTCTTTTTAATACTCATGGGATCATGAACATTATTTTATTTTATTTCTGGTATTGGTAATTTGTATCTTCTTTATCAGTAGTTTACTTTCAGTGGTAGACAGAGGCCAGGATTGATGCATTGCTGTAGCTATTTGATGGGCTATGGTCATCATATGTTAAAAATACTGTGCTTTCATTCTCTATTGTTCAGTTGATTGTACAGATTAGATAAAATTGGCAAGATGAATAAAGAGAAGTGGAATCCAACCAGAGATAAGTGTTGGTGGAAAACAACAAACTGTGAGATTTAGAAATTAGAGGAGAGTGGCACCATAGGAAGTATCATTTATAGTCCAATAACTCATGCATCAGTTAGATTAGAGATAGTACCAAGTTACCCTAAATGTCTCTAAGGGATCCCTAACTTTGCTTCCTCAAGATGATAGAATAAGTCATTATTTTCTATGTACAGCTCTGTCTTCAGTTATATTACCATCCACTTTGGGGAAGCACTTGGGGACAGGCTTCATGTATTTACTATTGTTGAAAAAATTATAGCAAAGGCTTACCTTACACTGCATAGTACAGAAGAGGAATAACTTATTCTAAGACTATTTCATCTTCAGAAAGGTCTATGAGTTTGTGAAATGTTTGATAATAGAATTGCAGAATCGGAAGGGACCTTTACTACAGGATCCTTTTAATTTACAATGAATTGACTGAGGTCCGAAAGGGTCAAGTGAATCACCAAGTAAGAGGATAAGCTAGGCTTAAACTTAAGTCTCCAAACCCCAGTCCCAGTGTTCTTTCCACAGCAGAGTTCATCCTCAAATTTGCATTCTTGAACACATGTTTTTGCTTCCATCAAATACACATACATGAATTCTTCCTGAACCATCCAATTATCTAATCTACTCCCTTTACTCAGGATAAAGGCCTGCTGGCAGAGACTATGAAGGACCATTCAATGCTCATGTCAGTCATACTACAGTAACTCCAGGTGCCTCAAGCCTCCAAGTGACAATCTCTAATACAGCACCTTTCAAAGCCACCAGAGAAATGATGCGTTAAGGATACAAACCTGAATGACAACCTGAAATTAATGTTAACATTCAGTGACTATATATATTACAATAACTCAGGACTTTAAAAGTACATGTTTATCTGCTGTGTCTGTCATGTTAATAACCAATTTTGTCCAGAAAACTCTCATTTGCCTTTTTTACCAAACACTCAATGCAAGGAATTCCTTAATATTTAATCTTACTCATCATGTTTAATATGCATTAAGATTACAATGTTTTATGATTGATTAGGTTGTTTAAGAAATGGCTCACATTCAAATTATATAGGTACACAATGCACACACACACACATACACAAAGTTGTCTTAAAACTCAATATTCAAAAAACTAAGATCATGGCATCTGGTCCCATCACTTCATGGCAAATAGATGGGGAAACAGTGGAAACAGTGACAGACTATTTTCTTGGGCTCCAAAATCACTGTGGATGGTGACCACAGCCGTGAAATTAAGACGCTTGCTCCTTGGAAGACAAGTTATAACCAACATAGATAGCATATTAAAAAGCAGAGACATTACTTTGCCAACAAAGGTCTGTCTAGTCAAAGCTGTGGTTTTTCCAGTAGTCATGTATGGATGTGAGAGTTGGACCATCAAGAAAGCTGAGTGCCAAAGAATTGATGCTTTTGAACTGTGGTGTTGGAGAAGACTCTTGAGAGTCCCTAGGACTGCACGGAGATCCAACTAGTTCATCCTAAAGGAGATCAGTCCTGAATACTCATTGTAAGGACTGATGCTGATGCTGAAACTCCAATACTTTGGCCACCTGATGCAAAGAATTGACTCATTTGAAAAGACCCTGACACTGGGAAAGATTGAAGGCAGGATGAGAAGGGAACTACAGAGGATGAGATGGTTGAATGGCGTCACCAACTTGATAGACATGAGTTTGAGTAGGCTCTGTAAGTTGGTGATGGACAGGGAAGCCTGGCGTGCTGCAGTCCGTGGGGTTGCAAAGAGTCAGACTTGACCGAACAACTGAACTGAACACACACACTCACACACACACAAATATATGTGCAAACATGCAGACCACATATTTAAGTGCATGTAATACATTTATATGTGTATAAATGTATAATTACATTTATATTTACATTTATTATTTTTAATTTGGGAATTTTTATTGAGCATTTTCTATGTGTGAGGTATTGTTGCATGTCTTAGAAATATAGCTGTAAATAAGACTAATTAGTTTCCTATTTCAGGAAGTTATATTCTAAAAAGAAAACAGAAAATAACCTCTCCAAAACCCCAAAAGATAATTTTACATAATGATACATAGCCTGTAGAAAATTTGAAGCTTATCTGGAAATATAGAAGTTTATATGTATAGCAACAAATGAAATTTGAGAAAGCCCAAATCAAAGGGAGAAAACAAGAACTGACATTGCTCTGGGGGAATTGTGTTCATTCTTGATGACTTAACATGACAAACTGTAACAACTATATGAGTCCAGGCACATTAATGGGCTCTTCTGGTGGCTTAGATAGTAAAGAATCTGCCTGCAATGCAAGAGGACCCAGGTTTCATCCCTGGGTCGGGAAGATCCACTGGAGAAGGGACTGGCTCTACCCATTCCAGTTTTCTTGTCTGGAGAATTCCATGGACAGAGGAACCTGGTGTGCTACAGTCCATGAGGTCGCAAAGAGTTGGACATGAATGAGCGACTAACAATTTCACTTTTCAGGTACATTAGGGTCAACACTCTCAGTGGCCAAAAGGAAAGCATAAATGTCCCTGCAGTGAAACGTATGTGGACTTGTCCTCTTTTGGAAAACTGCCTGCAGGATGATATTGAAAAAATAAATAAAAACTTTATGAGAATTTTAAACCACAAACCCTCTCTTTGGAGTTTTGAGGTTTAGAAATCACACTTTCTATGCCTCCTAACCCACCCAAAGAAATGTGGTTTAAAGTGGTACTAAATTGTAGTACTCCAGAATTAGTCAGTAGTGAATGAGTATGTTCTCTGGAATAATGTATTTTAAACCTAGATCTCTTCTCAACACACTCTAACTGATCAAGTTCTGGGGGACATGTGTTCACAGTAAGAGGTTATTCAGCAAATCATTTCACTAAACACCATGAGCAAAATATAACAGAAATAACTAATCACAGAAACAGGACATCAAACACTACCAATTTGGGAATTATTCTGTTCAGTTCAGTTGCTCAGTTGTGTCTGACTCTTTGCCATGAAGTGATAGGACCAGATGCCATGATCTTAGTTTTCTGAATGTTGAGTTTTAAGCCAGCTTTTTCAGTCTCCTCTTTCACTTTCATCAAGAGGCTCTTTAGTTTTTCTTCCCTTTCTGCCATAGGGGTGGTGTCATCTGTATATCTGAGATTATTGATATTTCTCCTGGAAATTTTGATTCCAGCTTGTGCTTCATCCAGTCTGGCATTTTGCATGATGTACTCTGCATATAAATTAAATAAGCAGGGTGACAATATATAGCCTTGACTTACTCGTTTCCCTATTTGGAACCAGTCTGTTGTTCCATGTCCAGTTCTAAGTATTGCTTCTTGACCTGCATACAGATTTCTCAGGAGGCAGGTAAGGTGGTCTGGTACTCCCATCTCTTGAAGAATTTTCCACAGTTTGTTGTGAGCCACACAGTCAAAGGCTTTGGCATAATCAATAAAGCAGAGGTAGGTGTTTTTCTGGAATTCTCTTGTTTTTTCCTATGATCCAACAGATATTAGCAATTTGATCTCTGGTTCCTTTGCCTTTTCTAAATCCAGCTTGAACGTCTGAAGTTCACGGTTCATGCACTGTTGAAACCTGGCTAGGAGAATTTTGAGCATTACTTTGCTAGTGTGTGAGATGAGTGCAGTTATGTGGTAGTTTGAACACTCTCTGGCATTACCTTTCTTTGGGATTGGAATGAGAACTGACCTTTTCCAGTCCTGTGCCACTACTGAGTTTTCCAAATTTGCTGGCATATTGAGTGCAGCACTTTCACAGCATCATCTTACAGAATTTGAAATAGCTCAACTGGAATTCCATCACGTCCACTAGCTTTGTTCATAGTGATACTTCCTAAGACCTACTTGACTTCGGACTCCAGGATGTCTGGCTCTAGGTGGGTGATCGTACCATCATGGTTATCTGGGTCATGAAGATCTTTTTTGTATAGTTCTTCTGTGTATTCTTGCCACCTCTTCTTAATATCTTCTGCTTCTTTTAGGTCCATACCGTTTCTGTCCTTTATTGTGCCCATCTTTGCATGAAATATTCCCTTGATATCTCCAATATTCTTGAAGAAATCTCTAGTCTTTCCCTTTCTATTGTTCCTTTATTTCTTTTGATCACTGATCTTCTGGTCACTGAGGAAAGCTTTCTTATCCCTGCTTGCTATGCTTTGGAACTCTGGATTCAGATGGGTATATCTTTCCTTTTCTCCTTTGCCTTTAGCATCTCTTCTTTTCTCAGCTGTTTGTAAGGCCTCCTCAGACAACCATTTTTCCTCTTTGCATTTCTTTTTCTTGGGGATGGTATTGATCCCTGACTCCTATACAGTGTCACAAACCTCTGTCCGTAGTTCTTCAGGCACTCTGTCTATCATATCTAATCCCTTGAATCTGTTTCTCACTTCCACCATATAATCATAAGGGATTTGATTTAGGTCATACTGGATGGTGTAGTGGTTTTCTTTAATTCAATTTAAGTCTGAATTTGCCAATGAGTTCATGATCTGAGCCACAGTCAGCTCCTGAACTTTGTGTGTGGGTTTTTTTTTTTTTTTTTTTTTTGCTGACTGTATAGCGCTTCTCCATCTTTGGCTACAAAGAAAATAATCAATCTGATTTTGGTATTGACCATCTGGTGATGTCCATGTGTAGAGTCATCTCTTGTGTTGTTGGAAGAGGGTGTTTTCTATGACCAGTGTGTTCTTTCTTAGCCTTTGCCCTACTTCATTTTTGTACTCCAAGGCCAAATTTTCCTGTTACTCCAGGTATCTCTTGACTTCCTATTTTTGCATTCCAGTCCCCTCTGATGAAAAGGACATCTTTTTTGGGTTTTAGTTCTAGAAGGTCTTGTAGGTCTTCATAGAACTGTTCAACTTCAGCATCTTCAGCATTACTGATTAGGGCATAGATTTGGAATACTGTGATATTGAATGTTTTGCCTTGGAAATGAAGAGAGATTATTCTGTCTTTTGAGACTGCACCCAAGTACTGCATTGCGGAGTCTTTTGTTGACTATGAGGGCTACTCCATTTCTTCTAAGGGATTCTTGCCCACAGTGGTAGATATAATGGTCATCTGAATTAAATGTGTTCATTCCAGTCCATTTTAGTTCACTGATTCCTAAAATGTTGATGTTCTCTCTTGCCATCTCCTGTTTGACCCCTTCTAATTTGCCTTGATACATGAATCTAACATTCCAGGTTCCTGTGCAATATTGTTCTTTATGGCATGGACTTTGCTTCCATCACCAGGCACATCCATAACTGGGCTTTGTTTTCGCTTTGGCTCTGTCTCTTCATTCTTTCTGGAGTTACTTCTCCACTCTTCTCCGGTAGCATATTGGACATACTGGCCTGGGGAGTTCATCTTTCAGTATCATGTCTTTTGCCTTGGGGATTATTAATAGATTTGATATTTTTAAAGAGCTAAAGAGACTCTTAAAAATATCATAAATGGGTATATAGTATTAAAATCAGCAGGGACATATTTGCAAAAGAACTGACTACGATTGGAAAGCACAGTGAGTGAAGTTAAAATTCAGTGGGTAGAATAGACATTCAATTAGATACAGCTGTAGTGGGAATTAGCAAACTGGATTTTGATCTGATAATATAGAATAACAATAGAATGAACCACAGAATGATGAAGAAATAGAAAACTTGAAAGAGAAATCAAAAGACATATAAGTAAGAAATTTCTAAATATATTGTAATAGGGTACAAACCAAGCTGATATTATCAAGAGACTGTAAAACACAGTGATTTAAATAAAATGGGTTTATATCTCCCTCCCTGAAAGTTCTGGGTAGAAATGCTCTTGAAGTTGAAGAGAGCCTCTGCCATTCTCAATATGTTTTCCAATACAATATAAACATTCAGTTTCTTACCAATAGAAATTTGTGGGAATGAGAAATTCCAGGGCAAGCATCTTGTCTTCAGAAAAGTAATCTGGAGCTTTCCCCAGCACCTTTCCTCTCATACTAATGGTCAGAACTCAGATATATGGACACATTCAGCTGCATTTATAATCCCAGCCGTAACACATCAAATTGCTCTCATGTTTCCAGTCTCTCTCTTCTGCTGCCAGGTTAGAAACTCTCTGCCTTTAAAAGGTTTATGTGATGATATTATACACATTCAGATAATCTCCATATCTTAAATTCAGCTGCACCATTTAGCATAACATAATGATGGGAGTGCCATTTCATTAGGTTCACAAGTTCAGAGAATAAGGACATGCAACCATTTTTAGAATTTTGCCCACCACATCAAATAAGCAAAATATTAAGAAGAAAATAATTAAAAAAAATAATGATAGTAAATTAATGAAATAGTAAAATAAAGATTTAATGGGAAAAAGATCAAAAAAGACAAAGTGTGTTCTTTGAGTTGACAAAGTGGACAATTAAATTTTCCAGATTAAGTAGAGAGAAAAAGCTAAATAAACAATATTAGGTGTGGAAAAATGGCCATAACCACAGATGTGGCACAGATTAAAGTAATGATATGCTGATAAATTCAAAGAGTATCTGTAGGGAAAGAGGTCCTAGAAAAATATGTGTAGCAAAAGTAAATTTAAGATGAAATAAGAACTATCAATAGTCTTAAACTTATTAAGAAAACTGTATTAAATCTTCTGCTAAAGAAAGCTCTAATAGTTTCATAGGCTAATTCTACCAAATATTCATGAAACACATAATTCCAATATCATACAAGCTTTTTTAGAAGATAAAAGTTGAAATAATTCTTCCTGATTCTTATAATATTTTAATATAACTGTGAGATGAAAACTCAACCTAAAGCAGCATAAGCTAGGAACCATCCAGATAATTTTACTGATAATTAGAGATGCAACATTCTTAAACAACATATTAAAAATTTGATGTATATGTATATCAGAAAATACATTACAATGTTGAGTTTGTTTCAGAAATCTATCCTTTTTTTAAAATATAGAAAAAACTCAAATATGACTGAGCATATTTGCTGAATAAGAGAAAGATCATACACAACTCTCTACTCACTCATTTCCTAATTTCTTAAGTATCTAATAAATATTAGGTGTTATTCTAAGGGCTAGAGAAAGAGCAGTGAATAAAATAAACAGAAATCCAGAAATCCCTGCTCCAATCTCGTGGGAGAGAAACTCGGGATAAACTCCTGAGTTTATCCAAACTCATGTCCATTGAGTCAGTGATGTCATCTAGCCATCGCATCCTCTGTTATCCCCTTCTCCTCCTGCCTTCAATCTTTCCCAACATCAGGGCCTTTTCAAATGAGTCAGCTCTTCGCATCAGGTGGCCAAAGTACTGGAGTTTCAGCTTCAACATCAGTCCTTCCAATGAACACCCAGGATTGATCTTGCAGTCCAAGGGACTCTCAAGAGTCTTCTCCAACACCACTATTCAAAAGCATCAATTCTTCCGTGCTCAGCATTCTTTATAGTCCAACTATCACATCCATACATGACTACTGGAAAAACTGTAGCCTTGACTAGACAGACCTTTTTTGACCAAGTAATGTCTCTGCTTTTTAATATGCTGTCTAGGTTGGTCATAACTTTCCTTCCAAGGAGTAAGTATCTTTTAATTTCATGGCTACAATCACCATCTGCAGTGATTTTGGAGCCCCAAAAAATAAAGTCAGCCACTGTTTCCACTGTTTCCCCATCTATTTGCCATGAAGTGATGGGACCAGATGCCATGATCTTAGTCTTCTGAATGTTGAGCTTTAAGCCAACTTTTTCACTCTCCTCTTTCACTTTCATCAAATGGCTTTTTAGTTCTTCTTCACTTTCTGCCATAAAGGTGGTGTCATCTGCATATCTGAGGTTATTGATATTTCTCCCAGCAATCTTGATTCCAGCTTGTGCTTCCTCCAGCCCAGCGTTTCTCATGATGTACTCTGCATATAAGTTAAATAAGCAGGGTGACAGCATAGAGCCTTGACATACTCTTTTTCCTATTTGGAAGCAGTCTGTTGTTCCACATCCAGTTCTAACCAATTGTTGCTTCCTGACCTGCATACAGGTTTCTCAAGAGGCAGGTCAGGTGGTCTGGTATTTCCATCTCTTTCAGAATTTTCCACAGTTTATTGTGATCCACACAGTCAAAGGCTTTGGCATAGTCAAAAAAGCAGAAATAGATGTTTTTCTGGAACTCTCTTGCTTTTTCGATGATCCAGCAAATGTTGGCAATTTGATCTCTGGTTCCTCTGCCTTTTCTAAAACCAGCTTGAAGTTCACAGTTCACATATTGCTGAAGCCTGGCTTGGAGAATTTTGAGCATTACTTTATTAGCGTGTGAGATGAGTGCAATTGTGTGGTAGTTCAAGCCTTCTTTGGGATTGCCTTTCTTTGGGAATGGAATGAGAACTGACCTTTTCCAGTCCTGTGGCCACTGCTGAGTTTTCCAAATTTGCTGGCATATTAAGTGCAGCAGTTTCACAACATCATCTTCCATAATTTGAAATAGCTCAACTGGAATTCCGTCACCTCTACTAGCTTTGTTCATAGTGATGCTTGCTAAGGCCCACTTGACTTCACATTCCAGGATGTCTGGCTCCAGGTGCGTAATCCCACCATCATGATTATCTGGGTCATGAAGATCTTTTTTGTATAGTTCTTCTGTGTATTCTTGTCACCTCTTCTTAATATCGTCTGTTTCTGTTAGGTCCATACCATTTCTATCCTTTATCAAGCCCATCTTTGCATGAAATGTGCCCTTGATATCTCTGATTTTCTTGAAGAGATCTCTAGTCTTTCCTATTCTATTGTTTTCCTCTACTTATTTGCATTGATCGCTGAGGAAGGCTTTATCCTTCCTTGTTATTCTTTGGAACTCTGCATTCAAATGGGTATATCTTTCCTTTTCCCCTTTGCTTTTCAATTCTTTTCTTTTCATAGCTATTTGTTAGGCCTCCTCAAACAGCCATTTTGCTTTTTTGCATTTCTTTTTCTTGGGGATGTTCTTGACCCCTGTCTCCTGTATAACGTCACAAACCTTCATTCGTAGTTCATCAGGCACTCTGTCTGTCAGATCTAGTCCCTTAAATCTATTTCTCACTTCCACTGTATAGTCATAAGGGATTTGATTTAGGTCATACCTGAATGGTCTAGTGGTTTTCCCCACTTTCTTCAATTTAAGTCTGAATTTGGCAATAAGGAGTTCATGACTTGAGCCACAGTCAGCTCCCCGTCTTGTTTTTGCTGACTGTATAGAACTTATCCAACTTTGGCTGCAAAGAATATAATCAATCTGATTTCGGTGTTGACCACCTGGTGATGTCCTTGTGTAGAGTCTTCTCTTGTGTTGTTGGAAGAGGGTGTTTGCTATGAACAGTGCATTCTCTTGGCAAAACTCTATTATCCTTTGCCCTGCTTCATTTTGTACACCAAGGCTAAATTTGCCTGTTACTACAGGTATTTCTTGCCTTCCTACTTTTGCATTCCAGTCACCTATAATGAAAAGGACATCTTTTTTTGGGTGTTAGTTCTAGCAGGTCTTGTAGGTCTTCATAGATCCATTCAACTTCAGCTTCTTCACCACTACTGGTCGGGGCATAGACTTGGATTGCCATGATATTAAATGGTTTGCCTTGGAAACAAACAGAGATCATTTTGTCATTTTTGAGATTGCATCCAAGTACTGCATTTTGGACTCTCTTGTTGACTGTGATGGCTACTCCATTTCTTCTAAGGGATTCCTACCCACAGTGGTAGATATAATGGTCATCTGAGTTAAATTCACCCATTCCAGTCCATCTTAGTTCGCTGATTCCTAGAATGTCAACGTTCACTCTTGCCATCTCCTGTTTGACCACCTCCAATTTGCCTTGATTCATGGACCTAACATTCCAGGTTCCTATGTAATATTGCTCTTTGCAGCATTGGACCTTACTTCTATCACCAGTCCCACCCACAACTGGGTGTTGTTTTTGCTTTGGCTCCATCCCTTCATTCTTTCTGAAGTTATTTCTCCACTGATCTCCAGTAGCATATTGGGCACCTACTGACCTGGGGAGTTCATCTTTCAGTGTCCTATCTTTTTGCCTTTTCATACTGTTCATGAGGTTCTCAAGGTAAGAATACTGAAGTGGTTTGCCATTCCCTTCTCCAGTGGACCACATTCTGTCAGACCTTTCCATCATGACCTATCCATCTTGGGTGGCCCCACATGGCATGGCTTAGTTTCGACTTAGACAAGCTGTGGTCCATGTGATCAGATTGGCTAGTTGTCTGTGATTGTGGTTTCAGTCTGTCTGGCCTCTGATGCCCTCTCTCAGCGCCTACTGTCTTACTTGGGTTTCTCTTACCTTGGATGTGAGGTTTCTCTTCACGGCTGCTACTCCTACTGTGATGTAATTTCAAGCTACCACATGCCAGAGAGTTTGGCAAGAAGAACATTCAATCAGACCTCTTGATCTGGTCCGAGCCGGTTTCACCTCACCCCTAGGAAGACAGACAATGACTGGAATAATTCAGTTATATATTACATTGGAAGGTGAGCAATATTGTGAAGGATAGCAAACAGGTATATTGGATGACAGTAGGTACTAAGAGGAGGAGTTGGTTTTGATTTTCAGTTTTTAAAATTGTATTATTCCTCATTGATGAAGTGACTTTTGAGTAAGTACTTGTTGGAGGTGAGTGAAGTCTGTTACATGATTTACTACAGAACAGGTGCTCACGTGAGAGTGTGCCTGGCTTTTTTCAGGGAAGTGGGCTGGAGTGAAGAGGGAAGAGATGAGAGTCGCTGGGATGAAGTTGGAGAGAGAGAGAGAGAGAACAGGATCACAGAAGGCTTGGTAGACCATGGTGAGGGATTTAGCTTTTACTGTACGAAATGGGGCATCACTGGAGGATTCTGACAGGTAAGGAACATGACCAGATTGACATGTTAAAAAAAATTGGTAAGGACACTATGTTGATAATAGGTCATAGGAAAGCAAGGGTGAAGAGAGGCACAGGTTAATACAATCATCCATGCAAGAGGTGGGGACAACTCATATCAAAGTGACAACATGGAGACAGAAAGGGTTGTCAGAGTCTGAATGTTTTTGAAGACAGAGCCAATGGTCTCTCTTGGTTATTTACATGGAATACATAGAGAAAAGAGTAAAGGTTAGTCTGGCTGGTCATTGATGTGGTTCAACTTTAAAGAGGTCAGGAAGGAAAGAAAGAGCCACAGAAAAGATGGTTCAGGAGCAGCTGATGATACAGGACAAGGACCAGCGGAGTCTGGAGTTCTGGAAGCAACTGAGATGGTATTTCAGAGAGTGATTGGTCTTCCCAAGTCTAATCTCTGTCATACGTGTCAAGACATAGGCCATCGATGATCTTTATAAGAGCAGTTTCAGAACAATGGAATTGAGTGCCCGAATGGAGTGAGTTTGAGAGAAATTAGGACTAGAGGTGTTACACCTGCGAGTCCAGTCAACTCTTTCAAAGAGTGTTGCTGTAAAGGGGAGCAGAGAAATGGGTATAAGCAAGAGTATCTAAGTGTTTAAGAGATGAGGCTTATTTGTTTGTTTTAAGGAAGAAGTTATGCTGATAAGAATGACATTTTAGAGAAGGAAATATTGATGAATTAAGAGAAAGAGAAGGCAGAATTGCTGATGTAATGTCCTTAAGTAAAAGAAAATGACTGATATTGTATACAAAATACAGAACAACACAGATCAATTCTCAATTCTAATGCAATAAGCAAAGATGAAAGTTGTCATCTCTTTTACCAGATGCTGGTATAGCGAGTAGAGTTGATGGCAGGAATCTGTGGAACTTGAATTTTGATTATTTCAGTTTTCTCTGCAGAGTGGGAAGTAAGCTATTTAAACTGGACAGACAACTGGATAAGCAAATGAAACAGAATAGAATTTCCAGAGAGAGATCTACACATATGTTGATTCTTGACATGGGAAAAGTTAGTATTGAAAATCTTTGCTCACTTCATTGTGGTGAGGAAAGCTGTGTACTAAATTGCACAGAGAAGAATGATTGTACACATAGAAAAAACTAAAATGCATCTCTCTTTTACACCACAGCATGCAAATTAATGCCACACATGAAAATTAATGCCAATTAAATTAAAGACTAAAGTCTGAAAGGAAAAACTCAAAAGCTTTTAAAAGAAAATATCTTCATGATTTTGTGTTTGAAATGAGTTTTTAAACTCATAATACAAAAGGGAAACTCATACACTGCTAATAGGAGAGCCGACTGGTAGACTTGTGGGCAGTTTTCATTTGTAAATGCTCATACTCTACATCATAAGAATTTCACCTCATGATTCACACCACAGAGAATTTAATATATATCCGAACACAAGGTACATATCTTTATATTACATATATATATTTGTAAAATATAAACACATATTTATAAAACGTCATATAGCATAGTATTTTCAGAATTGCAAAAGAATTGGAATTGAGTCAAACATCGATCAGCAATAAAAATCAATAGATTATTTGTGGTATATAAATTACAGATACAAATATACAGATGAACCTAACAAACATAATGCTGAGTAAAAAAAATTAAATGGCTCCTTATGTAAAGTTACATACAGTATAAATATATTTCCATAAAGTTAAAAATTCAGAAGTAGGTAAAATATATATTTTAGGGATATATTTATGCATGCTTAAATATATAAAATGATACAAATTTAGGATAATGGTTAAATCTGGGAGACAGAAAGAAAGATGGTTAAAGAGGGGCACGCAGGATTCCTTTAAAGTACTATTACTTTTCTATTCTTTAACCTAGATGATGAGTTTCTATTCTTTTTATAATTACCTTTCCTAACACTAAAACTGCATGCTAAATGGATTCTTTTTAATCCTGGCATCATTACTCATTCTTTAATCATTGAATTGAAGGTTTTTCTTTGGTCTGGTCTTGATTTCCCGTTTGTTTCACTTTCCATGTGAACAGTTAAAACTGTATTAATTCATTCAAAATCTATAGGCACTGCATCCATACATATCGCAAACCAGAAAGAAACAATGGCTAATGTCTACATAAAGGACAGATGTTAGCGTAAAAATGAGCAACTATTTGTTCATCCTGCCAGTGTAAAGGACTGTGACCTTTTTTTACTGAAAAACACTTGATTCTGGTTAAGGGATCTATATGTAGGCAAATAGATCAAATTGTGGCTTGCAGGAGTGGGTCTACGGCCAAGGAGGCTTGAGGGCACTTAGGTGTGCCTCAGATCTTCAGAAGTGGTTGTGTATCTTTGTAACATTCACGGGGAGTATATTATGTGGATATTATAATAGCCTTGAAGGAGAGCAAGCAGTGGATATTAAAAGGTATGTGTAGAGACGGCCATCCACTCTTTACCTTTCAGGAATGGTGGGATTTTGAGCTGACTTCATATAATAAGCCCCAGCCAAAGAGTTTCCTGGATTTGTTTTTATGTTTTGTTCATTTGCTTTTTTGTTTGTTTGTTTTTGATTATGTATTAGTTATAGTCACGCTCATTCTTCTACTTCACCAGAAATTTTTGTGTGCCCTTGTTCCTCTTTTTGTAACAGGTCAAGAAATCCCCCATGTTATGAATCTTTCATAGGTCCTGGGGATAATTAAATTGAAGTAGAAAACTATGTCAAACCTCTGATGTTTAGTTTATTCTCATCAAGTGAATTATAATTAGATTATGCTATCTGATAACTTGAAATAGATCATGGTGTTTTTGTTCCCTCATTTCAGCCATCTTCTTTTCTAGTGCTTAATTCAGTTTTAAGACAGAGCTTCTCCACTAGCAAAGAAACCTTTATTTTATTTCATAATGCAGCAGAAAGAAAATATGACTTCTGGATTGAAAATTTTGGATTGAAGATCTAGTTTGATTCCCATGTCTTATTAAATTTGTGAACAATCACACATCTTGCCAAGCTTCAGACACATACATAACTGAACTACATTGAAAACTGGGAGATAGTAGTTCATGAAACTAGTTGCCAGCCTGTGGTCAGTAGGTAAGCTGAGACTTGACCTAGATAACACTGGGGACACCAAGAGCCCCCAAAAAGGTGATCTTGAAAGTTACAGTCTAAAAAGAAAGGCAACTTTTGAGAATTAGTAGACATAGCCTACATATTGGGAGGTGTGCATATAGTAGAGTTTAGAGCAAAATGCAACTCCTTTGACCAAATGGCAGCTTTTTTTTGCCCAGGAGCATTTCAAGTGTGGCATCCACTCAAGTTGTAAAGTATTTTTGCCTACAAGATTTTTAAGACATCAAATGAGATGCTGGAAGTAGCCAAGTCGAGTTGGATTAGATTTTCTTTTATAGTTCTTCTCACTCAGGCATTCTGTGATATACAAATGACTTTTACTAAAAATCTATGAGTACCTGGATAAACACATTTCAAATCCTGATTACTTACATATATACTAAAAAATTTAAAAAAATAAAAAACCTCTGGATGAGATTATGAAAGGGGAAATCAATTTTTTTGGCAAAATTCAATCTTCCCTACTGAGCACTGAAAAATCTTATTAGTGATGCCTTCAAAATTCCACTTTGACCAACATTCTGAAGATTTGAAGGCAGGAATATGATTTTTCTACCTCTTATAGCCCTAAGACAATTTCTTTATTTCTTTTCTCTAAAGTTCAATTTGATTCTGTGTTGGTCAGCCGCTACATTGTATCTGACTCTTTTCAACCCATGGACTACAGCACACCAGGCTTCGGTCATCCTTCACTATCTCCCAGAGTTTGCTCAAGCTCATGTCCATTGAGTTGATAATTCTGTGTAGAGAATGTTATTTCTCTTTCATAAGTGTTTTGCATAAATTAGTTATTAAATGTATAATGTCTATTGAAGTTCCTGGCAATTTGTTAATATTCTTTAAAGGGCATTTTATCATCATGATTATTACTATTATTCTCAGTTATACTCATTTTATAAACCTATCAATTAATTAGCAAACATGTATTGACATCTAAAAAGGTACTGTTCTGAATACTGGAGATGGCAGGAAAAATTTTGCCTATGTTCTATGCCTCAGTTAGCTTGTTATTTAACTGGAGTAACACATCACATAGACATGTGTAAGCTGAGCTGAAGGAAATAGGAAGCAGAATAATAGCACAGAAAGTTCAGTTTAGTCTGTTTCAATCCTATCAGGCAACAAGCATGAAAAGGTCCCTAAAGGCTGGATCTCAGATAAGACAGGTCCTGAGGTCTTGAGCTAACTGGTAGCTGAGGCTGTTTGTTAAGGGACATTTGTGTAAGTGGGTGGACAGAGTCGGGGGCACATATAATGCCTCTTTCTGTGGTTTTCCATGCTCATTAACTTGGCAGACACCCTACTTTATAAGTTACATGATTTCCCAAGTGGAGAGGAAGTTTCATAGCAGTAGCTCCCAGATAAGTGTGCATCTTGGTGCAATTTCAACCACAGTTGGAGAGACCCAAGCTTATGGAAGGTTGGGGACAGGGTCCATGTGGCTAATAAGAAAGGTGTTTGAAGAGATCTGCAGAAAGTTTTCCCAGAGCAGAACCCAAGCTGGAAATGAGAGAGAACCTGGAGGAGGCTTGAGTGTACAGTCACAAAAAATACCATGGCAGCAAAGCAAATGACTTCCTCCTGTGGAATGGACCTAGCCTGCAAATTCAACTCTTTCTTCAGTATGAGGTCATATTTCAGCTGCCAGAGGGCTTCAAACTATTATTAGTGGGAAAGCATCTGAAACCTACACCATGTTATCTGGTCAGTGACAAGCAAGTGATGTGAATCTGAAGAGGAGCATGGTTTCTATCTTGACCAAATCTACCTTATGACCTGGAAAGCTGGAGGCTATATCCTGGTGTGTGTGTGTGTGTGCGCGTGCATGTGTGTGGAGGGGGGGAGTTATATAAATACATATTTTCCCCAGAGTTTTGTCAGTACCAGAAGGAGAGAAGAGGGGGTGTTCCTGCTTGCAGAGATGGAAAAAGGTGGGGAGAGTGGAGAGGAGTCAGCAAACACAAAGGAAGAGGAAGAGAGCAGGGGGAGAGAACCATGTGTTTATTCCAAAAACAATTTACTCAGTCAGTCAGTTTTGGTACTCTTGCTATTACTGAGGCAGAGAAGAAAATATGCTCAAAGAGTGTTCTTTTTATTTCTTTCCCTCAGCCAAACCTCCTGCTGACAGGCTCTGCCCAGGAGCCATTTTTTTCCAGCAAGGGTCTGTGAGAGTTTTGGTGGATGAGCAAGGGTGTGAGTGCCTACGTAGTGAGATGGACAGAGGGTCCTCCACCTTGCAGAAGTCCCTATTCCCCTCTGCACCTGCTGAGGTTATCAGACAGCAAGGGTGGGGCACCCCCCCATCAGACTGTGATGCAGTTTCCATAGGAGGCAGTCTTGCCTCAGGGGGACTGGGGCTCCATAGCCACCATCTCACAGAGGTTTGTGGAGCTGTTTGTGTTTTCTCACAGGGGCCCTGCCCTCTGAGGATTCCAAAGGCTGTAAAAGCATATTTAAAATAAGCATTCTACTATGGCTCATAAATTTAAGCCTGTGTTTCGTAGCATGTGATAGGTGAATATTGGTGTATTTATTGTTTGTTTTGTTTTGCCTTTTGTTTGTTTTAGAAAAACAGATGTGGAATCAGAATATGAGGGTCCAATCTAAGGCACTAGGCCTCTGGATCAGCTTCTCTAGACCATCTGCCATTGACTGAGTCAGGATCTACTTTAATGACCAAATCTTCTATCCCTGGCTTGTGTAGCATCTTCTCAAAGACCCCACTCCCCAAGCTACAAAGAAATAAACCATGTCCTCTATTCTGCTTATCTCTTGGGTTCTTAGGCAAAAGGTTGTCTCTCTCATTGATTTTTGATGATCTAGAAACTAGTGTCTTTATTGCATTTGCTTATAGATGGGATTTTTTCTTTTTTTTGAAAAAGAACTTGTATCTTATTTATCAGTCATTCTGGAAGATAGAGTGAGGGATGGAAGAAGTGTAAATATCATGTGAGCAAAGATAAAGGGTTTATGTGTGAAGTGTTTATTTGTTACATCAATTTTGAAAGCCATTAGCAAATTCTGATTGACAGTAAAATTTAAGAGTAATGTTCTTTGACTACTCCAAAGCCTTTGACTGTGTGGATCACAACAAACCGTGGAAAATTTTTAAAGAGACAGGAATACCAGACGACCTTACCTGCCTCCTGAAAATGTGTAGGCAGGTCAAGAAACAATAGTTAGAACCAGACATGAACAACAGACTGATTCCAAAATGGAAAAGGAGTACATCAAGACTGTATACTGTCACCCTCCTTATTTAACTTATATGCAGAGTACATCATGCGAAATGTCAGGCTGGATGAAGCACAAGCTGGAATCAGGATTTCTGGGAGAAATAACAATAACCTCAAATACACAGATGATACAACCCTTATAGCAGAAAGGGAAGAAGAATTAGAGCCTCTTGAAAGTGAAAGAGGAGAGTGAAAAAGCTGACTTAAAACTCAACATTCAAAAAACTAAGATCATGGCATCCAGTCCTATCACTTCATGGCAAGAGATGAGGAAACAATGGAAACAATGACAGATTTTATTTTCTTAGGCTCCAAAATCACTGCAGATGGTGAGTGCAGCCATGAAAAGACACTAGCTTCTTGGAAGAAAAACTGTGACCAACCTAGACAGCATATTAAAAAGCAGAGATATTACTTTGCCAACAAAGGTCCATCTAGTCAAAGCTACAGTTTTTCCAGTAGTCATGTATGGATGTTATAGAGTTGGACCATAAAAAAAGCTGAGCACCAAAGAATGATGGTTTTTAACTGTGGTATTGGAGAAGATGCTTGAGAGTCCCTTGGACAGCAAGGAGATTCAACCAGTCTATCCTAAAGGAGATCAGTCCTGGGTGTTCATTGGAAGGACTGATGCTGAAGCTCCAATACTTTGGCCACCTGATGGAAAGAACTGACTCACTGGACAAGACCCTGATGCTGGGAAAGATTGAAGGCAGGAGGAAGAGGCGACAACAGTGGATGAGATCGTTGGATGGCATCACTGACTCAGTGGACATGAGTTTGAGCAAGCTCTGGGAGTTAGTGATGGACAGGGAAGCCTGGCATACTGCAGTCCATAGGATTGCAAAGAGTTGGACACGGCTGAGTGTCCAACTCAGCTTCAAATCATGCTTCATAGAATTTCCACAGGAAGTGGCGAATGGGATTTGTGACCCCATGGATTATAGCCCGCCAGGCTCCTCCATTAATGGAATTTTTCAGGCAAGAATACTGAAGTGGTTTGACATTTCCTACTCCAGGAGATCTTTCCAATCCAGGGATTAAAAATATGATTCCTGAGTTGGCAGGCAGATTCTTTACCACCAAGCCACCTGGGAAACCCCTATATAGGGCTTACACTTACTATTTTATGTTAAGAAAAAGATCAAGAGGATAAAAAGAGAAGTTATAGACAGGGAGAAAATGTTTTCAAAAGACAAATCTGATGTTCCATGCTTAGTTACTCAGTCATGTCCAGCGCTTTGTGACCCCATGGACTGTAGTCTGCCAGGCTCCTCTGACTATGGGGATTCTCTAGGCAAGAATACTGGATTGGTTTGCCATGCCCTCCTCCAGTCACATCTGATAAAAGGTCATTATTCAAAATATACAAAGACTTCCTAAAACTCAACAACTCAACTGTAAGAACTCAAATAACCCAATATGTAGACCAAAGACCTTAGAAGACATTTCACCAAAGAAGTTATACAGATGGCAAATAGGTCTATGAAAATGTGCCCCATATTATATGTCATTAGGGAAGGGCAAATTAAAAGGAAATACCATCGCACACCTATTAGAATGACAAAATCCAAGGGGCTGACCAGGACGTGGAGCAATAGGAACTCTCATTCATTGCTGGTGAGACTGCAAAAGGGTTCAGTAACTTTGGAAGACAGCTTGAGGGTTTCTTACAAAATTAAATATACTCTTACACAGGATCCAGAAATTTGCTTTCCTGGTATTGACCAAAGAAGTTGAAAACTTATGTCCAGTAAATATACTGTTACATAGGATCCAGAAATTTGCTTTCCTGGTATTGACCAAAGAAGTTGAAAACTTATGTCCAGGCAGAGACCTGCACATAGATTTTATAGCAGCTTTATTCATAATTGTCAAAACTTGGAAGGAACCAAGATGCTCTTAAGTAGGAGAATGGATAGTGAAACAATGGTGTATCAGGTCAATGGAATATTATTCAACACTAAAAGGAAATGATTGAGCCATAAAAAGATAGAAATGAAACTTAGTTCAGTTTAGTTGCTCAGTCATGTCTGACTCTTTGCAACCCCATGGACTGCAGTGTGCCAGGCTTCCCTGTCCATCACTAACTCCCAGAGCTTGCTCAAACTCATGTCCATCAAGTTGGTTATTCCATCCAACGATCTCATCCTCTGTCATCTACTTTTCCTCCTGCCTTCAATCTTTCCCAGCATTGGGGTCTTTTCCAATGAGTCAGTTCTTCACATCAGGTGGCCAAAGTATTGGAGCTTCTTACATACTACTAAATAAAAGAAGCCAATCAGAAAAGGCTACATACTGTGTAATTCCAGCTATAAGATGTTCTGGAAAAGGCAAAACTATGGAGACAACAGAAAAATCTGATTGTGTTGGGGGCTGAATAGGCAGAGTACAGAAGATTTTTACAACAGTGAAAATATTGTGTGTGATATTATAATGATTGATACATATCATAGTATATTCCCAACCTATAGAATGTACAACACCAAGATTAAAAAACCCTAATATGAACTATAGACTCTGGGTGATAATGATGTCAATGTAGCTTTATCAGTTGTAACAAGTGTACCACTTTGGTTGGGGGATGTTGATAATGGAGAGACTCTAAATGTGTGAGGATATGAGCTAAAAGGGCAATCTCTATACCTCATTCTTAGTTTTGTTGAGAACTTAAAGCTGTTCTAAAAATAAGCTATTAAAAAAGAATTTAGTTACTAAAAGCATAAAATAACATTTAAATATTTAGAAACTACTTTTTTTCTTGGAGTATAATTGCTTTACAATGTTGTGTTAGTTTCTGCTGTAAAATTAAATGAATCAGCTATATCTATACATATCTCCCTCTTGGATCTTCCCCCATCCCCTCATCCCACCAGGCTAGGTCATCACAGAACACCAAGATGAGTCAAAAGTCCATTTTAAAAAAATGTTGTTTCTTAAATAAGTTTATTTATTTATTTTTGGCTGTGCTGGGTCTTCATTGCTATATGGGTGCTTTCTCTAGTGGCAGGAAGTGGGGCCTGCTCTAGTTGCAGTGCACAGACTTCTCATTGCAGTGGCTTCTCTTGTTGCAGAGCATAGGCTCTGGGGCACTTAATCTCAGTAGTTGCAGCCCCCAGGCTCTAGAGCACAGGTTCAATAGTTGTGGTGTGAGCGCTCAGTTGCTCCATGGCATGTGGGATCCTCCTGGACCAGGGATCAGACCCATGTCTCTTGCACGAGGGGGTGAATTCTTCACCACAGAGCCACCAGGGAAGCCTGAAAATACATGAAAAAAATAACTACTAATATTTTATAAAATAATAACAGTAGCTCTAAGAGGTTATTAGCAGTGGTTGACACATTGTATGTAGTGAGTAAACATGCATTGAATGAATGTGTGTGATTATGTATGAGTGTTTGCTTACTCTTGCATACACACCACTCAATAACTAAAATGCTTTTAGTCTATAACATGAGGAACACTCTAATTTAATCCAAGTTGGCCCTTTCTGACATAGTTCTGATGTACTAGATAAAGCAATTTCACCGCAGGAGGCTTTCCTAGAAGTTTTGTTTTTTAATAATCATCTCTGGGTTTTGTTTTGTTTTTAAGCTGGCTGGTAGTTTTGTAATCAGACTTTGTTTTATAGATTTTGCTTTTAAAAATCCACTGAGTATTTCTGTATCCCTTGAAAACTGACAGCAGAACTGGCAAAATGTCAAGAATGATTCACAAAAATGCCAATACAGGATATTCTTCAACAGAAGGAATACATCTTTGGAAGATTCTCTGTCTGGGTTAATTAGTGTTCTTTCTGAAACTCTCACAGAAATATCTTAGAACTGCTTTTATTAGTGGGTTTATCCATAGAAGAGAAGTCCTGACTGGACTGTTAGTCTGGCCTTAATACAGTGATATCTGTTCTGACAATCCCTGTCTTTTTGATTGGAACAGGATTGCAAGGAGACTCATTATTAGCTATTGTTATGAGAAATTGGCTCCTCAGCATGGAGTTTAATCTTTGAAGTGAATTTTTTTCTAGTCCTAGAATACAGATGGCACTGAATGGAATGCCCTGTATTAGATAGAGTCAGATGGAACATCAGCCCAGAATTTCACACTGTGGAAGTCCTGGTTATTGGTCCTCCCCTCTCTGCCCTGCTCCCCGAAAACCTCCCCATGTGAATGGATCCTTTTAATCAGGATAAGCTCTCTCCCCTGTCAAAACACATCAAGGGGCACACTGAGGGTTGAGTGAGGTTGACAGATACTGAAACTTCACTCCCAAATAAATGCCCTTTTATAGCTGCTGATCTTCTTTTCCCTTTGTCTGTTTCCATTTTGGATTTTTTGATGTGGGTGGTTGGTAAGATAGGATCGGGAGGATATCATCTCTTGAGGAGGTGTGCTTTTTCTGTAGCTGTATATTTTCTGTATGTTGTATACATTTCATTGAGATGGAGCAGGCAGAAATAGCTCCTCCATATTTTTTCCTTCTGTTCTACTCTCCTTGCCCTGAGAGGTACAAGTCATACTTTCTAAACAACATTATTCAGACTTACTATATTTCTATTTTAATAACCACAGAGCATGTTTGTGTAACACATTAAAAAGGCATATTCTCAATTCTCATTTGATGTAGCAGGGTAAGGTAGGAAGAGAAGGCAGCTTTAAAAAAAATTGTTTACACTTTTTCTAGAATAACTGAGGGCTAGAGTGGTGAAGTGGCTTTCAAATCTCCAAGCAGAAAAGTCAGAACCATTGCCCTGACTTTAGACAGGGCAAATCAGAAAGTTAAGCACTGACGTTAACTTTCTCTGTGCACCACTTGTGATAGAAACTCACAGTTTCTGCCTTGATAATAAAAAATAGTTAATTTACACCTGAGTTATTAGGCTTAAATTTTGCCCCATCTCCAAGGAAGCATCAATGAACTGGAGAACTTACAGGGAGAGCAAGGCAAGATCAAGCTCCTGAGTCAGAGAATGGTTGGAGATGAAGACATGCGGGACTGTACGCAGGATTAACTTTTTATCATCATAAAATGTTTGGACAGTGAAGAACCAAATCATTAATGTGATTAATAATTTGAACATTTATTGAGGACATATTGCTATATTAATATTCCAGGAACAATATTATATGCTTAGAAGAATGATACATAGTCTCTTTGGAAGAAACATAAACAAATATGGAAAAACCACACATATGTTTTCTGGCTCAAGATGACAATTTGAGCCCTATACATTTAATTCCCTTCTCCCTCAAATTCACATTTATAAAAATATATGTGCATGTATATATATATGTCTATGCATATACACAAACATTGGATAAATTTACATCAGTATAGATAAAAAAAGAAATAGTGTGTATAAAATACCATGTTGACAGTATCAAATTGAAGGCTACTTTGATAAACCCTAGATTCAATCATTGTAAAGCCATATTACAAAAGATTATAACTAAGACAAAGGGAAATTTTTGGAACAATAAAAAATGTCTATCTCACACAGCCAACTACATGTTATATAGAATCTGTTTTATTCCTGAAATAGTTCATAAGTTCCACCTCAGTCATTACCTGTCTCTTCCTGTCTCCATTATTCTTACTCTTTTGCGGTCTTACGCACCTCAACCTCGGTGGGCTTCACCACAGAGCTTGTGGCCAGTGGAATGTATTCCATGGTGACAGTATACCAGTTTCAAGTTTGGGCCTGCGAAGGATCTTCTGGTTCACCTCACCATCTTATGGTCCTGCAATTCACCTTGGGAAGCACATACCTCAGGGATCTGCTATCTCAGAAAGGGAAGTCTAGAACAATCTGTGGGACAAGTTGAAAGAGTAGCATTGACATATATACTCTACTATGTGCAAAATAGATTGCTGGTTGGAAGCTGCTGTATAACACAATGAGCTCATCCTGACACCCTGTGATGACCTAGAGGGGTGAGGCGGGGAGGGAGGCTGAAGTGTGTATACACACATTACACATACACTTATACACACACATATATACATACACTTATGGCTGATTCACGTTATTGTATGCCAGGAACCAACACAACATTGTAGAGTAATTATCCTCCAGTGGGGATGCAAAGAATCAGACATGACTGAGCACACACACACACTCATGCACAAATTTAAAAAAAGAACAATCTGAAGCTGACTTGCAGCCAAGTCCATCCTATCCCCAGAAAATCATAGCTTACTCATAAAAGTGAGCAAAATAAATGCTTGCCATTGTAGCCTACTAAGATTTTGAGGTTGAATGTCACACAAAATTATCATGGCAATATTTACTGATATGACACGGGTTCTCCCCTACTATCCGTGTCATGGGGCACACATGCCATTTAAAGCATGTAAGAAAGGAGAAATTGTTAATGAGCAAAGTCATGTCCATTAGGAGTCTTCCTTGGTGGCTCATACAGTGAAGAATCTGCCTCAATGTGGGATATCCAGGTTTGATCTCTGGGTCAGGAAGACCTCCTGGGGAAGGAAATGGCAACCCACTCCAGTATTCTTGCCTGGGAAATCTCATGGACAGAGGTGCCTGGCAGGCTAGAGTCCATGGGGTCTCAAGAGTCAGACTTAGGGACTACACCACCACCACCACATGTCCCTTAGGGAGAAGGAGGAGTAGTCCAGCTAACTACATTGTATCCAAACCAACTTGAGGGGGGAAAAATCCAGCTCTTTTGCTAGTAGCAGCAAGGTTTACTGTAGACTGCCCTCATGAATTGTTAAAATTCAACCAGGCAGAGACACCCATCAGGGCGGGTAGCAGAGACCAGAGGAGAAGGACTGGGGGCAAATTTTAATTTTTGGAAATGGAGTTGGTGTGTACTGTGGACAGAGATACATAGAGCCTACTCTGGACATATACCTGGTTAGAAGGTGGCCTTGACACCATCTCACAACTTGGACATTTGCACCACCTAGTAAATAAGGATTGGATCTCTACGAAGACAGAGCTACTTCAACAAGCATGCATGGCAAACAGACAGAGGGAAACAAGCTTCTGTCAGAAGAGTAAAATTTCCTGCTGAACAAAATGCCTATAGTAATGACTCTCTTCCCACTTGTCGTGTGTTGTGTCTTTCTCGGGCAAAATAAAAGTGCAGAAAAGAGTATAGATCAGCCAGGTGATTGTCAGGGTGTTTCTGGGGAAATTTCCCTATTTCATTTGGTGTTTTTTGTGTGGTGGCCAAAGCACTCTGGAGTAGGAATCCAATCCCGGACTCCTGCTACTCAGACTTCGTGCTTTCCGTGATGTCCATCTTGAAGTCATTCACATAGTAAGATTCAGGCTCCCCCCTCTTTTCTTGGCTGGGCACCATCTGGGACCCTAGCAGGAATTGAACCTGTGCCCCTTGCATTGATAAAAGTGGAGTCTTAACCAACCACTGAACCACCAGGGAATTCCCATGATTTGGTCTCCCTTGATTACTGTTCAGGTCCTTCCCCATCCCTCCAGGTCCTACCCCTGTGGTTCAAAGGATTGGAGAGTTTGCTTTCCATGTATTGAATTTAAGCCTAGTATGTGATTTTTCTATATAGCAATTTAAGCCTATATTATATCTTGGAAAAATGTTCTCAACAATATTGAGAATGTGAATGGCATCCTTCCCTGTTTGGTCACACTGATACAGTTTTCTAAAATACACATATTTTTATATAACATTGTAAATATAAATGAAAATTTAGCAATGGTGTAGTCAAATATATGGGCTCTGTTTACTATGCTTAAATGGAAACTTGGAAGCATTTCCAGAATCTAATGAACAGAATTGACAATGGATTATATATGGGACAGATTTGGAGGTTTAGTTTTGTATGGAAGCCTGAAAGATGGAATTGTATTAAGGAAGGTACATATAGGTAGAATTGAATCCTATTCTTTTTGACCTTAACATTTGAGGACCAAACCATGAAAAAGACTACTTCAAAAAATTTAGAAGGAATTTTCAAGGTGATAAGGAGAAATATCAAGATATTGCACAGCCCTAGAAACAGATGAAAGAGATGGTTCTGAAAATCAGTGGACAACACAGTGACACATGCTGTTGGAGAATGGATAGGATAAAGATTAAACTGGCCATCAGATTGGAAGGTTGAGTAGTCCTGGTGATCTTAGGGAGATTAGTATCATGAAAGGGTCTAGGCCAGATTGCAGATGGTGAAGGCTGCAAAATTCAACTGCTCTTCCAGGAATTACATGGCCACCTCTCTTTACTGCATTTTGATTTAGTTTACTTTGTTGTCTTCCAAAGGGCAATAGATCTGGAGGGCAGGCATTATGTCTTTAATTTTTGTGTCGCCAGCATCTTGCACTGAGCCTGGCACATTGGAAGCATTCTCTAACTGTTCCTAAATGAATGAATCTCCAGCTTGAGTGGTTGGTAAGCACCATGTTGACAGGTGTTCATATCACCTTTAGCAAAGCAGCAAAGAAAGCATGATCCCCCTGGAGAGAGTTCTCTAAAAGCCTTAGCAAAGCTTTTCTGTGCAACCTGGAATAGATGCATTGCTGAAGCTATAGTCTGCAGAAACTGCAAGGGTAATTTTAGGTCATCACGATGTCATTTCCCTAAATGGAATAACTAGTCTCTTGCTGGTTGAAAATCAAGTGTATTTTTGTCAGAGAGCTTTTGGCGCAGATACTGGTGATGGCCTTGCTGGTTTGAATCGAAGCTTTTAGTCCTCATTCTATAAGCATTGGGTTTGGATCCACATTTAAAATGGAAAATGCTATTTAAAAATATCTGATAGCCCATTAAAGTTCATCGTTCTGTCATCTTACCATCTCCTCTCGAAAGCAAGTGCAGGGCTGCTCTCCTCTCAGCTGGAAGCAGCTTTTACACTGACACTGCACACAAAAGCTGATTGTCTCTTCTCGAAGGGGTAAGATCTTCCCATCTCTGAATAGGTCACTTTTTAGAAAGCATTGTTCCAATCCAGCTAAGTTCAGTTTGATCATTTTCTCCCGTTCAGTCCGCTAAAAACACATCCATTTTGCAACTTTAAATTCCATTCTGATTTTTTTCATACTTCATCTCTCATCAAGTTTTTTTTTTTCTCTTCTCCTTTTCCAAAAATACTAGTGTAGTCAAATCTTCTTAGTGTGTATATGTATGTGTATATTTTTGCAAGTATTTTAATACGTCTGTATGTTTTATCATTGAGGAAATTAAAACAAGTGGATGGATTCATTTGTCTGTAAATACTGGGAATTGTGGCCAAGTGTCCATGGCACCCTAAAGATAAATAGATCAGTCTTCACATCCTCATCTTTTTTTTTTTTTTTGAATGAACAGAACAGATGATAATATATCTAACTAAGGCTTCTCCTAAGTCTAGCTGATTTGCTAAAATCCTTTTTGTTTCAGTCTGACATAAGGGTCCAGACTGATACTGTAGGTAATAACCTCAGTGACAAAAGAATACTTAAAGTGGAAAAGCCCTGGATCAAAACAAACGTTTCTTCCTCCTCACTCTCAAACCTTACAACCTCCACTCCATCCAAGATGTTTTAGGGTCTGTTCCATCACATAGGCTCAGAATTGCCGCTGAGAAACCTCTTCACCTCTTCCTCCATAATGTTTCCCTGACCTTTATATCCACAGGGATCTCTCCTTACAATGATGTCACTCAGATATTACTTAGCCATGCCTCTGTGTTCTTCCTGCGCTACTTTGACATTTTATGTATTTGTTTTTAATAGTGTATGGCTGTGTTCTCATCTTTTTAGGTTTTGTGGTACTGATTTTTTAAGGTCTGTTTCTCCTTCAGTCTTAGAGAACATCTACACATAGTAGATGTTCCATCAGCATGTGTGTTGGTTTTCTGACTAGATCACCTTGTAAGACTCTAATTTTATATTTCAGATTGCAGTTTTCAATTCTGCGTAACCTTTAGTTAAATGTCTCTTCTCCTAGGCAACCAGTTTGGGCTGATCCCTTAGGACCTTACTCAAGAACAAATTTGTTTTATTTCAAAATGGCAGATGATATTTGGTTGTAACTTTGATCCTCATTAAGATAACATGTAACTGCTTATCTGAGGGTTTCAAAATCATCATGAATATTTCTGGAGTGAATAAAGACATAACAAAACATTTCATGCATAAGATTTCATTTTGCAAAATTATCATTTATAGTAAGCATGCCAAGTATTACCCCATATTAGAGAAAGGTGTCAAGTCTAAACTTGCTGATTGTCACAAAGCCAGCAACTAGCAACCTAGAACTGGAAGCACATTTTTCTGATTCAAGACTAGTGGGATTTTGTTTGTTTATTTTTTGTTTACTTCCCTTCTACCAGAGTGTTCTCCTGTATTTAAAGTTTGGTGTGTTCCTTCACTTGTTTCCCTAGAATTCAGGAAATTTGTATTGTTTTAATTTAATTTTGAATTCTAATGTGGTAACACTGTCTTCTGCAGCTGCATGAAAGGTTTTCCCAGAGTGTATGGTTCTTTAGCAAATTTGTAGCATGATATTTTAAACAGAGTCCTTCAAATGAAATTCAGAAAGGTTGGCGTGTTAAGGCTGACCTTTACACAGAGTGAATCCAACGTGGCATTTTCCATGCTTTATGATGAGACTTCTCCATGATTGCTTCCTCTCCCCACCCTCTCTGCCTTAATTATTCCTGATCTCTTATACTAAAGCTTTGCTTAAGTGAACTCCATTGTATCTATCAGCGGCCTCCCAGAAGAACAGGTCAAAAGCAATTACCATTACAAAGTGATTGGCTTTTTCTTAGTAGAACCAAGACTTACGGGAAGAGTACTTTTACTGCCTTTCTCTGACTGAGTCAGTGCAGAAAGGGTCCCCTGCAGAGATCAGCATATCATCTCAAACAAAGCAATCCCCATAAGTATAATGTCAGTATTATCAGCTGAGCTCTGTAGTTTTCCTGGTGAAAGGAGGACACCAAGCATCACAAACAGGGTGATTTTATCTCTGGCCTGGGTTGAATTGTGTTCCCCCAAATTTATGTCTAACCAGAATCTCAGAAAGTGGCCTGATTTGGACATAGGGTCTTTGTGGATGCAAATGGTTAATATGGGATCATATGGTACTAGTGCTATGCTGTTTCTCAGTCATGTCTGACTCTTTGCGACCCCATGGACTGTAGCCCGCCAGGCTCCTCTATCCATGGGGATTCTCCAGGCAAGAATACTGGGGTGGGTTGCCATGCCCTCCTCCAGGGGATCTTCCCAACCCAGGGATCGAACCGAGGTCTCCCGCATTTCAGGTGGATTTTTACTGTCTGAGCCACCAGATACTAGGGTGGACCCTAGGTCCAATATGGCTGGTGTCCTTATAAGAAAAGAGAAGACACTCTGGGTTATTAATATAGAAGGAAAATGGCCATATGAGGATGGAGGCAGACATTAGAGTAATACAGCTACGAGACAAGGAATTCCAAAGACTGCAGGGAGTAGCTGAGGCTAAGAGACAGGCATGGAGAAGATCGTCCCTTTGAGCCTTTAGAGAGGGTATGACTCTCCTGACACCTTAATCTTGGACTTCTAGTCTCCAGAGCTGTGAGAGAATATAACTCTGTTATTCTAAACTACCTAATTTGTGATCATTTGTTATAGTACTCCCAGGAAACTAATGTAATTTTTCACCCTTGAAAGACGTGCTTTCTTTGAGGGGAGAGCACATGTACAAAAGTGCGAGGCAAAGGCTGCCTTGGTAGTTTAGGCATGGCTCTGCCATTTTGGGGAAGGGAGTCCAGTGAATTGTGTGGTCAGTGTAGCGACCAGGAGAAGGTATGACTTGAGATGGACTTTGAAAGCTAAATGGAACTTAGAAATGCATAAAGAATGGAGGGGAGACATATTGTAGGGAGATGACTCATGTGCTTCA
Organism: Cervus canadensis; assembly: GCF_019320065.1. NCBI lineage: Eukaryota > Metazoa > Chordata > Mammalia > Artiodactyla > Cervidae > Cervus > Cervus canadensis. The sequence goes on from NC_057390.1 coordinate 72,621,488, forward strand.
TACTGAACTGGGGGGAGTAGGTGGAGACTGTGGAGAGTCCTAGACTAAGAATAGCTGCAGGCATTTGGATTGTTCCATTTCCATGGCAAGGGGGCATTGAAGATTTCTGAACCTTGAGGGAAAGCATTCATCATCCTTTCACTGATTATTGATAAGGTCAATTTTCCTTCCCTTTCTAATATATTACAGACTGTGGGGAAGTCTATATTGCTTAGAAGGAAGAAAAAGAAGCTCTGACTTTGATTTTTCCCAACACCTTGTTTTGAATGAATCACTGTCAGTTCATGTTAGCCTGCTTTAATTTGACATGATCAATGAGAGACTAGTGTCCTGTGAAACTGTTTCTCTGAGCCTGGCGTGCCATGAGATGGCCATTGAGAGACTGATTATTTTGGCCTTTTTTTACTGGAAGGACTGAGTTGTGCTGTACCCTATCTTGGTTGAGAATCAGGATGCAGTCTGTGCACTTGAACTCTGTGTAGGCGTATATCCCTTCTTCCAGAAAGAGAGCCAACATAGACAAGCCTTTCTCTTATGCTTAAGGACACTATGGCAAGTGTTTTTCTCCAACCCTGATATAATAGTACCTCCTTGGGAAATAATAGAGCAAATTCCAATTTCAGTGAAATCTGAATAAGAAAAGCTTTACTCATCAACTGTGACCACTCTGACAGCACTCACTTCAGAAGTACCTGAGTATAACACAATACATTTGGTTTGAAAAAGAAATGAGATTCCTTGATAGTATTTGTTTTCGTACTTTGATTTTGATCAAAGTGAATTGACGTATTTGCCATTGATAATGCAATATTTTAAATGTTCAAGAGCTTCTTTCTTTTTCAAAAATGTATTTTATATCCAGTAACTACATCATAATATTTAAAGGTGCAGAAATGAGTAGATAAGTAATATTCACAATATCTGCCATGTAGTGGGGATTAAATAACTATCTAGAGAATGAAGGAATCAGAAGTAAAGTAACACAGATCTAATTTTCACACATATTTCTGGTCACAAATATTTTCTAAATGCATTTTAAAGTATGCATTTTCATAAGATAACAGTATATTCAAAATAAGAATAAGATAGGAGTTTTACTAAATAAGATAGTATATTCAATTTTCATGTGAACTTAAATTCAAATTCAATGAAAATGAATACGACTTAACTCCTTCTCTTAATTAGTTCAAAATCTGGTGGGTAGGCCAGGTCAAATTAACTAAAAGTTACTATGTAAAGTGACTCGTAGTATACTATCCTATCTGAGAAACAATATGGACCCAAGGATAGAGACGAACAAGCACCATTTCTTCACATAGAGCATTTACTACAGAAGAATAAATAGAAGGTCAATGACAATTAGCTGAATTCTACTCCATCATGAAGGAGGATAGGAGGGCAAGTGGACTCAGAGAAAGGAGCCCCTGACTCTGGATCACACTCAAAGCCTCTGGTGAAAGTTGCTGGACGAGGATCCAGTTGTCCAACTAGTGTTCAACATGAGACAAAGCCTTAGCTCAGTCACTACCCTAGGGCCCCCAAATCAACACTGTAATGATGCTGAGTTCTAGAGTATTGGTCTAGGGATCATTATTTGCTTACGGAAGTGAAATTAATGCCATCTGGCTTCTGTGATAGCAGCTGTGTGAAGAGAAAACCAACTGAGGCTCAGATATTCATGATCCTTGGATACATTTAAGATCTTGGGATACTCCTGAATCTGCCTCCAACACCAGTTATACTTTGCAAACCTTTTACTGCTTCCAGATTTCACCTGTTACCACCTGCAGGGTAAGTTTCCAGAAAGAGCCTGACATCCTCTTTGCTGGTGAAAGTTAAAAAACAAGATGGCAGTGCTTCCATTTTGATATGGAGGAGAAATATGACTTGATTTTCTGGAAAAGAGAAACTCAATAGAAGAGAGGCCTAAGAAAAGGGATGGTTTTAACATCTCACAAAGACAGTTGTTACCGTGTGATCGCTTAGGTGGTGCAGTCCTAAGGATAGAAAGACAGTGGTCAGTTGGCTGCAAGCTCACTGTGCTGGAAAAGCATCTTAGCTTGGCAAACCCTCAAGGGCTTCTGGGGTGGTCACTCTGATTTTCACTGCCTAATTTAGATTTTTTTTCTTTCATTCTTGGAAAAAGATGTTTCTGGATCATTTCATCCTAACTAATCTACTCTGGACCCCCTGCTCCCGTATTTTAAATGTGATGTTAGTTCTCCTTATAGTCGGTACACTGTGCACTTCATTGTGGAACCAGAAGAAGGGACCATAATTATGCACTGAGAGGCATGGTATTTGCTTAAAAAATAAAAAGAAAAAATCATTAGATTCCGTTAAATTATTGATAAGTACGTGACAAGGAATTAAGTTACAGCGACTTGTTCACAGCATGATTTAGGAAAAGACAAAGTTGAGAGTTTTATAATGTGATCCTTTTGTCTGGAGTGGACAGTTGTGCTCTGTGTGTCCACGCACATAAAGGGGGTGCAGTTTTGAATTTGTGTGGGCCCCCTAGGGATTTGGGAATGAGAGCACTGTGCTTTGAAAACAGCACAAAGCAAATAGATGAGCAATACCTAAGCAGTGCTGTGCTTCGGTCCCCCAGATTTCCACCCAAGCCCTTTCCATTTATCACTGAGACGTTTCCAAGGTAACTTCAATCCCAACCCCATCAGTTCAGCTCAGTTCAGTCGCTCAATCATGTCCGACTCTTTGCGACCCCATGAGCTGCAGCACGCCAGGCCTCCCTGTCCATCACCAACTCCCAGAGTTTACTCAAACCCATGTCCATCGAGTTGGTGATGCCATCCAACCATCTCATCCTCTATTGTCCCCTTCTCCTCCTGCCCCCAATCCCTCCCAGCATCAGGGTCTTCTCCAGTGAGTCAACCCTTCACATGCGGTGGCAAAAGTATTGGAGTTTCAGCTTCAGCATCAGTCCTTCCAATGAACACCCAGGACTGATCTCCTTCAGGATGGACTAGTTGGATCTCCTTGCAGTCCAAGGGACTCTCAGGAGTCTTCTCCAACACCATAGTTCAAAAGCATCAATTTTTCAGCACTCAGCTTTCTTCACAGTTCAACTCTCACATCCATACATGACCACTGGAAAAACCATAGCCTTGACCAGATGGACTTTTGTTGACAAAGTAATGTCTCTGCTTTTTAATATGCTATCTAGGTTGGTCATAACTTTCCTTCCAAGGAGTAAGCGTCTTTTAATTTCATGGCTGCACTCACCATCTGCAGTGATTTTGGAGCCCAAAAAAATAAAGTCTGACACTGTTTCCACTGTCTCCCCATCTATTTCCCATGAAGTGATGGGAACAGATGGCTCAGCGATCAATGCAAAGAAATAGAGGAAAACAGAATAGGAAAGACTAGAGATCTCTTCAAGAAAACTAGAGATATCAAGGGAACATTTCACGCAAAGATGGGTTTGATAAAGAACAGAAATGATATGGACCTAACAGAAGCAGAAGATACTAAGAAGAGGTAGCAAAAATACACAGAAGAACTGTACAAAAAAGATCTTCACAAGCCAGATAATCACAATGGTGTGCACTCATCTAGAGCCAGACATCCTGGAATGTGAAGTCAAGTGGACCTTAGAAAACATCACTACAAACAAAGCTAGTGGATGTGATGAATTCCGGCTAAGCTATTTCAGATCCTGAAAGATGATTCTGTGAAAGTGCTGCACTTAATATGCCAGCAAATTTGGAAAACTCATCAGTGGCCACAGGACTGGAAAAGGTCAGTTTTCATTCCAATCCCTAAGAAAGGCAATCCCAAAGAATGCTTAACCCCATAGGCCTTTGCAAATGGAGGGTCAGTTTCTGGAATTTCTTGGGAGAGCTGAATGGAGCCAACATTCTACTCTGGTTCTGTCTGCATGGAAGGTTGTCAGAAGCCAGGACTGTACTGAGAAAGAACACTTTAGGTTGTCCTCTGTGGGCTGTGGCTACAGGAGACCAACAAGAGCCTGGTAGGGAGGACACAGCCTCCTTCTGGCTTCACTCTGGGCAGTGCACCTTCATCATTTGTCTTTGGGACCCATATAGAAATGAACTAATTCTAGACTAGACTCCCACACAAACCATCTCCCAAGATGTAAAACAGAATGCAACTCCTCAGATGACCCTGTCTGGCTTTTTCTCCAGACTAAATCATTGAGCTTTAGGCCTCTAATCACAGCTCAAAGTCAATATTTGGGATCATTGTGTCTTGTGGTTGTTGTTTGGTTGCCCAGTCGTGTTCGACTCTTTGTGACCCCATGGACTGTGGCATACCAGCCCTCTTTGTCCTTTGCCATTTCCCGAAGTTTGCCCAAGTTCATGTCCATTGCATTGGTGATGCCATCCAGGCATCTCATCCTCTGATGCCCCCTTCTCTTCTGCCCTCTTATCTTTCCCAGCATCAGGGACTTTCCCAATGAGTCAGCTGTTTTCATCAGATGATCAGAATACTGGAGTTTCAGCTTCAGCGTCGGTCCTTCCAATGAGTACTCAGGGTTGATTTCCTTTAAGATTGACTGGTTTGATCTCCTTGCTGTCCAAGGGACTCTTAGGCGTCTTCTCCAGCACCACAATCCAAACGCATCAATTCTTCAGTAGTCCACCTTCTGTATGGTCCAGTTCTCACAACCGTACGTGACCACTGGGAAGATCATAGCCTTTACTGTACAGACCTTTGTCAGTAGAGTAATGTTTCTGCTCTTCAACACACTGCTTTTCATTGTGCCTAGTACTCGTCTAAGTCTGTTAGTGCTTCTATAACAAAATATCACAGACTAAATGTCTTATAAACAAAATAAATGTATTTCTCATAGTGAAGACTTGTTGGTCAAAGATCAAGGTACTGGCAACTTGATCAAGTGCAAAATCATGTCTGACGAGGGCTTTCTTTCTGGTTCATGAATATGACTTCTCACTGTGCCCCCACATGGTAGAAAGGGCAAGGGCGTTCTCTGACCTCTTTTATAAGGGAACTGATGACCTAATCGCCTCCCAAGATGCCACATCTTAACATCATCACCTTGAAGTTTAGGATTTCAGCACATGTATCTGGGGCAGGGGGGCACAGACATTCAAGGCCATAGCAGCACTATCTAGAGTTATTAATACATTTTGTGTCTGCTCACTGACTCCATGGACAAGAGTTTGAGCAGGCTTCAGGAGTTGGTGTTGGACAGGGAAGCGTGGCGTGCTGCAGTCTGTGGGGTTGCAAAGAGTCGGACGTGACTGAGCAACTGAACTGAATATGTCTGCTCAGTCACTCAGTCGTATCCAACTCTTTGTAGCACCATGAGGTGTAGCCCACTAGGCTCCTCCATCCATGGAATTTTCCAGGTAAGAATACTGGGAAAAAAAAAAAAAAAGAATACTGGAGTGGGTTGCCATCCTACTAAAGGGATTTTCCCGACCCAGGGATCCAGTCCGGATCTCTTGTGTCTTCTGCGTTGGCAGGTAAATTACCACTGTGCCACCTGGGCTTCTCGGAATTACTTTATCTTTCCCCAAATATCTCATATACACAGGGAATAGCTTTTCCTTTCTCATCTCAGAAACTCCTCTGCTTCAGAGTTATATCTATTATGAAGTGCTGAAAGTTTCCTAATACCCTTGTATATATGATATTAGGATATGTGTATGTATGTGTGTGTGTGTGTGTGTGTGTGTGTGTGTATCACACATACATTGTAGTTTTATATTGTAGTTATTGTAGTGTCGTAACAGACTGCCCTCAATTTGCTTCCAGTTTTTTAGGCTTTCCCTTGGCATACTAAGGAGATGTTATTTAAAAAAAAAAAAAAGCCCTTCTTTCCATCATCTGAGAATGCAACCAGCAGAGAAAGAGGAGAAGCTTATAAAAGCATCAGAAAAAAAAGTCAATGCAGAGAAATTTCTCTGTTGTTCTGTGCTTCAGAATAACCTGACATTACCTTACCCTGAGCATGGAAGAGAGTAATCTCTGGGAACTTTTATTGCTCCGGGCTCTAGGACCATGGCTTTAATGTTTGTAGAAGTCTTGATGTGATTTCTGAGGCTTCTGAGATAACTTTCAAAAACACTTCATACCCCTCATCACTTGTACAGCTGCAAAATACCAACAGCACTTTGCCTTGTCTTTGAGTATATTTTTCTATCTGTTTATCACTGAAAACAATGGCTATTTGACCTAGGCTCTGAGCTCTATTAAAGAGACTGATCATGTTTTCCTATCCCACACCCTTCTTTATATTTCCGGTTTCAACAGTGTCCAGGATTCTTTTTAAACAAGTGTGTTTTGTGTGATTGAATGAATAACACAATTCTGGAGATAAATGGTAACTGCAGAAAAGAACAGGATAGTAAAACCATATAGGGTTAGAGGAGATGTCAATCTTAGAATAATAGATATTGTGTTCAAGAATAGAGAATTCAATACGTTTTCTTCCTAGGCAAGCTTCTTAGGTTTTAGAATTATTTTAAATACCTGTAATAAAAGGCATTTCTCTACACTAGTATATATTTTATCTGTGTGTGTGTGCATGATGCATGCACACGTGCAAAGCTTTGCTGAGTTAGAACTACCTACAAATAGCCTAATTTAAGAAATTGCTACACTTTGGTCCTTTTTTTTTATCTATTTTTGCAGTGGGATATTATTTTTTACACATGGTGATTGTGATATCTCCATATTTGTCATCAAGCAAAGTAATTCTCTTTCTGTTTAACATGATCTCATCACTAATAAGAGTGTTAATGAAAACTCAGCGGTCTATGGAGCTCCAGTGCTCAATCTGAAATTGTTCATCCCTGAAGCTCAGCATGATGGAGAGTCCAGGTACCTCTCAGTTCAGTTCAGTCGCTCAGTCATGTCCGACTCTTTGCGACCCCATGAGTCGCGGCACGCCAGGCCTCCCTGTCCATCACCAACTCCCGGAGTTTACCCAAACTCATGTCCATCGAGTCGGTGATACCATCCAACCGTCTCATCCTCTGCCGTCCCCTTCTCCTCCTGCCCCCAATCCCTCCCAGCATCAGGGTCCTTTCCAGTGTACCTCTTCAGTTCAGTAGCTCAGTCATGTCAGACTCTTTGCCTCTAGGTGTAGTCAGTTCACATCTGCAATGAATCATCAAATCAATTTTTCTTAATGGCAATGATAAGAATTTTATTTGGTTGACAGTGAGTATATACGTACTGCCCATCATCAACGTCAGGATTTCATCACACCTGAAGCCTTTTTAAATGTTATGTTTGACTTTTTTTTTTTACATTTTTTTATTTTAGCCTTCATAGAAAAAGGGTGGTTAAGTAAATACGTTTGCTTGGCTTATTTTATTCCAGTAGCAGCCACATGAGATAGAGATTATTATCTCAGTTTTTAAACTTAATTTTTAGTGCAGCATAGTCGTTTCACAATGTTCTTAGTTTCTGCCGTGCCTCCGAATGAGTCAGCCTTCCATATGCATGTGCTCCCTTCCTTTTTGACATCCTTCCCATTCATGTCGTCACAGTGCAGTAAGTAGAGTTCCCTGCGCTAAACAGTAGGTTCTCATTAGGTATCTATTTTATGAGAGAGAGAGATTTGTACTCAGTCATGTCCGACTATTTGCAACCTCATGGACTAGCCTGCCAAGCTCCTCTGTCCATGTATTTTTCCAGGCAAGAATACTGGAGTGAGGTGCCATTTCCTTCTCCAAGGGATCTGCCAGACCCAGGGATGGAGCCCAGGTCCTTTGTATCTCCTGCATTTTTAGGCAGATTCTTTACCACTTAGCATCACCTGGGAAGTCCATCTATTTTATACATTGTATTGATACTGTATGTGTATCAATCCCAATCATCCAATTCCTCCCACCTCACCTCCTTTCCCCCTGATATTCATACATTTATTCTCTACATGTGTCTCTATTTCTGCTTTGTAAATAAGATCATCTATACCATGGTTCTAGATTACCATATTATCTCAATTTTAAAGAAATGACAACTGAAGAGATTAAATAATATGGCCAAGGTCACAGTGTGAACAAATAACAACACTCTTTGTCTTTCATTTTCTTGTTTTTTTTTCTGTCTTCACTTTCTCTCTCTTTTCTCTCTTTCTACCTTATCTCTTTTTGTTTTACTCACTTCCTTTGTCTTTCTCTGATTCACTCTACCTCTCAACCCTCATCTCTGTCTTCTTAGCTTCTTCTTTTGTGCTTTGTCACTCCATTTTCCTCCTTGTAGTTCTCACTCTTTTCCTCTCTCTTTCTTCTTCATCTCTTTATTTTCCTACAATGAAATACCTTTAATGGGAACAAAAATCAGAAGTAGCCTCTCTCCTCTCTGCCTCGTTCAATGATAAGAAACAAATGGACTTTGGACTTTTCCTAAAAATTTCTACTTTACCCTTGTAGATGAGAAGAGACCTCAGGTTTAGGAACACTGTCATATTTTACTGTGAATCACTTACTGTAAAGACCCATAACTATCACCTTCTTATTGGCATTATATTTCCTAAGGAGCTTCATTTCAGATCATAGGGAGGTGGGGGTTTGGCATGAACAGGGACCCAAGTGTACGAATCTCAAGAGATTTGAATATAACTTAGTGTCCAGGGTTTTCAGATGCCAAACTGCAAGAGTCAGAAGACCTGGCCTTGAGAATTGTTTTACTTGGTCTCCTTTTTGAGTCTATGTTCATTTTCTCTAAGGTGGGCATCATGATATTCCCTGTGCCTACTTCACAGGTAGGTTCTAAGAATCAGCTTAAAGGATATAAAAGAACTTACAAATGTCCTGTCTCAGAAGTAGGTATGTTTTCTTAAATGGGGCAGAAAAAAATACCCTATAAGCCAAAAAAAGAAAAAAAAAGGTAGCCCACTCCACTCTTCTTGCCTGGGAAATCCCATGGACAGAGGAGCCTGGCGGGCTACAGTTCATGGGGTCACAAAGAGTCAGACATGACTTCAAAAGTAAACAACAGCAGCAATTCATACCACAATTATCTGATAAAGGCTCCTATCCAGAAAATGTACAGAGCTCCCACAAATCAATGAAAAAGGCTGCTGCTGCTGCTAAGTCGCTTCAGTCGTGTCCGACTCTGTGCAACCCCATAGATGGCAGCCCACCAGGCGCCACTGTCCCTGGGATTCTCCAGGCAAAAACAGTGGAGTGGTTTGCCATTTCCTTCTCCAATGCATGAAAGTGAAAAGTGAAAGTGATGTCGCTCAGTCGTGTCCAACTCTCAGCGACCCCATGGATTGCAGCCACCAGGCTCCTCCATCCATGGGACTTTCCAGGCAAGAGTACTGGAGTGGGGTGCCATTGCCTTCTCCGAATGAAAAAGGCAGGCAGTAGCAAAATATCCAAAAAATGTAGCAAAATATCCAAAAAACTCCTGAAAGGAGGACATCCAAATGGCAAAAAAACAAATGCAAAGGTATTTAACTTCATTAATCATTAGGCAGTTTACAAAATCAGATGTCTAAATGATGGATAAATGTAGAAAAATGTGCTGAGTCAGGGAAATGTGGATTAATCAAAACATGATGCTGCTACACTTCCATCAAAATTGCAATAATAATAATAAATAGAACCATTGAAACTCATGTTGGTGAATATGTAGAGCCACTGGGACATTCCTACAGTGTTGGTGATAGTATAAATTTTCACAGACACTTTAAAAGAACATTTTGGGGACTTTCCTGATAGTTTGGTAGTTAAGAATCCACCTTACAATGCAGGGTACCTGGGTCTGGGCCCCGGTCAGGGAACTGAGATCCTACATGCCTGAGGGCAGCTGAGCCCACATGCCACAATAGAGAGCCTGCACACCACAACTAAGACCCAACACAGCCAAAAATAAATATTAAAAAAAAAAAAAAACCAGGATTATATTTGATAGAATCTACTACATCTGAACATATCAGACTCTAACACTAAACAATTCCATTTCTGGAATTTCCTAATAGAAATTCATGTATATGTATGTGTGTGTATATATCTATCTATATATATATATAGACATAGATATATTCATGCAAAAATGTTCACAGTGTAACTATTCATAACATCATAGAATAAATAATTACTCAAAGGTTCATCAACAGAGGAATAATAAATTGTGGTTCATTTACAAAATGGGTTACTACACAATAATGAGAATTAATGAACTGCAACTACATGCAACAGTGTGGTTGACTTTTGTATGTAATGTTGACTGAAAGAAGGAAGACACAGAAGAATAAATTTCACATGATTTAACTCATATAAAATTCCAGAACAGGAAAATTAATTGGGGTAATAGAAGATAGGATAATTTTCCACTACCTGATGGGGTGGAAGGTAGTGACTATGAGGAGCTGTGGGGAGACATGTTATACTACTAATCTTTTTCTTGAGCTGAGTGGCTAGATACAAAGATGTATTTCAATTCTGAAAATTCAACTAGCTGAATAGCTATGATGCATGCACTATTCTGTATGTACATTACACCTCCATACAAAAGTTAAAAATACCATCCCATAAGTTGGCTTGGGATTTAGAAATGATGAACATTCTTTTCAGTGGATAGAAATACATTTTGTTTACCAGAAATTCTATGCAAGGGAAAGAGAAATTATGACCTGTTTCAAGAAGTTCATGCTAGGAAAAATTTATATAGATTTGAACTTAATGAAAAAGAATCAGGAAATTAAAGAAGATAGAATGTTTATGGGTATGTTCCTGGATTTAGATGTAAACAAGGCTGATTAGAAATTGGAGGAGGTAAAGGTAGCAGACATGAGGTTTTGGTGGAACTCTAAGGAGTTTGTACTGGACACTATATTTGTACATACACACATACACAGAGACATTGAAAGGGTAGGATCAGATCTGATATGGGAGAAGGAAATGTAGAAGGCCAGAAGGACTGAATGTGGGACCTGAAGTCCAGCATGGCATGAAGAGGAGAGAAAAGATGGAATAAGGACAGTTGGTGCAAAGAAAATAGCCCTTGGACATGAAGTTACTGAAGCTTGTAAATATTTTTTTATTGAACCAAACTATCATATGTTATGATAGAAATTAAATTCAACATCTGTTCTGAGGTTTTGCAGAACTGAAACTTCATTACAAGTTTGTATATTGGTCCACATACACCATATATGTGTACAGTGAGGAATCTCAGCTATTCTCACATTAATATGTGGCAAAACTGTAATATTCATTTTTGAAAGCACCGTTTAAAAACCTGGCGGTTTTCTCTTCCTTCTCAGCCAACATGGGGTAGTAGATTGCACTCCATTTATGAAAGAGCAGTACGTTAACTTGGAGTATGGGCAGGATTACCGTAAATTAAGGCAAAACTACAATGCTGAGCAAAGGAACAGAATGTGTTTGGTAATGGGCTATCCTTGACCTTGTAATCATTTGCCTTAATTCTAATCTGCCCACTCCAGTAATCTGCCAGTCAAAGGGGTTTGTGAATTAGCAAGGTTTAGCTGTTTATAAAACACATGCATAAATATAGGTGAAGAGTGTGTTTGTGTACATTTATGTACACAGATGTATCTGCATGGGAATGGGCATAGTTGTGGAGATCTTGTGGGGAATGCAGCTGCGTGGATCTGTGGAGCTGCATGTGGAACGGGTGTGTATATCAGTGTGTGAAGAGGGGTTGGGGGTTGTCGAGCACAGTTGTTCTGGCAAGTATTTGCTAACAAAGGACTGACACAGCCAGAGATTCATGCAGTTGCTGTGTGGTCTACTTAATCTTCAGAAATGTAATCATCTCAGGGATCTTAGGGATGTTTTGTGGAAGAGGACATAGCAAGAAGATGTGACCTACTCAGAGTCATGTGGATAATGGAGATTCAGTACAAACTACCCCTGAAAATATAGAATGAATACATTGCTAAGTCCATTGACTGATGGTGGTTCTGAGAGTTGTGATCTGAATCAGAAATCTACATCTGGAAGGTAAGCAGTTCCTATCTGGGGAACTCTCAGTATCAACTTTATTTGCTTTGATGGTATAATAGTGACCATTGTCCCCCTTGCCAGAGCCCCAGGAGACTAAAATCTGAAACACAGGGAGAACATAAGGAGACATTTCCATATGCTTATTGGATAGATCCTGGTATTTATGGGGTATGCACACACCATGTACCCATAGGTGTGTATTCCTGGCTATAGGTAGTGGACTATATTCTATAAGATCAATGCATGCTTGATCTCCATTTCATGCTTACTTATGTATTAAATTCTAAGAGGAAATAACTTTTCATATGACAGGGGTTAACAGTTGGGCTTCCTCGGAAACTTGGAGTCTTCTGGAGGAATAAGAAGCTGATTTTAGAACTCTTCCCAAGAGCAGGACTGAAGACTGGAGCAACAAGAGAGTGTGAGGACACTAGGAATAAGGACAGCATAAGAAAGAGAAGCAGGGCTCGGGAGTTGGGTTTCACGAGTACAGTCTGCTAAGCATTGTCTCTGTGAGTGTGTGCTTGTGTGTGTGTGTGTGTGTGTGTGTGTGTGTGTGTTGGGCATGTATACACATGAACACATATTGAATATATGAATTATCAGCACATTTTTTGTGTTATGAAGTATTTAAGTGCCAAGATATAGGTGGTTCTTGGAAGTACTTGCAGAACATATGCTGTGCTATTTCACCATCTGTAGCCTAGGACTTTGGACCAAATTCTGTTGCTTTGCTTTGGGGCAAGGAAGAAGGAAATGAGCAGATGTCTCTCTCATTTGTGACTCCTCTTCCCCCCCGCAAGTTCCTCAGCCCTAGGACCCTGACCTTTAGTGAATCCAGTTCACCCCTCTCCCTGGGATACTTGACCTTTCACAGTTAGGAAATGACTCTTGTCTCACCTGTAAGGGGGAATTTTCACTGCTTCAGACAGCATTATAGAAGCAACTATACTTAACAATGTTTTTGTCCAAATTCTTCAAAGCCATCATGTTTTCTCCCTTTTTTTTTAGGATGTCATGAATACCACTCCTCGGTTTGCTTGCCTTCCTTGTCTTGATGGCATGGATGAGCTAAAACTAATCTGATCGCTGACTACTGATACTTTTCAAAGAACATTTCTAACTCTTTTTTAGCTCTATAAAACTTAATAACCAGACTCTGCCTATCTTTGCTGTCAAATGTTTCACTGCTATTACATATGTTTTTGCCATTTAGAAATGTGTGAAGATACACCAATTTGCCACTCTCTAGGATGCCAAATAAGTTACTTCCTCTGTCTGGAAGGGTGGGGAGCAGTAGGCATCCCTCTCCCAACACCCTGCTCCTCCAGGCCCTCCATCCCTGATGCCATGACCATGATAACAGACTTGTTATGATACCGGGAACTCTCCAGCTTTCCTGGCTGAGTCATGGAAAGAGAGACCTTCCATTTGTCCTCTAAAGATAAGGAGACTCTTTCTTTTATGAGAACAACAAGGGGAAAGATAGAAAAAATACAGTATGTGACAAAACATAAAATTTATTAAATTATACAAAATAGATTCCTTATTAAAATAATGTGTCCTCAGAGGACTAAGCTATCCAAGTTTTTTCACTACAATCCTGCCTTGGCTGAACCAGAGAATAAATAAATTTTTGGAGACCTTGGCCAATATTCTGCCACTGCCTTGGGAGGCTTTTTCCTACACTTCAGGGGACATTGCTGATTCATATTGCTTCATTCTGGGAATTTGAAAAGGGCAATCAGATGTTACAGGGCATGATTTTTCATTGCTATGCTCAGACAAAGGGCTGCAACAAGGGCATTGAGGGACATGACCTCCAGCATTCTTCCTCCCTGAATTTCTCTCTGTAGCATCCTCCCTTGCATCCCAATCTGAAATTTTAGACCTTGCAACTACAACTGGCTTTTTCCTCATCCTTAGGGTGATTCTAGCATGACCAAACTTGGAGTCGTGGAGACATACTTTGTAATTAATTACTATCTGGGGCCTCTTAATGACACAGTTTGTCAGATGGGAAGAGTGATGAGATGGGAGACTTGAAGCACCACTTGTGGGGTGATAAGATCCACCGGCTCTTGGCTGTCTCTTGGTTGCCATGACAACCACCTGGCTATAGGACTCTGCGTGAGCGGTTGCGGAAATGAATTGGTGGCAGCCTTTGGGAGTCAGTCCTGAGGCTGAAGGACCACTCCTCCACACCACCCCCCGCCCCCCAGGGACAGTGCTTCCTCTGCTCTCACCAGTAAAGAGGGAGAACATGACATTGCATTTTGAAGCCATTGGTTTTAGCTCAAAGACACACTTTAATCTTGGTTTATGAGGAGTTGGAAACCGAAAGGGCAGAACAGGGGTTCTCTGTGGCAGAGGACTGGCATTAGTGACTGTGAGCAGTGAGCTTGGACTCAGACCATGCACATCTTGGGAAGCCCTGATGTATTCTGGGATGCTGGGTAATGGTGCCGAGCTGGCTTTTTAACTTGTCTTTGCCCTGTGATGGTGGTTCTCAAAGCTGGTCCTACCTCTTTCTCACTCATATTTCTATATGAACTCAGTTTCTTCTTCCAGTCCATAGGGATCCCTACTTCATTCCAGTTCCAAGCAGGATCAAGGTTTCTAAGCTGTTTCTTTTCTCGAGAAGTATTAAGGTTCAAGGGACGTAAAAATTGTACATAGTTAAGGTGTACAACTTTAGTTTTGATGTATGCACACATTGTCAAAGGAAGTCTGTGGTGGGGACTCCAAGGCATGTTGAGAGTGAGCACTTTGCCCTCTTACAGATGCTCTCTGCATCTTGCTCCCAGGGACTGTGCCCACCCTTCTGATGGAGGATATCTGCACTTGAAATATTTAGGAGAATAGTTTATGCACCTTGGTTACTCTTAGGAAGAATGTTGTGAGAATTTAGAGAAAGATCTTAATATGCATTTTATTTTATTTTTTTTTTTGCATCTTTTCAAATTAGTGTTTTTATTTTCTTTTTTTTTAATTTATTTATTTTTTTCCAGTGGGTTTTGTCATACATTGATATGAATCAGCCATGGATTTACATGTATTCCCAATCCCGATCCCCCCTCCCACCTCCCTCTCCACCCGATTCCTCTGGGTCTTCCCAGTGCACCAGGCCGGAGCACTTGTCTCATGCATCCCACCTGGGCTGGTGATCTGTTTCACCATAGATAGTATACATGCTGTTCTTTTGAAATATCCCACCCTCACATTCTCCCACAAAGTTCAAAAGTCTGTTCTGTATTTCTGTGTCTCTTTTTCTGTTTTGCATATAGGGTTATCATTATCATCTTTCTAAATTCCATATATATGTGTTAGTATGCTGTAATGTTCTTTATCTTTCTGGCTTACTTCACTCTGTATAATGGGCTCCAGCTTCATCCATCTCATTAGGACTGGTTCAAATGAATATGCATTTTAAAATGGGAAGTGATATTCAATGGGAAGTGATATTCAACAAGGGGACACAAGTAGTGAGGGATAGTCATGAAACAGGTTTCTAAGGAGAGTGGCAACTGCCATCTGGACAGCATTAGTTTCACTCAGTGCTGGGAGATAAGGAGGAACTACTGGTCAGAATTTGAACAGAGATGAATTGTTCCACATACAACAAGGAGGGAAATTAGAAATTTAGGGAAATTCCAGAATGGAGATGAGAAGATCTATTAACAGAGAGCAGTGTAGATCTTAGAAACAGGGATGAGTGAGAGAAAAGGTTATAATCCCACCTAGCACTCCCTCAAGGTTAGCACTAGGTTCTCTTGTGAATTAATCTTTGTCTTGTCACTTAGTGTATTTCATAAACGAAGACAGCACTGTAGGTAACACCTTCTAAACCTGTATAATGCAGAGTACTTCCCTAGCATTATCTCAATGATACTAAGCATTATCTCAATGATACTAAGTATGAGTTTACCTGTGTTCTAGATAACACATTGGGCATGTTTTCTGAATAGAAATAACTAATTTAACCAATTATTATCCCTGATGTAATAATCTGTTTATATAGAAAGTCTCAGACATAGAATTGAATTCAACTTTTATATAATTTATTTCTTCAGCAACATATATTTCTTTTTTAAAAAAAAAAGAATAAAAGTACCTAAACCTAAGGGGTGTACGTATGTGGGTGTATTAGTCAGTCATGTCCAACTCTTTGCGACCCCATGGACTGTAGCCCACCATGCTCTTCTGTCCGTGGAATTCTCCAGGCAAGAATACTGGAGTGGGTAGCCAATCTCTTTTCCAGGGGTTCTTCCTGATCCAGGGATCGAATCCAGGTCTCCTGTATTGCAGGCAGATTCTTCACCATTTGAGACACCAAGGAAGCCTCAAGCTCAAGGTGTCTCAGGGAAATTCAGGTTATAGTGTTGCTTTATCTACAGAAGTCAAGGGTCACCTTGCATACAAAGGTTAACTTCAAGACTAGTAGAGGGTTAGGTGATTTGTCTCTGGTTCTCCTTTTGTGCACTGAGGCTCTGTGAATCCTCCTGGGCAGTGTCATCCCTCCAGTGAAGTTCCTCTTCTGGTTTCCGCCATTCTCAATCTGTATTTTCCTGTCCTATATTATGAAAAGGACAAATGGCCTTTTCCTTGGAGGCCCAGTGGTAAAGAATCCACCTGCCAATGCTGGAGCTGTAAGTTCGATCCCTGGATTGGGAAGATCCACTGGAGAAGGAAAAGGCAACCCACTCCAGTATTCTTGTCTGGAGAACTCCATGGGCTTAGGAGCCTGGCAGCTACAATCCATGGGGTCCCGTGAGTCAGACATGACTTAGTGAGTAAACAACCACAAAACAAAATATTATGAGAAAGTGATCTGTAGGTTCATACTCTGGAAAATAAGATCTCTGATCTCATAATTTATTACCCTTTCTAGAGTATATGTTTGCTTTTCAGAAAGGGATTTTAGGGAGAATCACACTGGAGTCGGTTTGCTGCAGAGAGGATGTAAGTTAGATTATAGAAGACTGCCCAGCTTTTGGTGACTGGGTGGCAGAGCCTCCAGGGAGTTTGCCCTAACCAGCGCCTGTGTTATATTATTATTTTACCACCACTTTGCTTGTTGGAAGTTTTGTATTTTAGATAGCACTTTACCCTTGGATTCTCCAATTAGGTTACAGATAAGGTAATGCAAAATGTCTCTGAAGGGCCACACAATCTCAGAGTCCCTTTAAAGTCCCTTCAAGTTTCTTATGAAGAGGGCAGAGTATGATGAGGACCATGAGGACTGTGGCAAATGAGAATGTGTATAATCCGCACATATGTATGGATGTTTATATATAAATACATATCTTTTTAAAATAAAAATACACCTTCCAAACTAAGCAACTCTATAGCCATAAAAAGTCCAAAGGCCTTTCATTTGAAAGCCTCTAAATAGCATTTTGAGTAGAAAGCTAATTACAAATTTGAAAGAGAAAACATCAGATGGAGCCACCAATGAGTAACTTATCTTGGATTATTTAGTCATCAATGAATCATACAGACTGATGTTCAGATGGTTGGATGGTGTCACCTACTCAATGGACATGAGTTTGAGCAAACTCTGGAAGATAGTGAAGGACAGGGAAGCCTGGCGTGCTGCAGTCCATGGGGTTGCAGACTTGGACATGACTTAGCTACTGAACAACAACATTCTCTTGATGGCTCTTCAGCCTCCTAAGATCTTGATGGGAACTTTGAATCATACACTGTCTAGAGCCAGAGATCAGAAATAGGTGTCACAGGAAGACATATTGCTGTCTGTGAGCCTCTGGCCACAAGGAAGGAGAGGTGGCCTTGGACAATGATAGTGATGACTCAAGGTCAGAATAGGATCAATTCCTTACACAAATATTCAGTGTAACAATAATTCAAACTTGAGATCAGATCTTTGAAAGAATAGCTTAGGGTGAAATATGTTTTGTTTCTGAGGATTGTCTTCCTAAATTTTGTGTTAAATGTGCTGATGATATAAGTCATTTAGAACCATAGTATTTCCCTTTTTCACTCTTAGATTCATACATTCAGTAGGGCACATGACAGCTTCAACCCAACCACTATGAGATTCCACACTGGGAATTTGGTTGAGATAAGAGGTTATCAAGTAAACAATTATAATCATGAGGGAGTAGAGAAGGTGTTTTTCTAGAGGTGTTGCTTCAGGGGATGTGTTTGTTAGCACTTGGCTTTGTTGAAATGTGCACATTAAATTTGGGAGATCTTGAGAGGCTTTTTAAAGTTTAATTGCTGCAAATCTCTTGTTATCATGCTTTCCTATGAGATTTATATAGCCCTAAATGCTTTCCAGTATGAAAATTATTCTTTCCTATATTGTTTTGCCTGAAAAATAAAGTGTGCTGCAGATGTGAGAAAGGATAACATTCCTTCGCTGGAGTCAAGAAGCGTATTAGTCAACTAGGGCTGCCATAACAAAATAACAGAGACTGGAGGCCGATATAACAGGCGTTTATTTTCCCACACTTCCAGAGACCAGAAGTTCAAGGTACTGGCAGCTTTACTCTCTTCTGAAGTCTCTCTCCTTGGTTTTCAGATGTCCACCTTCTCCCTGTGTCTTACATGGTCATTCCTCTGCGTGCTCATCCCTGGCATTTCTTTGTGTGTCCCAATTTCCCTTTCTTATAATGCCACTAGATGGGCCCAGCCTTCTTTCATTTGAATGGATCATCTCTTTTATTTTTTATTTCATTTTATTTTTTAAGTTTTTTTTTTAATGTGGCCCATTTTGAAAGTCTTTATTGAATTTGTTACAATATTTCTTGTTTTTTACATTTTTGGTTTTTGGCTATGAGTTATGTGGGATCTTAGCTCCCCACCCAGGAATTGAGTCCATACCACCTGCATTGGAAGATGAAGTTTTAACCACTGGACTGCCAGGGAAGTCTTTTGATCACCTTGTTTAAAGGCTCGATCTCCAAATAGTAACATTCTGAGGTCCTGTGTTTTAGGAAGCTCTATGAATTTTGAGAGACTTCATGCAATTCAGCCCATAACAAAGTATAATTGTTTTTAGGGTTGGACTGAATGATGGGGGATGCCCATTTTAGATCTCTAAGTGTAAGATTCTCTGATTCCAGAACTTGTTTCACCTATGAACTGAAAAATCAGACTTTTGGAGAAAATTGTTTTCTCTCTCTGGTAGGCACTTATGTATGCCAGAGAACACCATCTCCCCCAACAAATGGCACTAGAGACAAGACCTCCTGATTTATGACCCAATGTCTCCCTACCTTCTTCATCATTCCTATTCACAACCTGCTCTAAATCTTCTCTTAATCAGAAAAAAATAGCAAATAGGTAAGATATAAATGCAGGTTATTTAGAAGGGAGGAGAGGCTGCTAATTATAGTTTTCTTTAAGAGAAATAATGAGAAATGATGGTGGCAGGACAAAAACAGAGTAGAAACATAAGAGACATTTCTAAGGTAAAATTCTAATTATTTTACCTTATTGACTTTTTATTAAATACAGGATGTAAAAATGAATGCCTGGCACATCCAGAATGCCTCTATGAACTTTGGTGTGTGTAAGTCTATGGATGGTGGAGGTGCTAGTGGTAAAGAACCTGCCTACCAATGAAGGAGGCATAGAGATATGGGTTTGATCCCTAGGTTGGGAAGATACCCTGGAGGAGGGCATGGCAACCCACTCCAGTATTCCTGCCTGGAGAATCCCATGGACAGAGGTGCCTGGAGGGCTATGGTCTCTCATAAAGTCGGAAACAACTGAAGCTACTTAGCATGCATGCATGCATGCACCAGTAAAAGGGGGAAGTTATTTTACAAGTTATTTAAAGGCATATATATGCATCTGTGTATACACATATAAATACACCTGTGTAATGCATATATACCATTATAGGCACACTTACAATGTATATTTTACATATATATCCCCATGATAAATTTTAGACTGTGCCTGCTAAGCAGAGTGTCTGTGTTTTTTCAAAGAAGGCCAGGCACAGAGCTTGACTTCTTAAATGGTTAACAGGAGTATAGCCTCAAGCTATGATGCCCAAGAGCATTTGTTTTAAATGGAAAATGGATAAATGCAATAATTGGACCATATTTAAACACATAGCATTAATATCTCAGACAAAATTACCTGTTCTGAGAAAAATAATCATGTAGCTAAGGTTGCAGACACATATAATTAAACAGTATATGTATTAAATTGAAGGATTGCCAATCATACAATTCTTTAGTTCTTCTGTACAATTCCTTTTTATCAAAAGATAATACTCATGATGGGCTTCCCTGGTGGCTCAGTGGTAAAGAATCCATCTGCCAATGAAGGATACATAGGTTCAGTCCCTGGGCTGGGAAGATCCCCTGGAGAAGGAAATGGCAACCCACTCCAGTATTTTTGCCTGGGAAATCCCATGGACCGAAGAGCTTGGTGGGCTACAGACCATGGGATCACAGAAGAGTCACACACAACTTAATAACTAAACAGCAACAACAAATGCTTATGGCTCCTCACTAACTAATAAGTGGAAAAAATTGTGAAGTAAAGCATTCATAAAACAATAAAACATCATATAATTATGTGATTAAGGGCCATCAGTGGCATTTACTGCCTTACTAATGAATACATTGTTAATTACTCATTAGCACTTTGCCCAGGCGCCTTACTTAGAACACTGCAAACTCTTGTGAAAAGATACATTGGCAGTTAAAAGTAGAAACATCAGATTTCTTTCAGGAAAACAGCAAACCTATAGGGCCTCCTAATCTAAGATGATATTAACATTCCTTGCTGAATTATTATGCAAAAGCCATCCATGTAAGTTGACTACTGATAGTCCAGTGGGATAGAAGCAGCTCTGTTGATCTTCTTTTGCCAGAAATATGAATCCCTGCATGTGAGTTAAGCTTCACTTCTCTCTCTGACTTTTAACTGTATTCTTCCTTCTGAGAGATGGAGTTCATAGATTGATGCTGCTGGGTTTCACTATCACCGCATCCACAGGTAGACCACTTAGAGTATAAACCTATGTGTAGAATTGCTCACCTCTTCCAACCCCCGTAAGATATTGCCATTTTATTCAAGAGTCTGGGGAACTATATCACTGTGGAAACATATCTGAGTTGATAATTACAGAAGATGCCTAACCCACTCATCAGAATAATTTAGTCCTGTACTTCATCTGAAAACACACGAAGCAGTGTCCAGGCATGCTTATCTCAAGGCCTACAGGCCCTCACCCCTGTTCCTGTGCCTATCTGCCCCTACCACGGCTGGTGAGCTTATCAGAAGTCAGTAAGTATGTTTATGCCAGTTGCCCTTGCTATTGTAATCACATAAATCAATTAAACATTATGCAAATCAATGGGCCATAAGTACAAAGAAAAAAAAGTGTTTCGGATTTTTTTTTTCTAGGAGGGAAGGTGCTAAAAAATTTGTGGGACTAGGTGTGGTTAGACAAATATATATATTAAAAAAAAGATGAGGGAAACTAAAATTCTAGAATTCTTGGCTTAGATTGACTCTCCAGAGACTTTGCATTCACACTTTCACTTAAAGATATCAAAAGAGAGAATTGTAGAACATGCAACATAAATGTGGCTTTTGTGGGAAAAAAAAGAAAGAGACTGTGTGGAACGCTTATCAGAGGGAAAAGACCTTGGCCCTACATCATAAGCATAACTAATAAATGCACATTTGTATATTTTAGGTTAAAATAATATGTTTAAGCAGTGATTGTATTTTTTAAAGGATTATCTGCTTTACAGACCTTTATGATTAATTGGCCAGTTATTGTTCAGTTGCTCAGTTGTGTCTGACTCTTTGCAACCCCATGGATTGCAGCATATCAGGCTTCCCTGTCCTTGACTATCTCCCGGAGTTTGCTCATACTCATGTACATTGAATTGATAATGCCATCCAATTGGCCAGATATAAACTCTGAATTCACAAGATGGAAGAACTTCTATTGTGTATGAGGAGTGAAAAAAATCATTGTATAAAATATTTACAACCTAAGCCAATTTTTTAAATTTTATTTTTTAGCAGTTTCTAGAGCTTTTTACTCATGGAATCATATGATACATAGCCTAATCCAACTTTTAAAAACTACTCTGTACATGCAAGCATGTTCGTATATCTGTAGAAAATATTATATGAGGCTATTAACAGTGTTTGGTATTTTCATGCCAGTTTTTCATTTCCTTTGTTAAGTTTTTCTGTATTAGAGTTTCCTACAATTCATTCTTATTACTTTTGTAATAAGATGATAAACCACCAAATGTTAATTAATGCCCCATGTTTTTGGCTCTTCTGTGACTCCATACTCTTGAGAGTTGTCTGCATTCGCTGGACAGACTGTGCACAAGCCCTCCAAGAGGGTGTTCAGAGTAGGGCTGGTCTCAGGTTCTCCCTGGTAATGTCCAGAGGCTTCATTGTTGAAGGACTCATGTGTCTTCATTCACATGTCTCTTCTTGGTCCCACGGACAACACAAGGGAACGCACAGGAAACCTCTGTGTGATCCAGGAGCAAAAGAACCCCTTTCTTGTAACCCAGTGAGCTGTGATCACCACTGTTTGGCTGAGTAATTGAGGCTGTAGGAAAATCTCAGCACTTTGACTCTCAGTAACATTTACAAACATTTCAAATTCATAACAGTTTACATTTTTTCCTCCTTATAGACATGTTCTTTAAAAAAAATGACTTTAATTCAGCCTGCATTTTTGAAATTACACATATGGATTCTCTTTTTTGGTCATGGTTGAATAAGTACAGGTAGAAGTGATTTAAATATTTGCTTACTTTGGTGATGACTAAACTGATACGAGGTAAATAGCTACTGCTAATGCTGAACACTCAGAGGAAAGAAGATATACCTTTGCTATCACTCTAAGAGAGTCTTAAAAGGAGATAATATAGATAGGGGCCTTCCCTGGTGGTCCAGTGGTCAAGAATCCAGCTTGCAATGCAGGGCACACAGGATTGATACCTGGTCGGGGAACTATGATCCCACTTGCCATGGGGAAACTAAGCCTGTGTACCACAACTACTGAGCCCATAATGAAAGATCCCGCATGATGCAACTAAGACCTAACACAGCCAAATAAATACATTTTTAAAGGAGGTATTACAGAAGCTTTACCTTGGACCTGTAATGTGTGCACCATAAAGCACTCTGGGGAACCAGAGGCCTGAAGACTGCAAACAAGGTGTCCATGGTATTGTGAAATAGGTTCTAAGAATTTGCCAATCATTGGTAGATGACAGATGGATTTGTGGTTATTTTTAGAATGCCTCATCTGATGATGTTTACATCTGAATTTATTGTTTTCAGTTAGATGAAATTGAGCTTAATATTAATTGTTCTATCATGTGTTGGCCTTTTTCTCTTGTGGGACACTGGTAAGATTTTTATATATATATATATTTTAATAACATAATGTCTTTGTGTCTAATTGTCTTGCGATCATTGGACAGATCAGAGAAAACAAGAAGAGTGAGGTCAGTGGTCAGAGGCTGCCTCATGGCCTTTCATTCTGTTTGTTGGGTCCATGGAGCTCTTGACCATCTCAGTCTGGGCTTCTTTCTGCTCCATCAGTAGGTTGAGTATGCAGATAAAAGTAACACTTAAGTGTAGTGAGTTACACAAGTAATTTGTATATCTTCTCTTAGTATAATCCTTATAATACCCAAAGAACCAATATCATTCTCATTTCACAATTGAGAAAATAGAGACTCCTTGAGTTTAAAATCATTTGTCTTATAATCATACAGCTCAGATGGTCATAGCCAAGGTTTGAACCTAGTCCAGTTTAGAAAATTTCTAGGTTGCTAGTTGCACATTCAAGGGGATATTGCACCTGTCTGGACTTGTCTCTTCATGCATGTCCTGATTGCTCGCACATGGTGTAGAGAGCACAGAAATGTCAAACACACATACCGACCCCACACTTGGGGTGTTGCTCCCCATCACTTCTACTTCTAACCCCCTTTCTTTGTCTTTGGCTCTAAATGTTTACTTTTTTTGTTTATGGTGACCTATGAAATATCTGATAGTATTTTGGTTTGTTTTTCTGTTTAAAAAATAAACTTTGAGGTATCATTCACATACAATAAAATATGCATATTTTAGGTGTACAGTTCAATAAGTTTTGGCAAATAAACCCAGCCATGCAATAACTATCTTCTAGATAAAACATTTTCTTCACTTCAAAAATGTCTTCATGCCACCTTGTAGTTAATCTCAAAACTCCTCTTTCCAAACCATTAGTCATCTGATGTCTATTGCATAAAATGGTTTTGCCTAGTCTAGAACTTCACCTAAATTACAATCTTAGAGTACATGCTTTTTATATCTGATTATTTGACTCAATATAATATCTATGAGATTCAAGAATAATATTTTATGTCTCATTTTTATTGCTGAGTAGTTTTCCATGGTACAGATAGTCAATATCTCAAATTGTTTATCCATTTTTCTATCAGTGGACATTTGAGTTTTCTGCTTTGGGGCTGTTATGATAAAGTTGTTATGAACATCCATGTAGAAGTCTTTTATTTTTGTGGAAATGTGATTTCATTTCTTTTGGGTAAATACCTACAGGTGAAATAGTTAAGTCATGTAGTGTGTACATTGTAAAGCTGATTAAAAAAAAAAAAAAATCTGCTTGCTGTTTTCCAATACAACTGTAGCATTTTACATTCCCGCAAGCAATGCTTGAAGATTCTAGCGCCAGAGTCCACATCCTTGCTGACACTTAGTATTAGAAATCATCAAATTGAGACATTGGATGTGAAGTGATATCTCAAAGCAGTGTTAATTAGCATTTGCCTGATGGATTATAATGTTGAGATGTTTCCCTATATTTATTAGCCATTCATATATTTTTCTGCTGTTTGTTAACCTGTCTCTTCCAATCTTACTTTAATTTAAACAAAAAGGGTTGCCTTATTATGGAGTTGTCAGAGTTCTTTATATATTTGGGATTCAAATCCTTTCTTAAACTGTTACCCATATACCATGAATATTTTCAACCTGTTTGTGTGTACTTATTACGTATTTTCTTTCTTTTTAATTGCACTCTTCCTTCTCCCCCATCCTGCTGCCGTCATCCCACCATGAGCACTCTCAACTCACACAACCTCCTCACTCCCTGAGTGATGCACTGGGATGTCCTGGTAACACTTCAGATACAATTTCTGGTTCCAGGAAAACTCTTTGCGACCACCAAGTCATGAGTCCTCCTCTGGCTCCTCCCAGCACCACTCCCCACCAGGGATCACCTGTTCTTAAAATTAAGTGTGGTTTTAAATATTTAAGATCCTCACTTCCTCCTCCATTTACCTTAGTTTACTTCCAAATGCCAGTGTCCGAACGGTTGCTATTTTAAGATCTTAATGATAATCTTTGACTTCTTAATAACTCCTTTTGCCAATCTGGTGACTAATACCATGACCAAAACACATAGTACATTTCAGTTAGCTGATGCCTTATAACTTGTAATAAGGGGAGATAAAGCCATAGAATTTAGAAACAATAACTTCAAGTATAGGAAGCAATAGGTCTGGTGACTAATTTTGGATTTGGCTATATTTTCAGAATTGGTATGAATGGTACTATAAGTAGAGGTTGCATTTTCAGCAGGAAGTTGAGGATTGTTATTATTATTATTATTTTGGTGCCTGAAGAAATGGGAATTGACAGTTTGAAGTAATATAAACTGTTTGATATTGAATAACCTATGTAGCTTTCACCAATAGCAAATATCTTCTAGAATAGGGTATGCTGCTACTGCTAAGTCGCTTCAGTCGTGTCCGACTCTGTGTGACTCCATAGACAGCAGCCCACCAGGCTCCTCTGTCCCTGGGATTCTCCAGGCAAGAATACTGGAGTGGGTTGCCATTTCCTTCTCCAATGCGTGAAAGTGAAGTGAAAGTTAAGTTACTCAGTTGTGTCTGACTCTTCGAGACCCCATGGACTGTAGCCTACAAGGCTCCTCCATCCATGGGATTTTCCAGGCAAGAGTACTGGAGTGGGTTGCCATTTCCTTCTCCAGAACAGGGTATACTGCAATGTAAAATGCAGAATATATTGCTGTTTTTATTACAATCCATAAGCAGTGGCACACACTGTTGTGCCCAGCCTCTTTCAATCTGTCCCAGTGATTGCCAGATTTTTGCTTATCTACGTCAGCTAAAATCCACAGGAGAGCAGGATCAATTCTCGCATGGATGTCAGGACTTACAGGACAGTCTTAGTGATGGAGCAAGTTATCAGAGCCCACAGACTCCCCATGTTGGTCCAGGTCATGTGCCATGTTTGAAATGTCAAAATGAAGGCTAGACTTCTTATCCTTTCAGATATTACACTATTGTGCAGCCTCTATTAGGGCTCTGTGGGTGCAGAAATTATGGAGGTTTCAACAGTTGTCTCTGGGGGGAATCAGGCTACCCTGGAAAACAGAGACATCCTCAAATTTCTTTAAGGAACTCTGAGCTCAGTGGGTTTATTTTTGATGAGTTTGGGTCTCTAATCCATAAAAATATCACTTAGGTTTTAAACTTCTTGAGCCAAGGGTATTCCCATCACTTCTGTACCTGACTGAAGGAATCTATAGTACCTTGTGAGAAAAGAAAACTCAAGGGTCCCTTATTAAAAGATGCAAAGTTTAACTTATATTCTGCTCAATTTAAAATTGAACTATTTCTCAAACTTAGAAACAGGAAAGCATTCTGAAGCTGTGAACATGAAAATTATTAGTTCTAATTGTTATACTTCATATAAAAAGGGGTGGCAAATCTATAGCAAGCAGGGATGAATCATGGCAACATTAAAAGTACAAAATTCCAGCTCTCACCTGAATACAGATAGTATGTTTGCTTATGTTCATGGTGGACTTGCATCCACATGAAGAGTAGCCTTGTTTCAGAGCTCCTGGCATCTAAAGCTGCAGTTGGGAGGCATCTATTTTATATCCCTCATGTCTTTCTTGACTGATTCTTTCAATGCTTTTGTTACTGAGACAGAGGAATGCCACATTAGCATTCACTATGATAACTGTGTGTTTGTTTGTTTTTTTCCCAGAATTCAGTGTCATTACATAAAACCAGTAGTCTATCCACAGGCTTGTTAGGGGAGTGGGTCACTAGTAGCTTTGGCTGCCATAATTATTGAATGATCTATCACCTTGAAACCCTTATCCTCATGGTTCTTCTTTAATGTAAACTCAGCTGTAAGATATGTTTTTTTTTAATTATAAATAAAGCAGTCTTTTGGCAGTAGGTGTTCTGTTACCTCTTGTGCAGAATGGACATCCTAAATGTGCTCCACATCAGTAATAAGAGCCTAAGAGTAGAGTCTGGGCTTCTGTGCCCTCCAAAAAAAAAAAAAAAAAAAAAGGTGGGGGAGCTGGCCAAAATTTCATTTGAGGTTTTTCTATAACATCCTACAAAAATGTGAATAAACTTTTTGGCCAGCCCAATAGTTAAATCGCTACTGCTCCCCCAAGGTACACAGGAAGCTTTGTAAAGAGCCATGGATCAGAGGCATTAATGAGTCAACTTGATGGACCAAACCTTACTAATAACCTGAAAACTTCACCCCTCTCCCAGATACAAGTGTCAAGGAAATCCCTTGGGGGATTGGTCCTCTGGGCTCTTGTAGCCAGAAGCATATCAGCTTTAAAGAACCCACAGCTTTTCAAGGATAGGTGAAACAACCACTGGAATCAAAAATTCTTGTATAGGAGGGGGGGATTCACATATTTTAACAGAAGGTCAAATGCATTGCTTGAATTGACAATGTGGAAGATCAGACCTTCAGAAGTTTTAAAAAGTAAATGTCCTTGAATTTTAGACTTAGCTTGCCTTCTCAGAGAAGTTAATTATGTCCCTAAGAATAAAGGTTTATCTCATCAGAAACACTGTAACATTCTCACAACTTTTAGTTGCTTTGTCAGTTATAATGGGAAATACATGTTATTGTAAGTTTCCAGCTAAAAGACTTCTTTTAAATAATTAAGCTTTCTGGAATTTTATTATTTTATTTTAGCTAACCCAAAATGTCGAAAGTACAGAATCAGCAGTAGGGGAATTCAGTCTGAAAAAGCTTGCTTATTAAAATCTACTTGCCCAGATGTGGGGTGGGAAAGACAAACCCACATAGCAGGTCTAGGGGAGGGAGCATGGGACTGATACTGCTCGATGGGTAAAGAGGGACCTCAGTCTGCAAATTGTGGATGCTGGGGAAGGCAGGGAGCGAAAGCTTGGAGAAAGAAAACTGGTTCAGGAGCTGGTCTGGAACTAACCGGATCACACCGGCCTCCCTGTATCCTGAAGTTACCGGGATAATCCTGATTTTCCACTTCCCTTCAGTTCAGCAAATGTGTGTCAGAGTCTACACAAGGTGCTTGGGATATGAATCTCAATTAAACATGATTTTCTTCTTCCTCCACTTTGCCTCAAATTCTCAGAGCTTTTGAGGAGTACAAGCCTTATTCACTAAGTGTTTTTCACAATTTTTCCCCCTGGGCTATTATTTAGTTTTGAAATATGTTCTATTTTATTTGCATAGGTAATACAAGCATGTTGGTGAAATGTTTTGTTAAAGTCAGAAAAGTTATTATTTTCATTTTTATCTCGATTGCTGCTCCTTTTATTGGCTGGATTTCTTGGTATTGTTGTGGTTCTTGTTGTTTTCTCTTTATTCTTCCTTTAATGAGGAAAGATCTTTACAAGCTTGTGTCTGCTTGGCATAAGATTTTCTCACTCAGATTGAGATGGAGGCCGGCTCAAGTGTAAGTTGTCAATGTGTGTGGTGTTTAGTCGTGTCCAACTCTTTGTGAGCACGTGAACTATAGCCCGCCAGGCTCCTCTGTCCATGGAATTTTCCAGGCAAGAATACTGGAACGGGTTGCCAATTCCTACTCCAAATACCAGCCTGCTAATTACCTGGCAGAAGTAGCTGAATCAAACAACAGTTGTGATTATAGGAAGAATATGTGTTAATGCAAGATGTGGTCAGGAGGATAGAAAGTCACTCTAGATATCTCAAATGGGAAGGATTTGACATAGGAGATTAGTTCCTTTTAAAACTTTTGGGAAAACTGGGGAAGCCAAGAGTCAGGGTCAATTAAAACAGCTGACTGTGTGGGAATCAAGAAAGGTAGGAATTCCAGGAATTTACACAGGAATCTCAAAGACCCACCGTCCAGGGAGAGTGATTCTTGGTAAGAGACCCAGAAAGTTCTGTGAATTCCACTTTTGCTTCTGCCCTTTCACCTCCCTGCCACTGGAGGATGAGAATAATGGCTTTCTTTCTCTTCTATCTTCCTAATTTTGTGTATGTGATTTTCACTGATGGAATATAAGTCAGAACCCAAGAATCTGAGAAACGTACCTTCCAGGCTTCCTTGTGAGGCTGAGGGGTGTGTGTGTGTGTGTGTGTGTGTGTGTGTACCAATTTTTTGTTTTTTTGAGTAAGCCTGATTATCAATAGACAATCAACAGTATATAGTA
Organism: Cervus canadensis; assembly: GCF_019320065.1. Taxonomy (NCBI): domain Eukaryota; kingdom Metazoa; phylum Chordata; class Mammalia; order Artiodactyla; family Cervidae; genus Cervus; species Cervus canadensis. The sequence goes on from NC_057390.1 coordinate 72,650,928, forward strand.
ACAATATAAATAGTAAGACAAATACATACTGGACCTCACCTTGTTCTGCTCACCATACTAGGAACTTTACATATGGTTTCATCAGAGCTACATAAAGGAATCACTAATACTATCCTCATTTATTACATACTTCAAAGTTGATAAAGTCTTAAATATACTTACCACAAAGAAGAAATGATAATTATATGATAAGATAGAGGTGTTAATGTTGTAGCAGTATTCAGTAACGCAATATGTAACTGTATCAAGTCAACCTCTTAAACTTACACATTATACATCACTTATATGAATAAAAAACCCTGAATTTTAGAACTAAGAAGTTATCATAACCCTGCCACTACTAGGTAGCAATGTTGGCCTGCAAATCTAGGTCTATTTTATTCCCATTCTTGGGCTTTACTTAAAATTATATCTTTATCATTTTTTTGATCAACTGATGGTACAGAGGAGCATCTATTTCTAAATAATTAGGTGCATTCTACAGTCATTCTCTTGCCATAATGCAGAAATTTCAAGTCAGAAAATTCATCAATTTCCCATGTCTCCACATCTGCCCTTTCTAGTCATTTTTTTATTTGCTGAAAATTTCATCTGTGCTTTGGTTAGTAGGAATTCCTCCAGGGTTTTGGCAGAGCAGTAGGAAATTTCAAGGTTCTAGTGCTGTTTCAACTTGGTTGTGTTTGGGTGTGTGTTTTCATAAATGCTGCATCAGGGCCATATGTGAGAGGGCTTCATAAATCTTTTCAATAAAATAAAATATAATATCCATTACTAAACATATGCATTGGATGCTATAAAGAGGGAAGGAGTAAATATACATATCCTATTATGCTGACACTTCTTTAAAAATCCCATTTCCTGTATTTTTAAATTAAATATTATGGTCACTATAATCATAGACAGTAGCGAGAAGGTGTTTGGACACAGGGGAGCCAGATATTAGTACTGGATCTGATGTTGCCGACCTAACGCCACTTTCTGGGCTTGTTTCTCCAAAGTCAAGACTGAAACCATCTTTTCATACTTAAAATTACAGTTGAAGGATAAAATAACCATAAGGGAAGAAATATACATTTGTGAAAGCTTTAAGAATTATATAATGTTTCACGTGTTACCTCATTTCATCCTTACCTCATTCACCTAAAATGTAGATAGTGTTCTATTTTATCCTTTACAAATGAAGGATCTCTGGTTCAAGATGTTTAAGGGTGACATACTGTGTTCATCTAATGCTTATCCAAATTCATCTCCTAGGAAGTTGTCATTGGGTTAGGACACAGCCTGTTGCAACTCCTGCTTTCAAGTTTTCAACTTGGGGACATGTAACTGGTACATGAAATCTGTGAAGTTAAGTGAAGTCGTTCAGTTGTGTCCGACTCTCTATGACCCCATGGACTGTAGCCTACCAGGCTCCTTCTTCCATGGGATTTTCCAGGCAAGACTACTGGAGTGGGTTGCCATTTCTTTCTCCAGGAGATCTTCCTAACACAGGGATTGAACCCTGGTCTCCCACATTGTAGGCAGATGCTTTACCATCTGAGCCACCAGGGAAGTCCTGTGAAATAACAATTAAATAAGGAATAGGATGTGGCCAGCTAAATATGCCTACTGTCTAGATGAGTTGTGTAGACGCTGAGTGCTGAAAGAGCCTTGAGAATAGAGAGAGGCAGAGAGGGGGGCTTTGGTCCATAGATAAGAAGGGAGTAAGTGAGCTATTGGACAGAAAAATGTCACTGGTGGCCCCTAAAACAGGAACAAAAAGTGTAGAAACACTTTAGGTGAACCTCTGTTATCCTCCAGGAATCATGTGAGTCATCAGGTATGTTTTGTTTTTGTTTGTTTGTTTGTTTTTTCCTGTGAGTTAGGTAAAATTGTCCCTTAACAACAGTAAAAATAGCAAACAACCAAGAAATCAAGGACATAAAATTGAAGTTACTATTCTGAAAGCATACAATTTTTAGGTGGTGAGGACAAGATCTGAATGCAATCTGTCTGATTTTAAGGTCCAAACTTGGGACTTCCCACTTCACAAAAACTAACCAAGTCCTGACTCTGCTCCACCATAGATGTCTCCCCCATCCATGTATTTGGGAAATGTTTCTGAAGCACTTCTTACATTGAAAGGGTGAATCTTGACTTTCAGAATCTTAAATGAATGAGAAGACACTAAAGCTTATGATAGGATGGCAGCTCAATGCTTGTCTTGTCACATCTAGGGTACATATGTGTATCAGATTTCCATTCCGGAGACTTGTAATTTATAATAGCACAGTACTCATGGAGTGGTGGTGCTAGTGGTGAAGAACCCTCCTGCCAGTGCAGGAGACTTAAGAGATGGTTTGATCCCTGGGTCAGGAAGATCCCCTGGAGGAGGAAATGGCAACCCACTCCAGTATTCTTGCCTGGAGAATCCCATGGACATAGGACGCTGGTGGGCTACAGTCTATAGGGTCACAAAGAGTCAGACATGACTGAATTGACAACATAGGGTTTACATGGGGACTATTCACCAAGAACATGACCCTTTATTTCTTAGAGGCCCATAACAAGACACACAAAAATCACTGGTACCTTCTGTTCCCCTACAAAATTAAAGGTATCTTTTTCACACTTTATAATGTGAACGTGCTTGCTTTCCTTTTTCCCCTCTCAGGACTAGAGTCCCAAATCACAGGGCAATAGTGGTTGAAATGACTTGGACGTGAATTTAAGGTATAAAGTGCCATCTGTTTCAAGCAGTTAGGATAAAGATAATGGGAAAGACAGTTTCTAAGATGGATGGTTATTGAAAAGCAACATTTGGTTGAGGAATTACTGAGACAGCACACTGGGGTCATTTCCAATCTACCCAGTGTTCTTTGACAGAAGGAGAAAAAACAGAGTAAAATTTGGGAAGTGGTGTCATTCCCTGCCACATGGGTGTAGCTTAGGAATCAAGGTTTATTGAGTCACATCTAGAGACGACACCGCATCCATGGACATCATTTGTGAATAATCATTAAATACGTTTAAGAGATGATCAGAAAGGCAACAGGCTGCCTTCTGAGGTCCTGAGAGCCTGCCCTCTAATGAGTTTGGTGTGAAATCAGCTTCCATAGGGTCAGTGCTGGACTTCAAGTACAGAGTGCCCACATTGTAGGAGACAGTTTACCAGTTATCTTTTGCAGAAGATCAAATAATGGAGGATACCCAGGGCCCAAAGTTGTACTGATAAGAGCCATGTTAACCTTCATACTCGCACATTCTAATATTAGCTACTTTTACAGTCGCTTTTTTTTCCCAGAATTGTAGAGATGCAAGAAGATCTTTTTTTCTTGTTTGTTTGTTCCTCTTGAGTTCATCCCCTCTGGTATTAAATTATATGTGTGATTCTCTCTCTCTGAATTCCCCAGCATTAGTAGAGCTCTGTTTAAAATACAGAGACCCAAAGTGAAAGTGGCATTGCAGATCCAAAACATCAGACAGGCAGAAGGCTTTTTTTTTTTTTTTTCTTTTACCTAGGTTAGATTAAGTCTTTTTTGTTCACAGCCCAAGTGATTCCTGCATGTCTGCTCCCATCTCCTCTTGGCAATGTCTTTATGATGAAGTGTCCACTTTCTCCAAGCCCTTGTGGTCCCTGCTGCTCTGCTTCCCATTAACCATGTGTGTTTCCGCTTGTTTGTCTCCAGATGTATTCGTTAGCATTTTTCCAGTTGAATTTCATCCTGCTATTTCTTGCTCATATTGCTAACCTCTCCAGGGGCCCATATGCTTCCACAGCTCTTGTGCCAAAATCGCAGAGCATCTTAATACAAACCTTCCTTCAACGTCTTCACACCAGCCAAAACCACAGGCTCAGTGGACTGCCAGCCTGATTTGCAACCAGCTCTGCTCCAGTGTAATAGGGCGAGCACCGGGTTTGGAGTTGAATGATAACCATGCCATTTCCTAGCGGTGTGACCTTAAGCAAGGTGGCCCAACCCTTCCTCATCTCCATTCTAAGAATGTTAACCACTTTGCACAATCAAGAGCATGAGATGATGGTTGTTTAGCACCTCCGTGTTCCCTGGTACACTGGAGGCACCTCTCTCTCCTGGGACAGCAAACAAGAGCTAAGGCTTCTGGTGAGCACCCCAGGGAAAAGACAGTTGTCACAACCAGACAAGGCAGAAGCACTAGTGAAGACTAGTCTGTAAAAAAAGACTGTAAAGTCTTGTCTGTAAAGACAAGGCTGTCTTAAAAAAAAAACTATTAGAACAAAGGGGTGAAAAATTGATGACTGCAGAAAACTGGCATTTGAGGTGACTTATTTGATACAGCCATGTGCAAAAGGGAATCCAGACAGTTCTTCTGCATGGAAGCTCAGAGTAAGCCCCAGGCTCTAAGAGTGTATGGACTATGTCTTTCCATGTTTGGACACAACATCACCCATTTATCCTTGGAAATCTTCCTAAATTTCTGCCCCTTGGCTTGATATCATCTCTATCAAATCACCTCCCTCCTAATTCATTGTTATCTTTTTTCAAAAAGTTGAAAAAAATTATTGAAGTATAGTGGATTTACAGTATTGTGTTAATTCCTGCTGTCCAGCAAAGTGATTCAGTTATATATGTTGTTCCGTTGCTCAGTTGTGTCCGACCCTCTGCGACCCCATGGACTGCAGCATGCCAGTCTTGCCCATCCTTCACTATCTCCTGGAGTTTGCTCACACTCCATGGAGTCGATGATGCCATCCAACCATTTCATCCTCTATTGACCCCTTCTCCTACACTCAGTCTTTCCCAAGATCAGGGTCTTTTCCAATGAGTTGGCTCATTGCATCAAGTGGCCAAAGTATTGGAGTTCAGCTTCTATATCAGCCCTTCTAATGAATATTCAGTGTTGATTTCCTTTAGGATTGACTGGTTTGATCTCCTTACTGTCCAAGAGACTCTCAAGAGTCTCCTCTAGCACCACAATTTGAAATTTTTTCATATTTCCTTTTTCATATTCTTTTCCATTATAGCTTATTAGAGAATATTGAATATACTCCCCTGTGCTATACAGTAGGATCTTGTTGTTTATCCATTCTATATGTGATAGTTTCATCTGCTAATCCCAAACTCCTAATCTGTTCCTCCCTCACCCATTTTTTTTACTGCTTCTTGACAGGCTTCTGGTTCCCTGAACCCACCATGCATGTCACACCTGCATACCTAAACAACACCTTCTTACTAGAGAACACCCATCCTCTCCCACATCTTTGTCCCCCACCTAACATACTTCTGTCAACCCACTCCAGTATTCTTGCCTGGAGAATCTCAGGGATGGAGGAGCCTGGTGGGCTGCTGTCCATGGGGTCGCACAGAGTCGGACATGACTGCAGCGACTTAGCATGCATGCATTGGAGAAGGAAATGGCAACCCACTCCAGTGTTCTTGCCTGGAGAATCCCAGGGATGGAGGAGCCTGGTGGGCTGCCGTCTATGGGGTCGCACAGAGTCAGACACGACTGAAGCGACTTAGCAGCAGCAGCAACATACTTCTCTTCAGTCTTTGAGAGTCAGGTAAAGCATCACCTCCTTTGGGAACCTGCCATAACCTCCCCACACTGAATTCAGCACTTATGCGTCTGTGTTTCTGCACCAACCCCTACAAATCTGTCAGAGCACACATCACATTACTGTGTTTGGACTCATCCATGTATCCCTAGACTTGTGTGTGCACCTCTGAAAGGGAAGTATTCTCTGTATTCCCAGTGCTCAGAATTGAGTTTGAGACAGTGAACAAATGCCTGGTGAAGATATGCATTAGTGAACAAGTGAGTGCGTGCATGAATGCAGTCTTGAAAAAACATCCTATCATTTGCATTCAACTTCGGCTACTAGCAAGTCTAGAATGATAATTTTCAGACTTGTTCATAGGAGCAGAGAAAGAACAAGCCCTATCAAAACGCCCTGCATGATGGCCATCCACCTTGACTTGTAAGAAATGATCTCTTCCCACTGCCAGACACAGAGAAAATCAGATTGATCTTCATCTGAAGCTATTTTTAAAATAATGTTTTAGAAGAATAGAGCAGAAATTGAGAAAGTCAATCAACAAGGAAAGACCTGTTTGATACAACCATGTGCAAAAGGGAATCCAGATAGTTCTTATATGGGGAAGCTCAGAGTAAGCCCCAGGCTCTAAGAGGCTACAGACTATGTCTTTCCTTGTTTAGACCCAATATCACCCATTTATCCTTGGAAATCTTCATGAATTTCTGCCCCTTGGCTTGAAATCATCTTTCTCAAGTCATCTCAGAGTTGAGAGGATGACTTTGACCACTCTGCATTTCCCCACTCACTATCACAGTATCAAAATTCACTTTCTTTCTATCATTTAGAACTTTGTAAACTTGTCTAGTTTGCTTATTTGTTTAGTTGCCTATGTCTTTCCCACTCTTAACTGCCTTATCCAAAGACTAGATTCCATGAAAGCAGAGATCTTTGGGAACATAATAAACACTTAAAAGCATTTGAGGACTGAATGATTCATTTCTCACACTGCAACATTTCTCTTCTTTTGAGTAGCAACTTAATAATTAATAAGCACTGACTGTGTGCCAGGCACTGATACAGTAGTCGGCGGGGGGTTGGGGGGGAGCGGAATATGTGGTTCATTTGAGAGAAATTAACTTGGAGGAGTTACAAGTGGGGAAGGGTCATATTTGAAAAACAACTGTGTCTGAGATTGCAAGGTAGGATAGTAACCTAAAATCATATATCAGAAGTATATACTTATTAGAAGTCCCTATTTTCCTAGAGATGGAGTTGTAAGAAGATAAGGGCTAAGCTGACTATGTGCAGACATTTCTACCCAACATAGTCATCAGCTTACAGGTGAGAGACTGCCTGTGAATCCCATTATTCCCCTTTTCTCAGGCTGTTCCCCAATTCCCTAATCCCTGGACATATATTTAACCTGAATTGAAGTTGAGCTTGTGGGAAGATCAGAATCTCAGGCAATGGATTCCTATCTTACTTAAATCTACAGATCTGGGATTACTGGATAATGAGGAGCTAAAAGTCATCTAGTACAACTGACCTTTTTTTTTTTTTAATCTTTTAAATTACATAAATCCAGTATGTCACCATGGATAAAATGTGAACTCAGTCATTAATTATTATTCTCATATGTGCTCTCTAAAAGGCTCTTTCCCTTCCGGAATTTGAGAAATATATGAAGGATATTTGAAGTCAGTAGCTTGAGTAAGACATAGTATTCTATCCTGGAATGGAATCTTAAGATAGGAAACCATAAATATGAAGGAAGTATATAAGAATCAAAATGAATGCACTTGAATGTGGGTAACATTCCACTGCCAGAAGCTACTAAAACATCTGAAAGGTGGAATGCAGAGGGCTGACATCGGACACTATCCGTTTACTTTTATTTGTTATTTCCGTCAGCAGTGAATCTGAGACTCCCACTGTGGCAGACTCCATCAGTGACAAGCATCATGAATTAAATACAAAATTTAGGACGTACATTTTAACAATTTCATTTTATTTTTCCATATATCTGTAGTTTCACACACATACTTTACAATTTTTTAAAGAAAAATCTATCATGCCTTAAAGAAACTCTTTTTAAGGCAATGTAGCCAGATTTATTAACAACCTTTATGGAGTTCTGAGACCGGGACCAGATAGAAGTCAGTCAACTTGGCAAGGAAACCTTAATGCCAACTGATTTTATCTGTCTTTGTTTCTCAAAGTCTTTCTTTCCTTCTTATTCCCCTAAAGACGAGTATGTCACCATGTGCAACCATGGTGAGATCAGGGCTGGGAGAGACATATGCAGAAGCAGAGAAATGATGCCACTCAGAGAGTCTCTCTCATAGCTGCCAAGACAGGAAATGGTACCCAGATTTGAGCTACTTTATGTATACATGAGGGACCAGGGAGACTCCAACTTAAGGAGTGGAGTCTGATAGGCAATGGTAAAAGCTGATTCTCAGCCAGGTTTTCCCTGTGTTCTAGCTGATGGTTACATCCTCCTTGATGTACTTGATATTCCATGCTCTCTGACTCCCTCAGTCTTCTTCCCAATATTTAATTCCTGATCCAGAACATTAAGGGGATGGAGAAAAGAATTCTTTGGAGAGCATAAGAGAAAAGACAAATGACTACACTTTACTAGATATTTGATATAAACCAAGATTTCTTGCCCCAATTCCAGGTCTACTGAAATAAAACCTTCCAAGGCGGGACCCAAAATTCTGTTGTTGTTGTTCAGTCACTAAGTCCTATCCGATTCTGCGACCCCATGAACTGCAGCACGCCAGGCTTCCCTGTCCTTCACTACCTCCCGGAGTTTGCTCACACTCATGTCCATTGAGTCAGTGATACCATCCAACCATCTCATCCACTCTTGCCCCCTTGTACTAAAAGCAAAACCCTTTGCAGGCGAGATGACCTAGTCCAACTTGAAAGAGTTTCTTCTGGAAACATGACTATAGCAGAGGTATACATGATAGACAGTAGTTATACCAAGAAGAGGTGTTTTCTCAGCTTTCTGCTTCCTCACAGGTCCACTTTCAACACCTTTCCCTGACGTTACAGGCTTCACACCCCCTATGCTTATGGAAGTTGTTTTATTTACTTTTTAAACATTTACTCTTATTTGTTATTCCCACCAGCTGTCACTCACAAGAGGGTGGTTCCTTTGGTCTGTGTAATATTAGAAAATAAAAAATGATACTGTATATTACACATCTGTAGAAAAGTCTCCAACTTTATTACTACGGATTTCAGCTTGTTTTGATCTTTATAGCAATGTGCTTTAACACCTGGTCTGTGATGTATTTTGGAATGCATTCAGAAGCCTGCTACCTCCTATGCATAATTTAAAAATAAAGGCACATGTGTCACTTAATGGAGGAGAAAGCACCAACTGCAAGCTGACCTTGCTTGTTCTTTGATTCAAGTACTCTGCAAAGTTAATTGTCACTAAGAACAAAATAACATTTTAGGAGAGACCATTCCCTGGGATTAACCCCTAAATCTTAATCTCATCCCCTGCTGACTGACTCTACCACGACCTTTGTAATGAATATATTGTGTAAAACAGACAAGGATTTTTACTTGGTAAGCCCTGTTTGACTCTCAAATTGAAAGTTTCAGCAAAAAGAAATTGATGGTGTTGCTTCTTTTCCCCCTACAAAGAAGCATCCTGTATCTTGTAAGACAGAGACATAGAAGTCTGAATACTTGGTTCTCATTTCTTTGCTCTTCACTTGGAGAGAATCCATGATCTACATGGAGCCCTATTTTTCCATCTGTAAAATAGGCACTGCTGCATTCATTTATTTCAAAGAAATCTTGAGAGAATTCATAGGAAAAGGAAAAATGACATCAATATGTTGATTCCAACACCCTTTTACTATCATCACCACTATAATTTGCCCTAAACGAATAGTTCAGGACATGTAAGTCTGACTATATGAGCATAAATCCGTTTCTTCTAGGACACTGTGCCTAAAATTCAAGTTACTATAAGTCTTCTGAAGGGGCAAATTTGATGTTCTACTTTTTGTTTTTCCCCTGCATAGTATAGAGCCATTATCTGCTTAGTAAGTATGTAGCATTCACTTAATAAATATTGCTACTATTGTTTGCTTGGTTATGGTTTTGTGATTCAAACACCTTATTTTTTATGATTTTATTTTTTTAAATTGGAGTATAATTGCTTTTCAATGTTGCTCATTTCTACTATAAAAAAGTGTGAAGCAGCTATATGTATACATATAGCCCTCCCCTCTTGAGCCTCCCTCCCACTCATCTCCCATCCCACCCACCTAGGTCAGCACAGAGCACTGAGCTGAGTTCCCTGTGCTATGTGGCGGCTTCCCACTAGCTAGCTATTTTACGCACAGTAGTGTAAGTGTCAGTGCCACACTCCCCAAATGTCCCACCCTCTCCTTCCCTCTCTGTGTCCGCACGTCATTTCTCTACATCTGCATCTCTGTTTCTGCCCTGTAAAGGTGCCACTCCATAGTTTATAAACCCTACCCTTATTCAGCACCCCACCACCCTAAGAGCTCTCCTATGGGAGGAGATGTGCCAATAATAACAGTAGTTTACACTATCTATTGACTATTTACCAGGTCTTATGCACAAGGGGCAGATACTAATAGCTTCCAATCTTACATATATGTGAAGTGATTTCACCGTGATAATAACAGTGACTCAACACAGTTAGATACAAACTCAGGAAATCAAATTCCAGAGCCCCTGCTCCTAGTCACTACTGTCTCTCTCTGAATGCCTGCTTGACTCTAATACTCCTTAAGACCTAATTAAATAGTACAGTTCTGAGTTCATTAGTTTTATATATTGAGTTTTTGCAGAATAGTTCAAATGAACAAAATGCTTAGTGGATAAACCACTGATGTGTACATAACAGAGACAAATAACCTATAATGTGTTCAGAAACTGTCTTTTCAAGAGCCTCTCTTGGCTTCATGTAACAACATATCATCAAAACTAACATTTTCATTCAAAACGATATCATTTAGACACAGATGATATCACTTATGTATAGATACAAATGTTGGCGGGCTTCCCAGATGGCGCTAGTGATAAAGAACTCGCCTGCCAATACAGGAGATGTAAGAGACGGGGGTTCAATCCCTGAGTCAGACAGATTCCCTGGAGAAGGGCATGGCAATCCACTCCAGTATTCTTGCCTAGAGAATCCCATGGACAGAGGAGCCTGATGGGCCACAGCCCATGGGATCGCAAAGAGTTGAATACAACTGAAGCGACTTAGCATGCATGCATAGATGTTGGCAAAGAAATGCCAACACTTGGGCATAGAGTAAGTTTTGTTCATCATTTCGTGTAAATTAAACAATATCTAAGCCACTGGACTTGGGTTGAGATCCTGTTGCTTAAACTTCTTTGTTGCTGAATATGTTGATGCTCTAAGTTAACCAAGTAACCTGTGATGATACTATCATGTTTATTGAATATAAGTTACTGTCGATAGCAGATACACCATTATTTTATGTAGCACTGACAGAAAAAAAAATAATACAGCTAACTACATGATGATATGCAGCAAATGCAAGATGAATTTTATTTCAGACATGTTAAAATGTGAAAAATACACATCTGAACTTTAATTAAATATAATTATCTTCAATTCATCTGCTAAATTATCAGTACTAGTCTTAAAATTTTATCTCACTAAAAGGAGAGATAATTCAACCTCTGTAGGTACAGTCCTGGATAAGAAAATCAACTCTAGTTTTGGACTTAATAGGTTAGAATCCTGACTTCATGTCACAGAAGCTGTATTATATTAGACAGCTTACTTTGTGTTATTTCATCATTTATAAATAGCAATGAATAACATTATCTAGCACATGGCATTGTGAAAATGACAAAAGATAATTCACATAAAATTGCTTAGTGCATAATAAGGTTGCTTGGTGCAAAACAGATTTAGGTATTTATATTTTATAATCAGACATGGAAATTATTAAAAAAGGTTATGAGTATTTCGTTCAAATGTAGAAAATGACCACAGATTCTTTGAAGTTCCTCCCATCAAAAGGAATTCGTTATTTCTCCACCTCTTGACAAGAGCTTAGCTTTCTTGGGTCAGTGTGAAACTAGCAAACATAATGTGAGCAGAAGCTTGAAAAGTTTTCTTTTCCACCATCATGTGAATGAACTACTAGATGATGAAAGGCAGGTAGGCATCATCCCAGCTGACATCAAGCCAATCATCATACACCTGAGAGCAACACTACCCCCGTATTAACAGCTTGCCAAATGCCAGGAATGAGTGTGAGGCCATCCAAGATGACTAGCCTTCAGCTGATCCACCATCTGACTGCAACTGGATTAATGTGCTCAGGAAAGTAAAGCAGAGGGACTGGTCCAGCTGAGCCCAGCCCAAGTTGCAGATTCACATAATTGTCAACTGTTAAAAAATTGTTGTCTTAAGCCACTATGCTCTGCCTCTCGCTGGGTTATTTAGGCTAATAGAAACAATACTGGCAAATATTTATTGAGCACATACTATGGGCTAGGCACTGGGATGAGTGCTTTGCCCTCAACAGCTTATTTTATCATGACAACAGTTCTATGAGTAGGTATTATTCTTGTCATGTGGCACAGTGGTAAAGAACCCACCTGTCAATGCAGGAGACACGAGAGGTGGGTTCAATCCCTAGGTTGGGAAGATCTGCTGGAGAAGGAAATGGCAACCCACTCCAGTATTCTTGCCTGGAAAATCCCATGGATGGAGGAGCCTGGTAGGCTACAGTCCCTGGGGTCACAAAGAGTCGGACACGACTGAGCAACTTCACTTTCTTTCTTTTCTAACATGTGTAAAATCCTGCTTTAATGAAGTCTATTAAACACTTCAGCAAGATTTGAGAACCTTTCAAGCTTTCTACCTATATTTTTGTGATAGAAACAAATTTTAATTCCTTCGGAGTTTTAATTTTAAATTTTGATGCATTTAAAATAGTAAAGAGACATTTCAAATAGAAGTATACAGTGATTTCTCTTCATCTATGTTTTGGAGTATTACAAAAATAAATAAAATCATGGAGCATGCAGGGAAGTATCATGTTGACACCTCACATCTTAAATAGGTCTTCGAGAGCCTGTTTGATTGGATTTTCTTTAAAGTAATGTCAGGCTTATAAACACTGGCCACAATTAAAAACAAATCCACAGGAGAATCTTGACATGCAGAAACAATGCAAAGTCCACAAGTGTCAAAAAAGCAGCAGAATGAGCGTGCTGTAAACAGAGCCCCTCAATGTGTGTTTAAAATGCTAACAGTGAGCTCTCAGAAGATCCTGCCCTTGGGGCACCAACTTAAACAGCTCAATCCTTCATTACCCTTGAGAAATCAAATCAATCTTTTCCTGAACGTCTTAGAAGTCCATGGAGGGCTGAAGAACTGTACGCTCCAATTTTAGGCAGGCCAGTCTCTCTGAGGTTGCAAGATGATGCTCACTAATAACAATATTTAAAAATCCATTAGACAAGACTAAACAAGAACAGATGCAGCCATAGTATCTTATTTGCTGTGTGTTTGCATTGAAACAAAAACTCGCATGAGATTCGTTTTAGAAAATATATGTCAGTGTTTGTAGTATTTCATTAATGTAGAAACCTAGTCCCTGAAATTAGAGACGGCTTAAAAAGTGTCTGCCTTAGTGTAGATTTTATTTCCTGCAGAATTTACTGCAATATTAATTTCATTTTGAAATATGAAGCACATTTATATGGAATTATTCCCACTACTGTAGTAGTGCAAGTAGTTCACAGTCAGTCAGTCATGTCCGACTCTTTGTGACCTCATGGACTGTAGACAGAGGCTCCTCTGTCCGTGGGGTTTTCCAGGCAAGAATACTGGAATGAGTTGCCATTTCCTTCTTCAGGGGATATTCCCAACCCAGGGATCAAACCTGTGTCTCCTGAGTTTCCTGCATTGCAGGTGGATTTTTTATCCACTGAGCCATGGGGGACGCCATTATTGGTGAACTGTCATCAAATTAATAGTGATAATAGTACTATTAATAGTATCAGCAGCCTATGGAACTAGTGTTTATACAGAGCTGTTTTCTTCACCTCTCTAGAGGGTCCAAGCTGTACCTAATACACTTTGAATCCACTTCTCCCATCCTCAGGGTCTTTTAGTACAATCCTTGGCCTTTCACAGAAGCAGAATAAAACACTTCCTGGCAGACAAGTTTGCTAATATGTTTGCACATGTTTTCTCTAGCATATGTATCTTGCCTCTTTTCTATCATCATGACCAGCAGAGAGCTGAACACAAAGAAGGTGCTTAATATAATGGACTAACTTTGAGGCCAACACATACTTTGAGGATGGTAATGCCAGCTAAGAAATAATGTTTTTCTGCTCTGCACATTCTCAATTTTCATACATGTACTGAATCAAAAAGTAAGCCTCCTTCTGGCACTAGACAACTTGATTGGAAATTATTCATACTCCTTTAATGAAAAACTAATTTGGAGGACTCTGAAAAGAACTGGAGAGACAAAAATTAGAACTTCTCTCACAATTCCTTTTTCCTTCTCATGTTGCCAAGTGGAAATTAGCAAGGAATTTTCAGACCCATGCTTCATGATTATTTAATGACTAAGGAAAGGACAGATCTGAAAATCTGTGGGATTCTGCCAAGAAACCTCTCTGCTGGTCTGTGGACCATCTCACTACTTATTTGTTTTGTTTTAATTTATTACCACTGTAAAGGAAGATGTATCTCCAGGTTCTGCACCAAAAAATAGGTTAGTGATAAGACAGATTTCATCATACTTATTTATACATGTTTTTGTAATATGTCATTAAATATTTATATAGCCATCTCTTCTACCCATAACTGAGTTCTTCTGGAATGTATACTTTTATCTTTTGTCCTTAGTGACTGGCATAGCATCAGTTGCATATTGTTTCATTTATCTGTGGCTGGATAACAAAATACCCCCAAACTTAGTGACTTAATATAACAGAAGCTTCTTTTTATTTCTTCCAATTCTGTGAGTTTATGGCCAGTCCTCTGCATTCAGTTGGCAGCTGAGCTGTGGCTGAAAAGTCCAAGGTGGCCTCATTCACATGTTTTTCAGGCAAGCTGGTTGTTGGCTGAGCAGCTGAGTTCCCCTCCACATGGTCTCTCTTCTTCTATTAGTCTAGACCAGCTTCCCTAGTGTATGGTAATTGGGTTCCAAGAGAAGGAAGCTCAAGCTGCCAAGTCCCTTAAACGTTGGACCCTGCACAGGCATAGTGCTACATCTGCTATATTCTATTCGTCAAAGAAAGTCACAAAGCTAACCCTGATTCAAGTGAAAATGAAAGAGCAAACTTAGTTACTTGGTTAGTTTTTAGTAAATATTTGTTGAATAATGAGGGAAAATCCAGTTCAGATACAACCAGACCAGAGGAGAATCAAATACTGCAAAGAGAACATAAGCATTTCCTTTCCTCCCTCTTTCCCTTGCTCTCTTCCACCTCTTTCTCTTTTTTTTTTTTTTCCCTTTCACTCAGAAATTTTGAATAATGAATCAGCATTTTCTGAAAGAGAATGAAACGACTGGTATTACAGGTAGAGGAAACACCCTATGGAAAGAATTAAAGCAATGACATTACATGATGAGTTTGAGGAAGAGCTAGTAATTCAATGGGGCTGATAGTGTGGGTTGTCTGTAGAGGAGTGATGAGGAATGAAGCTGAAAATGTGTAAGGAGGAGCTTGTATGTCATAGTATTTGTTCTTTAAGCAGTGGAGAGTTGAAAAAGTTGAAGTAAGATAACATCACAGACTTGTTGATGAGCTTTTTCTGTATAGATCTAAAACGGACCATTTGGACTCTATAAAGTCATAGCAGTTTTCTTCTTTGCTAGGTCCTATAGGTGCCTAGAATACCTACTATGCACTCAATTAATCTAAGAAGGTCGAATACTTGGTTGTTGAGTGAATGAGGTCATCAAGTACCAGACTGTTCAGAAAGCTAAATGAATGTGAGGGTGCTCGGGCAGGGCATCTTGGTCATCAGTGTAAGCTATCAGTGATGAACTCTGTGTACAAACTTTGAAAGCCATGATGGAGAAAAAATGTATCATTGTGAGATCTTTCCCAACTAATTCTTTCACAAGGAAAGCTATGTGTAGAGATCACATGACCTCATTTATTTATTTTAGACCAAAAGACATATTCTAAGGAAATAGTTTTCTTATTTTTACATAATTAAATGTAAGTTGCCTTTGTAAGTTATTTTAATTATATCATAAGTATTTAACTTGTGTGAAATACTTATGTGTTAAATACATGAGTATTTAATAAGTGTTGACATTTTACTTATTTTTCTTATTTCTAAATTTTGGTACTTGGACTCAGTTCAGTTCCGTTCAGTTGCTCAGTCGTGTCCAACTCCTTGCGACCCCATGGGCCACAGCATGCCAGGCCTCCCTGTCCATCACCAACTCCCGGAGTTCACTCAAACTGATCTCCATTGAGTCCGTAATACCATCCAACCATCTCATCCTCTGTCGTCCCCTTCTCCTCCTGCCCTCAATCTTTCCCAGCATCAGGGCCTTTTTCAGTGAGTCAGCTCTTCGCATCAGGTGGCCAAACTATTGTAGTTTCAGCTTCAATATCAGTCCTTCCAATGAACATTCAGGACTTATCTCCTTTAGGATGGGCTCGGTGGATCTCCTTGCAGTCCAAGGGACTCTCAAGAGTTTTCTCAAACACCACATTTCAAAAGCATCAATTCTTCGGTGCTCAGCTTTCTTTATAGTCCAACTCTCACATCCATACATGGCTACTGGAGCGAGCATAGCCTTGACAAGACTAAAGACTCTTATTATGTCATTTGCTTACATCTTGTTATGATTGGTATGAGGATAATGATGCTAGGACTTACATCTTCACATTTAAAATTTCCTATTTATAAATAATTTTTTTGTGTACATCATTTCATTATAGTTGATTCCCACAGAAACTATGTGAGATGGGATCTTGGGTGTTAGAATCCCCTTTACAGATCTCCCACATTAAAAAAGAAAGGTGACATTTTGATCATTTAAGTGACTGTTTGGTAGAGACTCTGTGCATTTATTCAGATTTCTGAGAAATTACTCCCAGTGAAAAATGTAACAATTCAAATAAAAGATGGTTTCAGTGAAGTTTGGGAGAACCCTTAACTACTTCCAGTATCTGACATGTGGGTTCTTTTCCCCAAGGCCCTTGGCTGCCAGTTTTATATTTCTTGGCAATTTAATGCTTTAAGCTGAGCACCTCCTGGGTCACCAGACCTTGAACAGCAGGTGTTATAGCCATGCTTTCCGGGAAACAGACTCACTCAGAAGGACAATGCAGATAGTGGAGTGCAGTTTATTACGCAGGCGGGCCCAAGGCAGAGTCTCCTCTTAGCCAGGGACCCCGTCCAGCATTTGTGAAAATCTTTTATACCCCATGCGTACGTGTCTAAACCCACCACCTACCCCATGTGTACATGTCTAAACCCACCACCTACCCCATGTGTATGTGTCCAAACAGTCAATAGTCAATAAGCCCGCAGTTACATTCCAACCAGTTAATAATCGATAAGCCTGTGATTACATCCTGATAGATATGAAAAAAGTTTATGACCTGTCCGGAGACGGGGGTGATTACGGTATGCTTCCTCTTAGGCAATGAGTAGCCTGGATGTGATCTTCAAGATTCCCCTATCTGGAGGGGGTCTTATCCTTCCATTGTCGTCCCCACAGGCACTAAGCAGAGAGTTCAGAGTCCGCTGGAGAGGCAGCCGAGCACGGCCAGCACGGACAGGCCTGAGATGGAGTCCAGGCCCTATGAATTCCTTCTTCACAGGAAGCATATTTTCCCTTAAGACCACTTAACCATTAGGGCCAAAGGCCAAGTCTGAATTTGTATCATTCTCTAATATACAGGTGTACCCAGCACCACACTTCACCGTATAGAGGGCTCCAGAGAATGCAAGGATGCCTCTGGACCTACCTTCAGAATCCTAGACAGCCTTTGCAATCAAGCTGGAGAGCAGGCTTTGGTTTCTATGAGGATAGCATATGATTTTGGAACCCATTATTCTAGAGACTGAAGACAAATCTTGCTGGAATTAGAGAAAATGTAAATCTGGTTTGAATTTCTTTATAGATTGTCGCTTATCTGGATCAATAGAATGATTATACTGAGGGACAAGGTAGTGAGAAAGATACAATGATGATTCAAAAAAAACAGAAAAACAACCTCCCTCTCAAAAAAGAGCTCTTTGTAAATAAGAAATGAGGAGGTAAATTCCTGAGTTTTATCAAAAATGTGGGGAAAGAATAAGCTCTGGCCCTTCCTATTATTATTCTAGCCTTCTTTCCTCCTCCTCTGTGGCCTCCCCTAGAGTTTGCTTTAACATTTCACACAGCCTTGGTTACCCTTTTTCATTTTAATCAAATGGATATGCCCAGGATGTTTTCTCATTCAGTGTATTCAGACACAAATTTATTCTGGAGATACTTTGGGGAAGCACTGGAATCCATTAATCCTGGTATTAACCTGCCTCCCCTCTATCTTTCTAGTATCCAGAATTTTGTTGTGAAATAAATTCATGGTCACATTTCTAAAGATGTTACTTGGTGAACTGATCCAGTTACCTGTAGCTGTTAAAGAGTTCAAACTGGGGCATTCATTGAGATGGTTTTAATGTCATAGTACAGACCATCTTGGAGAATGAAATTCTCCAACCCAGCCCAGTATTCTTGCCAGGAAATGTCCATGGACAGAAGAGCCAGGCAGGCTACCGTTCGTGGGGTTGCAGAGTCAGATATGATTGAGCAGCTGTGTGTGGGCCCATACACACACAGGCACTGACCAACTGAACATCCAGATGTAGATAATGTAAATTCACCCAGCAGTCCCCACCTTCCATACACATACACTCCTTCCTCTACAGACTCGGAAGTACTCATTCTGAGTCCTCAGTCACAGTTTGGATTGTTTATTTCCACTCCTGTGGTTTCCCCCAGGAAAATGTTTTTCCTATACACGCCTAGATTCTTAACCTATTCCCTAACTCACCCCTATCCAGGAGAAAAGGAGCACTTTCTGATTAATATTGGATTGGCCAAAAAGTATGTTTGCTGTAAGATGGTACGGGAAGCTGAACAAACTTTTTGGCCACTCCGGTACGTCTGGGAGCTCAAACTAAAGACTGGAAACACAGACACTCCCCCTTTTCAATTTGGAATATGCTTGTATGCTGAGAGCTTGCGCTTTGGTCTGCCTTTAGCCATGTGGTAAACTGACCTTCAGGTGATGCCTGTGGTTTCCTAGCAGTGCTTGTAATGAGGTGGGTGATTAACAGTCAATGATGTAGTATTAACAAATCTGCCTAGTTCAGTTCAGTTCAGTTCAGTTGCTCAGTTGTGTCTGACTCTTTGCGACCCAATGGACTGCAGCACACAGTCTACCTAGTTAACAGACTTAAATCCATATTCTCCAAGCTAGCTTTAGAGAGTGATAGAAGTGATACACTCGTCTTTATCTTCCTGATTAATTTCTTTCAATGAGCTCAAAACTGGGATAGAGAGGCAATGACAACTGATTAGTCCTCAACTCCAACAACTATGACTGAAGTTTTCCTCTATTAATTTGTTGTTAGACTCCTCTGAATGCCCTCCTGTGAGATGAAAGTAATCTCACTATATCCTCTGTTGCTTCAGTTAATAAGCTCACATTAATTCCCTCCAAATAACTAGAAAGAAAAGCATTTTGGCTTAGACATACAAGATGATAAATAGCATAACCATGTGCATGCTCGTTCACTTCAGTTATGTTTGACTCTTTGTGATCCCATGGACTGTAGCCTGCCAAGCTCTTCTGTAGGTGGTATTATCCCAGCAAGAATACTGGAGTGGGTTGCCATGTCCTACCTCAAGGGATCTTTCCAACCCAGGGATTGAACCTGTGTCTCCTGCAGCTCCTGCATTAACAGGTGGATTCTTTACCATAAAATGACCAGGGAAGCCCAGTATATCCATAACAGTTGACAAACATGAACAAGACCATGGAAGTCTAGAGTCATTTGATTTATTTGGAATTTCCTTGCTAGGGACTAATTTTTTTTTTTTTTTTTTGATGAAGGGAAGGTAGCAGAAAAAAGGGTTGATAGTTTACATTTTTTTTTCTTTTATTAAGAGAATGCCTTTAAAAGCTTCTTTTAGGTCTAATATGTAGAACAGATAAATATGATGTTGCCATAGATAAAATGGGAAATAGTCCACAGTTCAGTGTTTCCTCTTCTTTCACTGTGTCACCTCTGATATCCTCAGAACATATGGCTTGTATACATTTTTAAGACCACAGGAAAATATGACTCCGCTGGAAACAAAATAATGGGAATTTATGTCCAGAAACACCTCAGTGAACAAAGAACATCTGAACTGGGATATTCCTTTTCTCAGCTTCTGTTGGAGACAACTAGTCTTTTAAATGCCTTCTGGCTTGCAGAATCAAAAATAACATTTAAAAAGTAGAGGATGACCCAATTTCTAAATTCCCGTGGGTATTACATCTCAGCATTCCATTCTTTAATTTTCTACAGTGTCTGGAACAGTCCACCTGGCGCAGAACTGATAGTCAATGAATGTTTGATGACTGAATGAGTGAATGAATGAATAAATAGAAAAAGTTGATAGCTGTCCTTAGGAACAGCAAAGAGCAAGAACCAGACATGCAATATGTAATAAAGAATCTCATTCAGAAAGTTTCTCTATTGATTTTTTCAAAGATCAGCTATCTATAGACCTAAAATTACCTTCTCCATCTTCAAAGGTAAATTTTCACAAAGAGAAACCCCAGTCTGTTGAGATATGCCTCTCTCCTGCTGAAAACACCTGTTTCTGATAAATCTGGCTTCTTTATCCTACCGAGGCATTGTAGAGAGACTACCCACAGGCTTTTCAGAGCAGAAAGTGCATGGAAATAACATTGTTTTATTTAGGTGGCAAGATTTCTTATTGATGAGAAAAGCTCTTTTTCAGGTGTATCTAAGTTTCTGATTTCAGCCACCTTTTAATTTTTTTTTTCTCTAGGAAATAAATAGTAGGACCTTTTAAAAAATAAATACTGTCTTTCTTTTATCCCAACCCCATCACATTGCTACCACCATACTGGAACTGTCGACTATCATAGAAAGATTGTCTATGAACAAGGGATTCATTTAGTATCATTCTTTTGTATTGTGGCTCCCATGATGTGTGCTGAAGTGCCCCCAGAGTGCTGTAGCAAATTCACATGAACATTGCATGATAGTTTCAATGTTTGAGTGAAATAACAGTATTTGTTGGACATGATCCAAACTACTACTTCAAAGTCGTTCACAGTTTCAACATTAGATTGAGCTACTGTCCTCTAGATGATGTCATATCCTTACATGACTGGACTTCAGGAGGTTGCTATGATAACCAGAAAATATGGTGTGAATATCATCACGAAACAGGAAATGAGAGTGACAGTGTCCAATCTGATAACACAGCACCATTAGTGACTGATTGTAGTTATTGAAAAATGAAATGAAGATTTTATTTGTACTTTCAATGTTTGTATATTTTTAAATGACCACAAGTTGCTGATAAGTGCCTATGCTTATTTGGATCCAACTACTTAATTAATTTGGCTTAGAGGCACTGCTCTAATGACGGTAGACAGGGTTCAATTTCTAAAGTCTCTTGAAGACTTAGTCTTTTTTAGAAGACTCTCAGGACCCAAAATGAGAGTGCTTACAAATCTATGATTTATTGGAGGAAAATGACATAATTTAGAAATAGCATTAAAATAAGGATATGCATCGCAGTCAAAGGCTACCCCATAGCAAAGGTTCTGGGAAGAACCTGCCTTTAGTTTCAAATGTGCTTCTTCCTTCAGGCCATACTTGCTCTCTTGGATCAGGGACTTCAGAACCAGGGACCCCAAGGCAGATTTTGGCAAGGACTTCTTAAATCATTAATCTCAGTGTCATCATTAATCCCGTGTCATCAAGCTGGTACAAACACCCCCTGACCCACTGTTGCAAATTGACACCATTAATCAATACATTTTATACCTTGATCAAAGGTAAGTGCCCTGAAGGACCATTTCTTACTTCAGTAAAACAACTTGGGCCAATGCCATGCCTGCTGAAATTTACCCCCATGGCACTGGCTTTATAAAGCAAAAAAGAACCAGGCACTAGGGTACCATGCTCTTGTTTGCCAGAAAGCTAATCTTGTGGACAGTGTTTTCAGCTTCATTTCTGAACAGAACATTCATCTTTAGAACCAGTAAGAACACAACACTTACCAGGCCTCTTTGTGGGACAAAAAGGCAAAAAATAGAAAAAATGATATTTACAAAAGTTAGAAAACATACAAAAGAATACGTCTGTAAGTCTAATAGTTAATCTTATGAGTAAGACAGAGAACACAGGACAAATGAGTTTTAGGACTATATACTAGTCTAGCAAATATGTGTAAGAAATTACTTTTTGTTCCTGAGTTTTCCTCTTTGGTCTTCATCTCTTCTCATCACTCACGCTTTGAATAGCTCTGCAGTATCACTTACTGATCTTATTTAAACCACCATCTACATGTTGATGATTCAGATCTAAATCTTCGATGCAGCTGCCTCCTGGGATCAAGCTCAAGGAATAATATTCAAATTCAGGTTTTCCCTTTACAATGTAGCATGAGCTTCATAAGCTTAACATATCTACACAGGCTTCTTATTCTCCCCATTCCTCAGTTTTACCCTCAAACCTGCATTTACAGCTCAATTTCCTGTTTTGGCTAATGGACCCAACACCTTCAATGTTAGACAAACTCAAAATCTGGCAATTTTGACTGTCCTCTAATTGCCTATAACCTTTTAGGAATCTAACTTCTGCTCCAGAGCCCATACTACATCTTAGTATTTCCTCTACTGTAAATGATCACAGTTGTCTCCCAAATACTAGCCGTCTCTCTAGTAGTCATAGCTTCCATTTCTTTCCCCTGTAAATCACAGTAGTCATTGTGTACAGTCAAGACTATGTTGTTTCCTTCAGGTAAAATGGGCCAATGGTTCCCTAATGTCAGCCCAAGTAAGTTTCTGTCTCTATTCACAGCACTCAAGGCTTTCTGTGACCTGGTCCTACTCCCTCTCCAGCCACACTGCTCTTCTCACTGGCCTAAACTACATTGTCCAACTCACATTCTGTGCTGTGCCCAGGTGGTTCTCTCTACAGGGAATGGCTTTTCTACCTTTCCTGTCTAGTCAGTTCAAATTCAGGCATTATCTCTTCTAGGAATTATAGCAGGGATGAAGCCTACGTGGCTCTTTTTCATGAACTGGTGAGCTAATATTCCCTGTGTAACATCTAGTTACTGTCATACACAATCATGGGATAGGAGGGTTGCAGAGGACACTCAACAGGGGAAAATGTGATGTTCAGATGTCTAGAAATTAGAGAGTGCATGTCACAGCCAGTGTCTACTATTGAATCCATTAGAGGGAGAGGCTGCAGATAGACTATAAAGGGGAAAAAAACAGGCATGATGTTGGGAGAATTGTGCACAAGCAATAGTGCATCAGAAGCAGCTAAGAAATTGCAATATGGAGATTGGAAAAGGTCACAGAACATGGTGTGTCTCCCCCTGGGTGGGGTCTGAAAGAAGTATATTGCTGGTGGGCATGTCAGTTGCATCAGGGTTAGCCTGTTGGGAGGGAGGCAGAAGGCTCCAGGTGGTTGAAGAGAACATCCTTCAACTGGTTTACTAATAGCAAGCATGAACAGGAAAGCAGGACAAGAATTAATAAAAGAAAAACATTAGGAGCATATAAGAGATGTCACCTGGGATCTCCTGGAAAACACTTGAGCAGACTTTATGGGGAGATATGACATCAACAGATTGTTGTTACTAAGTCCTGCCTGACTCTTTGTGACCCCATGGACTGCAGCATGCCAGGCGTCTCTGTCCTTCACTATCTCCCAGAGTTTGCTCAAATTCATGTCCACTGAGTCCATTGAGTTGGTGATGCCATTCAACCATCTCATTCTCTGCCATCTTCTCCTGCCCTCAGTCTTTCCCAGCATCAGATTTGATCTCCTTGCTGTCCAAGGGACTCTCAAGAGTCTTCTCCAGCACCACAGTTTGAAAGCATCAGTTCTTTAGTGCTCAGTCTTCTTTATGGTCCTCACATCCATACATGACTACTGGAAAAACCATAGCTTTGACTATATGGAATATGTTGTGTTTAATATGACCACATTTTTTAATTTTTATTTTTTCTTGGAGTATAATTGCTTTATAATGTTGTGCTAGTTTCTTCTGTACAATGAAGTGAATCAGCTATATGTATAGATATGTCCTCTCAGACCTCCCTCCCATCTTCCCCCCACCCCCCAACATGACAACATTTACATCTACAAATTTCCAGGTATGGAAGTTCATCCTTTTATACATCCCCTTTCCCAGCAGAATGTATTTATTTCTCTCCTGTGCCTCATCTTTCCCTATCCTCTCTACAAGCCATAGAAGCAATACTTTAGGTGTTGCTTCAATTATGTGTCTGTATGTCTGTCTCCTTGACTATACAGTTGGCACTCCATATCTGTAGGTTTCACCTCTGGAGATTCAACCATCCACAAATTGAACATATCCCAAATAATTCCAGAAAGTTCCAAAAAAGCAAAACCTGAAATTGCCACATGCAAATTTATATGACATTTACATTGCATTACAGATTGTAAGTAATCTGGTGATGATTTAAAATATATGGCCCTACCATGTGTGAAATACATAGCTAGTGGGAACCTGCTATAAAGCACAGGAAGCTCAGTGCAATGCTCTGTGATGACGTAGCGAGGTGGGAGGGGGATGGGGGAAGGGGGACCCAAGAGGGAGGAGATATATGTATTCGTATGGCTGATTGACTTCATCATGCAGCAGAAACAAACACAGTATTGTAAAGCAATTATATTCCAATAAAAATTATAAGCAAAAAAAAAAAATAAGTATATGGCAGATGTGTATTAGTTGTAAGCAAGAACTATGCCATTTTATATAAGGGACTTGAGCATCTGAGAATTTTAGTATCTGTCTGGCTCCTAGAGCCAATTTCTTGTAGATACTGAGGAAATACCATGCTGTAAGCCCTTTGAGGTCAGGTACCATGCTTGTTCCAGTTCTTATCCTCACTGGATACAGTGCCAGGAAAAGAGTAGAGGTTCATTAAATGCTAATTAACTGGAACTGAATTGCCTCAGAGACCACAGAGAGGCCTGATGACTGAAGTATCCTTTTCTGATTTGCAACTAAGAGGCAACTAGCAAGCTTCTTCCTATACAGAGAAGAGATAACTATCAAAGCACCATTAATCAAAATGTGTTCTATTTCCTAGCAGGCTTTACTCATTAGGAAAATGAGGGAGGGGATTTATGCACAGGCATAAATCAAGGTTCTTAACACTGAAAAGAGTTGTGTATTGCTAGAATAAGACAAATGACCCCCAGTTTAAAAGAAACAACATTTAAAACTTTCTGTGCATAGAATCCTTTCCAAGAACACTCAAGCTTTCTGTAACTATGGAAATGTTGAAACACGATTAAATATTGAAGGAGGGAGACTTATTTGCACATGGAAGCATTATGTCTTTTGTGTCTAATTCTGAAATTATTTGGACTTTCTTCTCCACCATGTTGTTGAAGTGTCCTTGCAGTTTATGCACATCGATGATACATCTAGGAATTATGGAAATAAATAAAAATTGCTTTATTTTTATTGCTCATTTTGTATAATATATGGGTTCCCAGGTGACTCTAGTGGTAAAAAACCCACCTGCCAATGCAGGAGACGCAAGAGACGTCAGTTCAATCCCTGGGTCAAGAAGATCCCCTGGAGGAGGGCATGGCAACTTTCTCCAATATTTTTACCTGGAGAATCCTGTAGACAGAGGAGCCTGGTGGGCTACACTCCATGGGGTCGCAAAGAGTCATACATGACTGAAGCAAGTTAGCATGCATGCACGCACATGAATAATAAATATCCTTTTTGTTGACTGAAACTTGATCATATTGCAGAGAGAAGCTAGGGTGCCTAGCTATGAGAATCAGAATCAGAATCAATCTGCCAATGCCTGAGGAAGAAGGTGTGAGTTTCCATTATCACTAGATACCACGGGTGTGTTGTCTAGAACTGTAAATACAGTCCTGCCTTTGATTTGCAACTGTAGCTTAAAAGGTTACTGCTTGGAACATCTCTAACTTGAGATAGAGACATCTCTATCACCCATAGAAAGGAAGAGAGAAACCCTGATATAGAATATATGATCTCCAACTGGACCTTCATTTTTGGATTTTCCCTTGTGAAAGAGAAGGGAAAAGAGAGTTTTGCAGATGTTTTAAGTAGTACAGATAATTCTCAAAGATTTATTTATTGATAGGTTCAAAATCCACTGAAATGTCTTCATATTTTTAATTATTCTTTGGAGGGTACTCATGATTTCCATGCTAGTTCCATTCATGTATGCTCATGAACTCCAGTCTGGTAACAGTATATGTGTATATAAAACTATTCTACCTACAATTTGCTCTTTATACACTTAACTCATTTAATTCTTACAAAAGTCCTATTAAATACATATTGTTAACATTACGATTTTCCCATGAGGAACTAGAGCCTTAAGGAGCTTAAAGAATTTCTCCACAGGCATTCATGTGGATAAGTGGCATAGCTGGGTCTTGCACTCCACATTCTCTAATTAACCACTAATTATGCTGTAACAACCTTCATAAAAATAGAATATGGCTGACAAAATTGCCACTAATTTAAATCATAATGAGGAATGATAAAGCCCTTTCCAGATGGATTTGCAAATTTCTGTACTAATTTCTATAATTCAGAATTTCTACATAGGTTTCTGTCCCGGGGCTAGAGAAAGATATATTCCCTTCTTTCAAGAATCTCCAGATTCATAGACTTAGAGAACCAACTTATGGTTACCAGGGGGAAAAGAGAGTGAGGGGAGGGATAGATTGGAAGTTTAGAGTCAATATGTACAGATTGCTATCTTTAAAATAGATAACCAGCAAAAATCTACTGTATAGCAGAAGAACTCTGCTCAATGTTCTGTCATAACCTAAATGGGAAAAGAATTTGAAAAAGAATGTGTACATGTATTCGTACATGTACGAATCACTTTTCTGTACACTGAAAACTAATACAATAGTGCCAATCAGTTATACACCAATATAAAATAAATATTAAAAAATATTAAAGAGTCTCAGTGTCTATGAGGAAGAAATGTTTGTAAGTTTTCAGCTATGTGAGACCATGAAAAGTGCTATAATAGAAATACGTGACATGAGAGGCTCCCAAAAGGAGAGATTAGACCTGACTGAGACTATCTACTAATTTTACTTGAATTTGACACAGGTGGAAGAACAGTTGTTCTTAGATGGAGGAACAGACTTTGACTGGTAGACATGGAAATGCTTAATCTTACAGGCAAAAGGGTAGCATAAAGCAAGGTGTAAAAGCTGCAAGTGAAGACCATGTTTCAGCATAGGGCACATTAGGTAAAGATTTGGGAATAGGGAAACAGTGAAATGAAAGATAAGGATAGGATCTTAATAGGTACAAAAGAATGTATTTGATGCAATTTCTTCATTCCACTCAGCATATCCTGAATTGGTTAACATAAGATTTGACTGCCATTATTAAGACAGATATTGATCAGAAGAAAGTCTATCTGGATTTAACAAGAACAACTTTATAATGTATATATAAAAGAGACTAAAAAAGAAAAAGAGACTAAGTGTCTAGCATATTAAAGACAATAAATAAATATTTCTTAAATGACAATAATCAAATAATTAATGGATATCTAGAATTGGTGTTAAATTTTCAAAATTGCTATTTGTTAATTGTATAGTGGGCTTGAATTAAATTTTAATAGGCTTGAATTGAAGGTGATCCAAAGTGAGTGTTTTTTTCCATAGTAAAGTATGTTCTAATCATTACCACCATAGTTCATATTTGGTAATGGCTGGTATTTCTGTTGGGTAGTCCATTAAATCATGAAGTGATTGATTTTCTTTTCTTTTTCTACTTTCAAGGGGATTATTTCTACCAAATGTAATTGCCCTTTAGTGAACAGTGTTAGTTTGATGTACTGTGAACTTCCTTGGGGATGATCAGCCTCTGTGAATAGTAACATTAATCTAGTACAGAAACATTAGTGGCTTGTAAGGATTAATTCTATTTTAAGAACCCTTTAGGAACCCTGAGTGTACACATGCTCCATAATAACTTGTTTCCAATTTATCAACTGTCACATCTTTAATTTCATTATTCACATTGTTTCTTCACAATTGTTGATTCAAAAATCTGCCATACATTCTTTACATAATATTTTTAACCATCCCTGTCTTGCTGAGGATGAAAAATGGATGACAGAAATGCCATTGGTGTTTAAACGCTTGCATCAGAGCTAGTTCTGGTCTAGAGCTTACTTCCTCAGTTCAGTTCAGTCATTCAGTCGCGTCCGACTCTTTGTGACCCCATGGACTGCAGTAAGTCAGGCTTCCCTGTCCATCACCAACTCCCGGAGCCTACTCAAACTCATGTCCATTGCGTCAGTGACACCATCCAACCTCATCTCATCTCATCCTCTGTCATCCCCTTCTCCTCCCGCCTTCAATCTTTCCCAGCATCAGGGTCTTTTCCAGTGAGTCAGTTCTTCACATCAGGTGGCCAGTGTATTGGAGTTTCAGCTTAAGCTTCAGTCCTTCCAATGAATATCAGGACTGATTTCCTTTAGGATTGACTCGTTTGATCTCCTTGCAGTCCAAGGGACTCTCAAGAATCTTCTCCAACACCACAGTTCAAAAGCGTCAATTCTTCGGCGCTCAGCTTTCTTTATAGTCCAACTCTCACATCTGTACATGACTACTGGAAAAAGCATAGCTTTGGCTAGATGGACCTTTGTTGGTAAAGTAACATCTCTGCTTTTTAATATGCTGTCTAGGTTGTTCATAACTTTCCTTTCAAGGGTTTTGGCTGCAGTCACCATCTACAGTGATTTTGGAGCCCCCGAAAAATAAAGCCTGTCACTGTTTCCAGTGTTTCCCCATCTATTTACCATGAAGTGATGGGACTGGATACCATGATTTTAGGTTTTCCTTGATTAAGTTCCATTTCTTCTATGTTACCAGTAGAAATTTAGTTTTAAATTTTCAATTCAGTTTTCTAAAACAATGATCACCTCCCCTTGGCATTCCAACAAGTTGATCAGTGGTTGACCTGAAATCATCGTCAACTCACCAAGCAATTACACAGAGAGTATCTGCTAATTCAGTTCGAGTCAATTAATCCCTAGTGAAAAGAAGCCACAGCAGATGGAAGTGGAGGGTGTCCCTCCTACCCAGCTGGGTGGTTCTGTCATCAAGAAAAGGGTGAGCTTTCTTCCTGGGACTTACAGTTGACCGCACTAAGGCCATATCATTTTCCTGTTTAGCATGATGTATTATAGGATTTTCAGGGAAAATATTTGCATTGTGTAATGATCACAGGCAGAAAATGTTTTTCTTTATGGAGGACTGTTCATCAGCAAACTTGGTATGCCTGTCGGTTTCTGGCAAGAGAATTAAAAATAAATAATAAAAGGGAAGCATAATCTAATATTATGCTTTGGATTAATTCTAATTGATCCTAGAGAATTTAGAACCTAACTCTGAAAAGGTTAACATATAAAGTAAAGCTTCTTAAAAATAAATGACTTTTATATTGATGCTTTGATGGGTATGACATCTCTGGGCTTAATAGCCTTTTTATCCAGAAAGATCCCCAAATTGAATGTGGGGATGGAGCAGAGCTTTAACTCATCATGTGTTGCATCTCAGATCTTGGGGGCGATAGTCTTGTTTACAGGCACATCAGAGCAGCTCTAAGCCCTTAATAGAATATAGATATCATTTGGACCTAAGAAAGCTTACTTTATAACCACCTACTGGAAAGTGTTTTTTGGCTGAAGACCAGCACAGGCTGATATTAGCTTGGTAAATTAATGAACAATTTCAGTTCGGTTCAGTCACTCAATTGTGTCTGACTCTTTGTGACCCCATAAACCACAGCATGCCAGGTCTCCTTGTCCATCACCAACTCTCAGAGTTCACTCAAACTCATGTCCATTGAGTTGGTGATGCCATCCAACCATCTCATCCTCTGTCGTCCCCTTCTCCTCCTGCCCTCAATCTTTCCCAGCATCAGGGTCTTTTCAAATGAGTCAGCTCTTTGCATCAGGTGACCAAAGTATTGGAGTTTCAGCTTCAACATCAGCCCTTACAATGAACACCCAGGACTGATTTCCTTTAGGATGCACTGGTTGGATCTCCTTGCAGTCCAAGGGACTCTCAAGAGTCTTCTCCAACACCACAGTTCAAAAACATCAATTCTTCGGCACTCAACTTTCTTTATAGTCCAACTCTCACATCCATATATGATTACCAGAAAAACCATAGTCTTGACTAGATGGACCTTTGTTGGCAAAGTAATGTCTCTGCTTTTTAATATGCTATCTAGGTTGGTCATAACTTTCCTTCCAAGGAGTAGGCATCTTTGAAGTTCACGGCTACAATCACCATCTGCAGTGATTTTGGAGCCCAGAAAAATAAAGTCAGCTTCTGTTTCCACTGTTTCCCCATCTAGTTGCCATGAAGTGATGGGACTGGATGCCATGATCTTAGTTTTCTGAATGTTGAGCTTTAAGCCAACTTTTTCACTCTCCTCTTTCACTTTCATCAAGAAGCTCTTTAGTTCTTCTTCACTTTATGCCATAAGGGTGGTGTCATCTGCATATCTGAGGTTATTGGTATTTCTTCTGGCAATCTTGATTCCAGATAATTTGAATACTTAAGTAAATCCTGTATTTGGAAGGTTACAACTGTCAAGGTAAGGGGCATCCACAATTTGAGAAACTGAGGAGAATCAGCATTCCAATGTATCACGGGGCTGATATCAATCCTTCACTTTCACAGATACAGCTACTCAATAATGTTGATTAAACATATTTCATGTGGACAATGTTGTGAGAAACAAGTTTCAGGGATAGAATTTCTTTATCAAAGAAATTTTAAGGCCATTATTTAATGAACTGTAATGATTAATTTAAAACTAATGGTGATGCCAAAGTTGTGGGTCTGGACTTTGCTCCTCAGTGACCCTATACTCCTCGTAGTAATGTAGGAGGATTGTGGATTGCATGGGGATAATGATGCCCTATTTTAGTTGATAAATGCTATCAGTTGAAGTGAAATACCATATAATAAATTTGAAGTATAAATCTTTGGAGCAAGCCAGAAGAATGGTGTAACTCTGTACATTGCTAATTTTCCAAGTCTTACTTTTCACTGCTCTAGAAGGACATTTTGAAAGTTAACAGATATCACACAGAATCCTCTAAGTGATTCAATTTTTTAAAAAGGCAAATCTGTTAAAAAAATTACAACACCCATCTAATTAATATTCTGCTTTGTAACTTACATAATCCATATTCAATTGCTTAATGAGTTTTTGATTGTCACAATGTTCCTTGTATGTACTTGAAGGTGAATTGAAAACAAAACTAGTAGAAACCTATAATGAATATCCAAATAGTATATAAAGGTCATTCAATAAATAATCAGTATTCTCACTATAATAATATATATACTATATTTGCTAGATATGTATGTCTGTATATTAGTTATTGAAAGAATATCTTGAAGTCAGACTCCAGGAATAGTATATAACATGGGTTTTAGCAATTGTATATTTATATAACTTCCAGAACCAGACTGAGAAGAAATAGTGCATTGATTATATATATACAGAATGTACACACAAAGTAATATAGTAGAGATTTTCCTTCAAATTCCTAATATATTAACATGTTCTCAAATAATATAACTCAGTTTTTCAATGAATTGCAAGCATAGTCGTTTGTCATGACAAAGAAAATCAAGAATTCTCCAGTGGATAATTCATTATCTCACTGTATGTACCATTATTTAAGTATTTAACACAATGTATTATAATGATATATTTTCTTGTTTTTCTCCCTTATTAGACCTTTGGGTCTTATCCATTCTATTTTTCTAGATTCAACTCCTTACTTTAGGGCTATAAATAGATACATATATTTATTTGATTGATTAATTTATTGGATATTAATAGCATATTTTACAGAATTGGGGCTTCCCTGATGGCTCAGACTGTAAAGACTTCCTGCAATGTAGGAGACCCAGATTCAGTCCCTGAGTTAGGAAGATCTCCTGGAGAAGGGAATGGCAACTCACTCCAGTATTCTTGCCTGGAGAAGTCCATGGACAGAGAAGCCTGGCAGGGTATAGTCCATGGGGTTGCAAAAACTTGGGCCCAACTGAGCAACTTTCACTTTCACACTTTCACTTGCAAAATTTACCCTAATATTTTGGTTATTTTTTAAAAAACAGAATATTTAATTATTTTTTATTAATGGCTAGACCAAAATGACAAAATTTGAGTAGAGGGCAATTACTAATACCTCCAGAAAGAATGAAGTGGCTAGGTCAAAGAGGAAACAGTGTTCAGTTGTGTAAGTGTCTGCTGATGAAAGTAAAATTTGATACTATAAAGACCAATATTACATAGAAACTGGAAATGTTAGATTCATGAATCAACATAAATTGGACATGGTCAAGCAGGAGGTGGGAAAAGTGAACACCAACATTATAAGAATCAGTGAAGTAAAATGGATGGAAATGGAAGAATTTAATTCAAATGACCATTATATCAACTACTGTGGGCAAGAATCCCTTAGAAGAAATGGGGTAGCCCTCATAGTCAGCAAAAGAGTCTGAAATGCAGTACTTGGGTGCAACCTCAAAAATGACAGAATGATCTCAGTTTGTTTCCAATATAAACCATTCAACATCACAATAACCCAAGTCTATTCCCCAATCATTGATGGTGAAAAAGGAGCAGTTGACTGGTTCTATGAAGATCTTCTAGTACTAACACCCAAAATGATGTCTTTTCATCGTAGGGGATTGGAATGCAAAAATAGGAAGTGAAGAGATACCAGAATAACAGGCAAGTTTATACTTGGAGTACAAAATGAAGCAGAGCCAAGGTTAACAGTTTTGTCAAGAGAACACACTGGTCATCAAAAATAACTTTTCCCAACAGTACAAGAGACATGGACATCACCAGATGATCAATAGCAAATTCAAATTGATTTTGTGCTTCATAGTCGAAGATGGAGAAGCTCAATACAGTTAGCAAAAACAAGACCTTGAGCTGACTGTGGCTCAGATCATGAACTCTTTATTGTAAAATTCAGACTTAAACTGAAGAAAGTAGGGAAAACTACTTGGCCATTCAGGTATGACCTAAATAAAATTCCTTATGATAATACAGTGGAAGTGATGAATAGATTAAAATGATTAAATCTGGTAGACAGAGTGCTTGAAGAACTGTGAACAGAGGTTTGTAACATTGTAAAGAATGTAGTGACCAAAACCATCCCAAATTAAAAAAAAATCAAGAAGGTGAAGTGGTTGTCTGAGGAGGCTTTACAAAAGCTGAAGAAAGAGATGCAAAAGGCAAGGGAGAAAGGGAAAGATATACCCAACTGAATGCAGAATGAGCAGGGAGGGTTAAGAAAGCCTTCTTAAGTGAACAATGTAAAGAACTTGAGGAAAACAGTAGAATGGGAAAAAGATGGGTGCAGCAAAGGACAGAAATGGTAAGGACCTAACAGGAGCAGAAGACATTAGGAAGAGGTGACAAGAATACAGATGGGAACACAGAAAAGGTCTTAATGACCTGAATGACCACAATGGTGTAGTCACTCACCTAGAGTCAGAAATCCTGGAGAGTGAAGTCAAGTGAACCTTAGGAAGCATTACTAGGAATAAAGCTAGTGGAGGTGATGGAATTCCAGCTGAACTATTGAAAAATCCTAAAAGATGATGCTGTTACAGTGCTGCACTCAATATGTCAGCAAATTTGGAAAACTTAGCAATGGCCACAGGAATGGAAAAGGTCAGTTTTCTTTCCAGTCCTGAAGAAGAGCAATACCGAGGAATGTTCAAACTACTGTACCGTTGCCCTCATTTCACATGCTAGCAAGGTTATGCTCAAAATCCTTCAAGCTAGGCATCACCAATATGTGAACTGAAAGTTTCCACATGTAAAAGCTGGATTTAGAAAAGGCAGGGGGACCAGAGATCAAACTGCCAATATTCACTGTGTCGTGGAGAAAGCAAGGAAATTCCAAAAAAAAAAAAAAAAAAACCTCACATCTATTTGTGCTTCATTGATGGTGTGGACACAACAAACTGAAAAATTCTTAAGAGGCGGGAATACCAGACCACCTTACCTGTCTACTCAGAAATCTATGTGTAGGTCAAGAAGCAATAGTCAGAACTGGACATGGAACAGTGGACTGGTTCAAAATTAGGAAAGGAGTATGATGAGGCTGTGCATTGTCACCTTGCTTATTTAGCTTCTGTGCTGAGTGCATCATGCAGAATGCTGGGCGGGATAAATCACAAGCTGGAATCAAGATTTCTGGAAGAAATATCAACAGCCTCAGGTATGCAGATGATACCACTTCAATGGTAGAAAATGAAGAGGAAATAAAGAGTCTTGATGTGGGTGAAAGAGGAGAGTGAAGAAGCTGGTATGAAATGTAACATTCAAAAAACTAAGATAATGGCATCTGGTCCCACCACTTCATGGGAAATAAAAGGGGAACAAGTGAAAGTAGTGATGCATTTTATTTTCTTGGGCTCCAAAATCACTGTTGACAGTGACTACAACCATGAAATTAAAAGATGCTTGCTCCTTGGAAGAAAGGCTATGACCAACCTAGACAGCATATTAAAAAGCAGAAACGTCACTTTGCTGACAAAGGTCTGTATAGTCAAAGCTATGATTTTTCCAGTACTCATGTACAGATGTGAGAGTTGGACCATAAGGAAGGCTGAGTGCCAAAGAATTGATGCTTTTGAATTGTGGTGTTGGAGAAGACTCTTGTGAGTCCCTTGGACTGCAAGGAGAGCAAATCAGTCAAACCTAAAGAAAATCAGTCCTGAATATTCATTGGTAGGACTGATGCTGAAGCTGAAACTCCAAAACTTTGGCCACCTGATGTGAAGAGTTGACTCATTGGAAAAGACCCTGATGCTGGGAAAGATTGAAGGCAAAAGAGAAGGGAGAAGCAGAGGATAAGGTGGTTGGATGGTATCATTGATTGAATGGACGTGAATCTGAGCAAATTCAGATAGTGGAGGACAAAGGAGCCTAGTGTGCTGCAGTTCATGGGGTCACAAAGAGTCAGACATGACTTAGCAACTGAACAACAACAAAAGACCATAATGACAAAATTTATTTTTTATCTACTATTTCCCAGCATTGAAATGAACAAACTATGAATTCCACCAAATATCTACCAGGGATTGATTTTTTAACATCTCATTCTGGGGAAAAAAAGATGCAATCAAAATTCATATATTCTATAAAATTCACTCTGAGATAACTCAGTTTATTTTTAAAAAGTATGTCCAGATTTTGTTGTCTGTCTCTACCCTATGAAGAACTAACAATTGCATATGTGGACAAGAACGACTTTGGGGAAAATAATGACTTTCTATGAGTACAACATTGTGATAGGATGCCTCCTTAACTCGCCAGGAAAGGAAGTCTGCTTTTTTCATTTGCATAAATGACTGTTAGGTTTGCCATCTGGTCCTTTTATTGGTCAAAGACACACAGATATCTACATTTCAGCATAGGATATTGAATTGACCTTGTTTTGATGGTTATTGAGTTTCTAGATATATTCTAGAATAATTATTTAGTTATCCAATTTTAAATGTGCTTTTATTATATATTGCTCAAATCATCTTGAAACTATCCATAGTATATATGGTGTCCTTACAGTCCTCACATCTGTTCATGTGACAAGATGTATGCATTTACAATGGTGTCTAGGTTTTTTTGCATGAATGTCTAGTCATAAAATTCTGAGACTTCTTATAATGGAAGAAATACGCAGTGAATCTTGAAACATGAGTACAATTTCAGTGAACACATATCTACTCAGGGTGCTAGGTGAGATTTGATTCACTGGATCCTCTCATACTCATGGCAGAATAGAATCATCTGGATGGTTTTGGTGAAGATATAGTATAGAAATTAGAAATATAATAGAGATAATATAAACATTTATGGACTGGAATAAATAACCTTCAAAATTAGCTGTTCTCATCTTCTTTTGAGAATTTTCTCAACCTATGATAATTAATATAGACACTTAAAAGAAAGAAAAAGTGAAGTCGCTCAGTTGTTTCCAACTCTTTGCAGCCCCATGGACTGTAGCCTACCAGGCTCCTCCATCCATGGGATTCTCCAGGCAAGAATACTGGAGTGGGTTGCCATTTCCTTCTCCAGGGGATCTTCCCAACCCAATGATTGAACCCAGGTCTCCTGCAATGCAGGCAGATGCTTTACCCTCTGAGCCACCAGGAAAGCCATAGATACTTAAAAGTATGGTCAAAAAGGAACTCATTATTACAGGTAAAGTAAATTAAATTATAATTTCATTCTTCTTTTATATTACTTTTAATAGTTCCTTTTATATTTGCTATCTAAGACTTTGTCATACTAATAAAGGTCATTTTTGACCCTGATTGACAAATCAATTGTCTACCATGTATCTTTAATATAATTTATTGAAGATTATTTTTTAAAGAAGATGGCATTTATAAATATGGTATACACTTAACTTGGATTTGTAATAATCTGTGTGAGGAGGTGACTTTCCCTTTATTGGAAACTAGAATATCTCCAGTTTTGCCAGTAAAGGATGAGTAAATATAAGGGCAGTGAGTATATTTAATGTAAGGACAATGAGCATGCTCTTCCCTAGGCAGATCTAATGGTCTATTGTACAACTGTTTTTGTTTGTTTGTTTTTTACTATGAATACAGATATTTTCATGTCCTGTATACTGCATAATCAGTTTTAATCTCAGGGAGAAGAGACAGTGGCAATGCTTACAAACCCCTTAAAACCCCAGCCATAGGCTATGAAAGAAGAAAAATAAAATTAGACAGGTTCAGTTCAGTTCAGTTCAGTCGCTCAGTCGTGTCCGACTCTTTGCGACCCCATGAACCTCAGCACGCCAGACCTCCTTGTCCATCACCAACTCCCCGAGTCCACCCAAACCCATGTCCATTGAGTCGGTGATGCCAGGTAGTCATCAGTTTTAATCCATATGATAATGCCTATCTCCAGTATGAACATAAACAAATTAGGGGTACCTACTACATGATTAAAAATTTCTGGTCTACTTGCAAAAGTCTTAAAAAATGTTCACCTAAACTTCCAGAGACAACTCACCTTTAATTGAAGTTAAGTTTATTTAGGAATTTCCTTCTGATATGGATCAGAGGTACTGTAGGAAGTTGTCATATGTTATAGTATTACCAGCTGTTCATTGCCACATTTGTCATTGCAGGGCCCCTCCTGGCAGGAAGAATGTACACTCCCCCCTCCCTGTAGTTCAGCTTGGCCCTGTAACTCTGGCCAATGGAATGCCAGCAGAAGTGAAAAAAGCTGCATCTGAGAAATTTAAAGAGTCACACATTTATTCCACAATTGCTTCTCTCCTTGTAAGGTAAGAATGCTTGTTGCAAGTGCAGGCAAGCTGCTACATCAGCCTGAATCCCAGCCAACAAAGGTAAGAAATAAACCTTTATCCTCATAAGCCAGTGAGATTAGAAGTTGTTTGTTAACATGGCATAACCTAGCACATGGTGACTAATACAGATTCCACAGTAGTCATTCACACACAAGTCCCCTCTTTCATCATCTTGTGTCTATATCCTCTATCATAATTTGTAAAAAAAAAAATTATATATATATATATCACCCTTTGTCTTTTCTCCCCCTTATTTTAGTCTTCCTTTAAATTTCTGATTTTCTGCTCATTTGTGTTCTCAACCCACTTTTTAAAAAGACTGCCAGAAATCTGTTCTTATCCAGAGTTCAGAAAAAACAGTCCCTTTTCCCAAATTGACTCACCCAGAGTGGGGCTTCTATCCAACATGTAATATTTTTGAAAATATCTGTGAGAAATTTTTGATAATGAGCAATTTGA
The DNA here is from genome assembly GCF_019320065.1 of Cervus canadensis. Lineage (NCBI taxonomy): Eukaryota > Metazoa > Chordata > Mammalia > Artiodactyla > Cervidae > Cervus > Cervus canadensis. The sequence goes on from NC_057390.1 coordinate 72,688,639, forward strand.
AAACTCTTGCTTGTGAACCTGCTTTGGTCTCTTAGCATTGTCATAGCGCAGAAGAGAAGGAGGACGCATGTTAAGATTTATATAGCTGACAGAGATTTCTATGTACTGTCTGCACTACATTTATATTTTCAGCTTAAATCATTGAGTGATTATTTTCTGAAAGAATTTTGTCTTTCTTGGGGGAGGTTGAAAATCATGTCTGCTCGATGATTTATTAAGTGAATAAGTAAGTGAAAATGAACAGACTGGTACTGATTTTTACCATAGGCAGCAAATTATGAATAATGATTCTTCCATGCTTGAACTCCTTTGCAGTGATTCTGCAAATAATTCTAGTTTTCTCAGGTTGTTTCGGCCAAATGGATTTGCATAGGCAGGAAAGGCTGAAAGACAGTGGTTAGGCTTGGAGCACTATGTAGGGGGGCACCCTGGAATTTTATTAGAAATATGGGCTTACGTGCCATCAGGCGCCCTCCGTTCATCATTGTCATGTGTTTACAGGCCTGTGAGTGAAGGGAAGACTAGAAAACATTCAGGACTGTGTAGCAAATAAAAAGACAAATATATGGGTTCAAAGGACTTTTAAAATGCATGTTGAACATCAAAGGGCTTATAATT